>NW_012117377.1:8808746-8811474 GCF_000951035.1 Colobus angolensis palliatus | reverse complement strand
AAAAGAATGAAGTTGGCTGGGCACAGAGACTCATGCCTGTAATCCCAGCACTTTGGGAGCCCAAGGCAGGAAGATCACGAGTCCAGAAGTTTGAGCCCAGCCTAGGCAATGTAGCAAGACCCCATCTCTTAAAAAAAAAATTATTTTATTGTATTTTATTTTAATTAGCTGAGTGTAGTGATGTGCCTCTGTAGTCCTAGCTACTTGAGAGGTTGAGGTGGGAAGATTCCTTGAGCCCAAGAGTTCGAGGTTATACTAAATCATGATCACACTACTGCACTGCAGCCTGGGCAACAGAGCAAGACTATGTCTCTAAAAAAAAACAAAACTGTGTATAGTGACATGGAAAATTGTCCATATCTCCTAACATTACAAGAGTATATTTAAGACAAAAAAGATGTATGTATATGCACACAAAATGTTAAGAATACATTATAAATCTTAAAACTGTAAAATGCTTAGAAACATGTCTTATACATGGTAACTACTCAACAAATGTTAGCCATTGTTACTAGTAACAGTGATTATTACTGGGAAGTGGGTTTGTATAAATTATGCAAGAGAAAGGGGTTCATACTTTTTACCATATTCTTTTTAACAATGTATATGATAATTATTTGATAATTTATAATAGTAAGTTTTTTAAAGGAGCAGGGGCTGATTTTCAGAAGGGCCCGAGGGCCACTGTGGGAATCACACCCCACCATCTGCAGTTCTGACACTGAGGCCTGTTCCTGTTGCTTCCAGAGAACTTAATTTTTTTGTTCATCATAACACGCAACAATATGAATGAATCCCACAAACACTAATCCGAGCAGAAAGCCAAACAGAACGTCTATGTCATTCCTTTCATCTAAAGCTCAAAAGCAGGCAAAACCGACTTACTGTGACAAGAATCTTGGAACAATTTGCTTTTGTGTAGAGGAGTCCCAGGTCTGGCCGTTCTTGAAGTAATGCTTCATCTAAAGGAGTTCGAAGGAATTCATTTTCTCCAGGGGCCAGGAGACAGCTTGATTTCTGCACCAAGGTTAGTGCCAAGAAAAAGGGAAGACCCCCTCCTCCTCCAAAAGAAGACAAGGTTGGCTTGGGGACAGGCTGTTAACCGTCACCTTCACAAAGTCAGAAGCCGGGTCTTCTGAAGCTCGAGAGTGAAGGGTAGAACTAGGGGCATGAGAAGAGAGAATAATGCCTGGAACATCAGCTGTGACTGTTTCCTACGTGACAAAGATCCTCTCCTCAACCAAGCTCTAACCAGGTGACAAAGATCCTCTCCTCAAGTAAACTCTAGGCAGGTGACAAAGATCCTCTCCCCGACCAAGCTCTAGCCAGGTGACAAAGATCCTCTTGTGTCTGGAATTGGTTCCTTCCAGCAGGTTCTTGGTCTCACTGACTTCAAGAATGAAGCTGCGGACCCTCGCGGTAAGAAAGTTCTTACAGATGGTGTGTCCGGAGCTTGTTCCTTCAGATGTTCAGGTGTGTCTGCAGTTTCTTCCCTCTGGTGGGTTTGTGGTCTTGCTGACTTCAGGAGGGAAGCCGTAGACCTTCAGCAGACCTTCACAGTGAGTGTTGCACCTCTTAAAGGTGGTGCATCCAGAGTTGTTCGTTCCTCCTGGTGGGTTCGTGGTCTCACTGGCTTCAGGAGTGAAGGTGCAGACCCTCACAGGGAGTGTTACCTACAGCTCATAAAGCTAGTGCACACCCAGTGAGTGAGCAGCAGCAAGATTCATTGTGAAGAGCAAAAGAACAAAGATTTCACAGCATGGAAGATGACCCAAGCAGGTTGCTGGGTCTGGCTTGAGTGGCCAGCTTTTATTCCCTTATTTGGTCCCGCCCACATCCTGCTGATTGGTCCATTTTGCAGAGCGCTGATTAGTCCTTTTACAGACTGCTGATTGGTCCATTTTACAGAGTGCTGACTGGTCCATTTTTACAGAGTGCTGATTGGTACCTTTACAAACCTTTAGCTAGACACAGAGCGCTGATTGGTGCATTTTTACAGAGTGCTGATTGGTGTGTTTACAAACCATTAGCTATACACAGAGCACTGATTGGTACATTTACAATCCTTTAGCTAGAGAGAAAAGTTCTCCAAGTCCCCACCCGATTAGCTAGATACAGAGTGCTGATTGGTGCATTTACAAACCTTATCTAGACACAGAGCACTGACTGGTGCATTTACAATCCTTTAGCTAAACAGAAAAGTTCTCCAAGTCCCCACCCGACCCAGAAGCCCAGCCAGCTTCACCTGTCACTCTCCTCAACCAAGCTCTAGCCAGGTGACAAAGATCCTCTCTGCGACCAAGCTCTAGCCAGGCTCCTCTGAGCCTGGTTATGCACGAGTCTCATCCTTGACCTGTAAGGACTTGACCAAACAGTAATGCAATTTCGAACAGCTCAAGGCCCCTTTGCCGGCATGACCCTACCCCTACTCTTCATGTAGCTGCCTGAGAGAAAGCTCAAGGCTGCCCCAAGAATTTGCTGCTTGTTCTAGCCAACACCTGAAGACAGAGCCGCTGTTGCCCAGCCTCCGTGGGGAGCTAGGTGCCTACCTTCCAAGAGCACCAGTGAGTTAGCAAACCCAGAGAAGTTTCACGTGGATCGAGTCCCCCAGTGTAGTTTGAACGCCTGTCCCCTCCAAATCTCATGTTGAAATGTGATTCCCAGTGTTGGAGGTGGGGCCTAGTGGGAGGTGGTGGTGTGTATAGAATTGGTTCCTTCTGGTGGGTTC
>NW_012117377.1:8796151-8808181 GCF_000951035.1 Colobus angolensis palliatus | reverse complement strand
GAGCCCTGACTGGTGCAGTTTTAGAGTGCTGATTGGTACATTTACAAACATTTAGCTAGACCCAGAGCACTGATTGGTGCATTCACAATCCTTTAGCTAGAGAGAAAAGTTCTCCAAGTCGGCACCCGACCCAGAAGCCCAGCCAGCTTCACCTCTCAGTTGGGTCAAGGAAGCAAATCCTTCATGAATGGCCTGGTGCCATCCCCATAGTAATAAGTGAGTTCTCACTCTATTAGTTCATGCAAGAGCTACTTGTGTAAGACAGCCAGGCATTGCCTCCTCTCTGTCTTGCCCCCACTCTCACCATGTGACGTGCCTCCCCCCTCTTCGGCTTCTGCCATGATGGTAAGTTTCCCGAGGTCCTCACCAGATGCGGCACCATGCTTCTCGTACAGCCTGCAGAACCATGAGTCAAATAAACCTCTTTTCTTGATAAATTACCTGGTCTCAGGTGTTCCTTTATAGCAACACAGAATGGGCTAATTTACCGCCCCCTCACTTCTGCTTTTTGTAATTTTTTGTTTCCCTGACTCTCCTGAGCCCTCACTTACCCTTGTCTCTTCCCTCATTCTTCCTTTAAAATGCCTAGTCACCTCCGATTGGGTTCAGAAGTTGAGTTCAGTTCATGCTAGACTCTTTTCACATTGCAATAGTATATAACTGATTATCTGTCCTTCCACCTTGTTTATCTTTGACATAGGAAATCAGAAGAAGACAAATAAAGGAACACCCACGTAGTCCAAAAGTCCATTTGAAGCTGAAAGTGAGAAGGAAGCTGAACTTGCCACGCTTAGGAAGTGGTATGGCAGCCGTGGCTAAATGTGAAGGGAAGAAGTCATGGGGAGTCATCTATGAAAAATCATGGTGTTTTTTTTTTTGCAACTTTTGATTACCTGCATTATTTGCTGATCTCTAGTGGATAATAAAAAGAAACAAAAGGCAAGGAAAGTAACTAACCCAATTCAGAAATTCCATCATGTATTGCCACATTTTATTTTATTATTACCATTATTTTTTGAGACAGGGTCTCACTCTGTCACCCAAGCTGGAGTGCAGTGGCACTGTCACAGCTCACTGCAGCCTCAACATCAGGGCTCAAGTGATCCTCCACCTCAGCCGCCTGAGTAGCTGAAACCTCAGGTGCACACCATCATGCCTGGCTAATTTTCAAATTATTTGTAAAGATAAAGCCTCACTGTGTTGCCCAGGCTGGTCTCGACCTCTTGGCCTCAAATAATCTGCCTACCTCAGGCTCCCAAACTGCTGGGATTACAAGTGTGAGCTACCATGCTTGACCAGCTGCCACACTTTAGAACATGTTGTGGTCTCAGCGTACTGAAAGTTGCACAATAGTACAACACAGCCCTACCTCCCAATACCTGGTCCTTCTACCAACCTCTGCACATCATGCTGGAATGGTGCAGTGAAAAGGAGTTAGTCCAGGCTGACCTTTTAGGTATGCAACAGAAACTAAGTGCTTTTATTGTCAATTAAGGCAGCTACTTCTATTTTTTTTCCTTCTTTTCCCTTCTAGGTATCATTTTTTTCCTTTTCTCTATGATTAAACTAAAAATCTATTTGTCATTAAAAGTTCTTTATGCAAATCTTCAGAAGTCTAGGGCTTTATTATTTTTAATGTTTTTATTTTTAATAAAGGAGGCATCCAATGGTGAAGATCACTCATACCACCTTTATGAAAGCCAATTGTGAAATTTTCAGCACCGCTGGAAATCAGACATTGTTTACAGCCATGGCTGGATTTACACCAGGGGCTCTGGCACACTCTACAAATCATGTTTCTCCCCCCAGAGAGTGGATTGTTAAATACTTATCAGCAAACTAGAGGAAGGAGGGAAGGAGGGAAAGAGGGAGGGAGGGAGAAGGAAAGAGAGAAATCAAGGACTTTGTGGAAATCAGAAGCTTGCAAAAATCTCTTTTATTTTTTATTTTTGTTTTTTGGTATGGAGTCTCTCTCTGGTGCCCAGGCTTGAGTGCAGTAGTGCAATTTCAGCTCACTGCAACCTCTGCCTCCCGGGTTCAAGCAATTACCGTGTTTCAGCTGCCCAAACAGCTGGGATTACAGGGGCACACCATGACACATGGCTAAGTTTTGTATTTTTAGTAGAGATGGGGTTTCACCATGTTGGCCAGGCTGGTCTTGAACGCCTGACCTCAAGTGATCCACCTGCCTTGGCCTCCCAAAGTGCTGGGATTTCAAGCGTGAGCCACCACTCCCTGCCAAAAATCTCTTTTAAAAAATTAAAAATTGAGGCCGGGCGCAGTGGCTCAAGCCTGTAATCCCAGCACTTTCAGAGGCCGAGACGGGCGGATCACGAGGTCAGAAGATCGAGACTATCCTGGCTAACACGGTGAAACCCCGTCTCTCCTAAAAAATACAAAAAACTAGCCGGGCGAGGTGGCGGGCGCCTGTAGTCCCAGCTACTCGGGTGGCTGAGGCAGGAGAATGGCGTAAACCCAGGAGGCAGAGCTTGCAGTGAGCTGAGATTGCGCCACTGCACTCCAGCCTGGGCGACAGAACGAGACTCCGCCTCAAAAATAATAATAATAATAATAATATTCACTTGTGAAATTAATGTACATCATGATATAAGTGGTATAATTTGGTCAGGCAATACCATCTTCAAATAATGACCTGAAGAATCATAAATCATCTTTCCCAATTTATTTCTTTCTAAATTTAAAAAAAATGTAAGGACATGATCCTATGAAGCAAGATTTAATTTACTCTTCCAATATGCACAAACATTTACCAGAAATCTCTCAAAAGACTTTGTCTTCACCAAGCAATGTGACCTTCCTGCCAAGCCCAAGGGAGGCCAGCACACATCCACAGAGTATTATATTGATGTTTTTATGCTACCATCTTTAATTTTCAATGAGCATGATAGTTTTGAAACACACACACAAAAATTAACCTTGTGTGAAACTCAGTGCCTACTATGTTAGGAAGCAAATTCACTTTAGACACTGCTGTTTTGCACAGAGGTAAAGGATTCATTTTATTAAGCTACAGTGAAAGCAAGCTCTTTAATCAACCTTTGGACCTGTGTTACAAAGAGCAAATTTTGAAACATTTGCCTATTAGGAAATTCTAAACCACACCACACTACCAGTGTCCTGGTAGGATGGGCAGTTAGACACAACACTCATTCTGCATTTCTGATAGACTCACCGTAATCCCATCTACTTGGGAGGCTGAGACAGGAGAATCACTTGAACCCAGGAGGCAGAGGTTGCAGCGAGCCGAGATCACACCACTGCACTCCAGCCTGGGTGACAGAGCAAGACTCCATCTCAAAAAAAAAAAAAAAAAAAAAAAAAAAAAAAAGACAGAAAGAAAAGAAAAGAGAATCCCCCTTTAAAAATGTTATTTAATTTTAAAACATTTTATTTATACATTTGTTCATTTCTCCATTCGTTTCTTAAATAAATGTCTCTAGCCTGAAGTAGGCCCTGGTATTCCAAAGATGAACAAGATAGTTCCTGATCTCGCGGATTTTTAATGTGGCGGAGGAAATGGTAATAGTAAAACTCCTAATTATCAAAAGATTTATGTCCACAATCCCACCAAAGATTTACAACAATTATTTTTGGGTCTTTCTGATCTTTATTCACACCTGCTCATCGTTTATACATATTTAAAAGTTTATACATATTTAAAAGTATCATTTATACATATTTAAAAGTATAGTGTGAATACAATTTGGTGTTCTACCTTTTATTCTTAGCTTTTTAAATCTTTTTTGGGTGGAGGCAGAAAGACTGGAGAAGTGGAGGGTTAAAGCCCCGGAATGAAATCCTCCCTGACCCGCCCCATTCCTGTACATTCTGTACTGCATCCAGGGGCAGGAGGACTAGTATTTACCACATCCCTGAGGGCAATTTGCACATTTGCAAGCTCCTGCTAGGTGACTCTGCTACCTTCTGACTGCAGTTAAACAGGAAAGGCTCACTTAGGAAATGCTGGCATTGGACTAGGAAAGCTTTTTTCAAGTTTTAACAATTGACACACAAAAATTGCACATATTTATGGGCTACATAGTGATATTTTGATACATTCAATGTGCAGGGTCAAATCAGGATAATTAGCATATCTGTCACCTCAAACATTTATCATTTCTTTGTGTTGGAAATATTCAAAATCCTCTTTTCCAACTACTTGAAAATATATAATAAAGTATTGTTCACGATAGTCACCCTAGAGCACTATAGAACACCTCCACTTATTCCTATCAAGCTGGTTGTATTCTTTAATTAACCTCTCCCAATCTCTTCCTCCCCGCTACCCTTCTCAACCTCTAGTGACCACTATTCTGCTTCTATGAGATCAACTTATTTAACTTTCTCATCTGAATGAGAACATGTAGTATTCACCATCTTGTGCCTGGCTTATCTCACTTAACATAGTGTCCTCCAGACTCATTCACGTTGCTGGGAATGACTGAGTTTCATTCTTTTTTAACGACTGAATAGTATTCTGTTACGTATATGTACCACAATTTCTTTATCTGTACATTCATTTGCTGATGGACACTTAGGTTGATTCCATATGTTGGCTATTGTGAATACTGCTGCAATAAACATGGGGGTGCAGCTATCACTTCAATATACTGATTTCCTTTCCCTTGAATATACACCTAGTAGCAAGATTGCCGGATCACATGGCAGTTCTAGTTGTAGTTTTTTGAGAGACCTCCATACTATTCTCTATAATGGCTGTACTGATTTACATTTCCACCAACAGTGCATAAGAGTTCCATTTTCTCTGTATCCTTGCTGGTGTTTATTTATTTATTTTATTTTATTTTTTGAGACAGAGTCTTACTCTGTCACCCAGGCTGGATGGAGTGCAGTGGCACGATCTTGGCTCACTGCAACCTCTGCCTCCCGGGTTCACGCCATTCTCCTGCCTCAGCCTCCTAAGTAGCTGGGACTACAGGTGCCCGCCACCAAACCCAGCTAATTTTTTGTATTTTTAGTAGAGACGGGGTTTCACCGTGTTAACCAGCATGGTCTCGATCTCCTGACCTTGTGACCCACCCACCTCAGCCTCCCAAAGTGCTGGGATTACAGGTGTGAGCCGCCGCACCTGATGGTGTTTATTATTTTTTGTGTTTTTTGGTAATAGCCATTCTAACTGGGGTGAGATGAAATTTCATTGTGGTTTTGATTTGCCTTTCCCTGATGACTAGTTTCATTCTTCTGCATATGGATATCCAGTTTTCCCAGCACCGTTTGCTAGAGAGATTTTTCTTTGCTCTTGTGCCTTTCTCAAAAATCAGTTGACTGCAAATGTGGATTTATTTCTGGGTTTTCAATTCTGTTCCATTGGTCTGAGTTTCTATTTTTATGTCAGTACCATGCTGTTTTGGTTACAATAGTTTTTTAGTATATTTTAAAGTCAAGTAGTGTTCCAACTTTGTTCTTTTTGCTCAGGTTCACTTTTGTCTATTTGGAGTCTTTTGTGATTCCATATGAATTTTAGGATTTTTTTTTTCCATTTCTATTTCTTTCCCTTTTTTTCTTTTCTTTTCTTTGTGTGTGTGTGTGTGTGTGTGTGTCTCCTTCAGTTTCTTTCATCTCTGTGTTATAGTTCTCCTGGTAGATATCTTTCACTGACTTGGTTAAATTTATTTCTAAGTATTTTTATTTTTGTAGCTATTTTAAATGGTAGTGCAAACTTGGCTCACTTTAACCTCCACCTCCCCAAGCTCAAGTGATCCTCCCACCTCAACCTCCCAAGTACCTGGGACCACAGGTGCACCACCACACCCAATTAATTTTTTGTATGGTAGAGACAGAGTTTTGTCATGTTGCCCAGGCTGGTCTTGAACTCCTGAACTCAAGCCATCTGCCCACCTTAACCTCCCAAAGTGCTGGGATTACAGGCATGAGCTATTGTGCCCAGCCCATGTATAACTTTTGACTCCCCTAAAACATAACTACTAATAACCTACTGTTGACCAGAACCATTACCAATAACATAAACAATCAATTAACACATATTTTGTATATTATATCTATCATATACTCTATTCTTAAAATAAACTAGAGAAAAGGAAATGTTATTTTAAAAACCATAAGGGAGAGAAAATATATTTACTACTCATTAAGTGGAGGTGAATCATCATAAAGTCATACTTGTCTTCACACTGAGCAGGCTGAGGAGGAACAGGAGGGGTTGGTCTTGCTGTCTCAAGGGCAGCAGAGATGGAGATGGAAGAAAATTTACATATAAGTAGATCTGTGAAGTTCAAACCTGTGTTGTTTAAGGGTCAACTGCTAAAATCATATTGTCTGCAAATAGGCCATTTGATTCCTCATTTCCAGTCTCCATATCCTTTATTTCTTTCTCTTGCCAATTGCTCTGGCTAGGCCCTTAACATTGTTATGCTCAGACCGTTTATTCCCCGAAGAAGACCACCAGAGTCCAGAGTCAAAGCCAAGCGGCAAGGATCTTTAATGCAAGTTTGAACTTGGTCCCTCCGTTTCACAACATACAAGAGGGCCCCGAACAATGCGGGCGCTCGCTTTTTATAGCTCGATGAAAATAGGACTTGTAAGGTTACAGAGGAACAGGGAACAAGGGAATTCTTTTTTTTCTTTTTTTGAGACGGAGTCTCGCTCTGTCACCCAGCCTGGAGTGCTGTGGCCGGATCTCAGCTCACTGCAAGCTCCGCCTCCCGGGTTCACGCCATTCTCCTGCCTCAGCCTCCCGGGTAGCTGGGACTACAGGCGCCACGACCTCACCTGGCTAGTTTTTTTTTGTAGTTTTTAGTAGAGACGGGGTTTCACCGTGTTAGCTAGGATGGTCTCGATCTCCTGACCTCGTGATCCGCCGGTCTCAGCCTCCCAAAGTGCTGGGATTACAGGCTTGAGCCACCGCGCCCAGCCGGGAATTCTTTAGGTTACAGCATTACAATTGGTTAACATATTAAGTGTATACATTTAGCAGTTATCTATTGGTTCCCGTGCTTTTAGTAAAACTACAAACGGCGGCGCCCTTATCGGGGATTTCCCAGGATTTCCCAAGCTGAGATATATGGAGGAATGTATTTGCACTGGGCTGTGTTTGTACTGGGCCCAGGAAATTGAGAGATATATGGTGAATGTATTTGCACTGGGCCGTGTTTGTACTGGGCCCAGGAAATTGAGAGATATATGGTGAATGTATTTGCACTGGGCTGTGTTTGTACTGGGCCCAGGAAATTGAGAGATATATGGTGTCAAGCTAAGATATATGGAGGAATGTATTTGCACTGGGCTGTGTTTGTACTGGGCCCAGGAAATTGAGAGATATATGGTGTCTGTACTGGGCCCAGGACTGAGGAATGTGCCTGATTTCTTTCAACATGTTTAAATTGTGTATGTTTAAGGTTTACAACATAACGTTTTGGTGCACTTAATAAATGTCCTTGACATTATTTGATGACCATTTTTTTTCTGATTTCACATTGTATTCAAATTTATGAAAAATATCCACATAGTACTTGTAGACATAATTTAAGTACTTCCCTACAGATGTACATTTAGAGCTTTTCCAATTTGTCACTTTTTTGTTTTTTTGGAGACAGACTCTTGCTCTGTCACCAGGCTGGAGTGCAGTGGTGTGATCTCGGCTCACTGCAACCTCCTGTAATCTCTGCCTCCCAGGTTCAAGTGATTCTCCTGCCTTAGCCTCCCGAGTAGCAGGGATTACAGGTGCTTGCCACCATGCCTGGCTAATCTCTTGTATTTTAGTGGAGACGGGATTTCACCATGTTGAACAGAATGGTCTCGATCTCCTGACCTTGTGATCTGCCTGCCTCAGCCTCCCAAAGTGCTGGGATTAGAGGCGTGAGCCACCACGCCTGGCCTACTATGCGCTTTCTTACATAACTTTTCCTTCTTAATAATCATATTAGAGTAAATTTCCACATCTGAGACTACCGTGTCAAAAGCTCCTGATATCTATTCTATATTTCTTATCTATGGTGCCTTTATTGAGGTACGGCTTGGGCTTTTCTATACATACCAGTACACAAACCTGAACTACCTTTATGGTCATTGCAAACATAAAGGTCTGCCGAAGCAAAATCTTGGTGAACAAAACATGATCCAAACTTTCTCACTGAATCATGTTTTGATAATGGGGGAGGGAAAGTAGTGTCTTTCTTTACTGATGAATCATAGCAACAAGTAATTGGTTATTTAGCCTTCCAGAAAACAGGTTCTGACTTATGTTTATGGGCAGAAAAGATTTCCCACGAGATATTCGGGCGTTGACTGAATGTCTGAAATTGCTCAACTCACTTGCTACATTCTTTCAGTACTGCCTCACTACAGAAAGAACCAGAGAGACGGAAAATAAGTTTACCACCAAGATGGTTTTACATCCCATTGTTTCAGTACTGCCTCACTATAGAAAAAACCAGAGAAAGGGAAAATAAGTTTACCATTAAGATGGTTTAACACCACATTCTTTTTCTTTCTGAGGTTTATTTTTAAAAAATCTTCAAGTCAGGTCAGGCACACTCATGCCTGTAATCTCAACACTTTGGGAGGCTGAGGTGGGAGGATCACCTGAGCCCAGGAATTTGAAACCAGCCTGGGCAACATAATGAGATCCTGATTCTACAGAAAAATAGGAAAATTAGCCAGGAGTGGTGGTGCACACCTGTAGTCCCCGCTACTCAGAAGACTGAGAGGGGAGGATCACTTGAGCCCAGGAGTTCAAGGCTGCAGTAAGCTATGATCATGCCACTGCACTCCAGCCTGGGTGACAGAGCAAGACCCCATCTCAAAAAAAAAAAAAAAAAGTCTTCAAGTCCACAGAAAGATTAAAGACTGGTAATAATACAATAAATACCCATATACTCTTCTTAATTCACCAGTTGTTAACATTTTGCCACCATTTTTCTCTATCTCCATATATATATTTTTTCTGAACCATTTAAAAGTTGCAAATATACTGACCTTCACCCCTAAAATTTTCCAGCATTCACTTATTTCTTGAGAACAAAGACATTCTCCTACATAATCATGGCACCATTATCACACTGAAGAAATTTAACATTGTTACAATAATATGAGCAAATAGCTGGAATATATTCACATTTCAAATTGTCTTGAAAATGTCTCCTGCCGGGCGTGGTGGCTCACGCCTGTAATCCCAGCACTTTGGGAGGCTGAGGCAGGCGGATCACGAGGTCAGGAGATCAAGACCATCCTGGCGAACACAGTGAAACCCCGTCTCTACTAAAAAATACAAAAAATTAGCCGGGCGTGGTGGCGGGCGCCTGTAGTCCCAGCTTCTAGGGAGGCTGAGGCAGGAGAATGGCGTGAACCTGGGAGGCGGCGGAGCTTGCAGTGAGCTGAGATCACGCCACTGCACTCCAGCCTGGGCGACAGAGCGAGACTCCGTCTCAAAAAAAAAAAAAAAAGAAAGAAAGAAAAAAAAAGAAAATGTCTCCTAATATTTTTTTAAATCCAGGCTTCAATCAAGGATTATACATTTGATTGTCATTTCTCTTTAACCTCCTTGAATCTGGAAGAGTCACCTTTTTTAAAAAAATCCTTTATGACTGACATTTTTGAAGAGTTCAGGCCAATTGACATGTAGAATGTTATGCAATCTGGATTTGTCTGATTGTATCCTCAGAATTGGATCCAGGTTTTAAAAATTTGGCAAGAATACTACATTGGTGATTTTTTTTCTTAACAGTCTTACTCTTGTCGCCCAGGCTGGAGTAGTGGTGCAATCTTGGCTCACTGCAACTTCCGCCCCCGGGTTCAAGCGATTCTCCTGCTTCAACCTCCCGCGTAGCTGGGACTACAGGTGCGCGCCACCACGCCTGGCTAATTTTTGTATTTTTAGCAGAGATGGGGTTTCACCATGTTAGCCAAGCTGATCTCAAACTCCTGACCTCAAGCAATCCGCCCACCTTGGCCTCCCAAAGTGCTGGGATCGCAGGTGTGAGACACCGCACCCGGCCTACATTGCTGATTTTAGTAGGAGCTATTCTAAGGTGATGCCCAAACGACCCTTGTCCTTGCATCACTTCCTTCCCTTGAATGTAGGCGGAGCCCGTGAATATGAAGAACTGCCACTCCTGTGGTTATGTGACCTTCAATGACAAGAGGAATTTCGCAGGTGTAGTTAAAGTCTCAAATAAATTTATCTTAAATTTCAGAGATTACTTAAATGGGCCTAAGCATTTAAATCCCGGTCTAGAAGGCAAGATGGAGGAAGTCGGAAATCTGAATTTCAAGAAGGGCTCGATATGTCTTTGATGGCTTAAAGATACAGGAAACCCCAGGGCCGGGAGGGCAGGGAGTCTCTAGGAGCTGAAAGCAGCTCCTGGCTGACAGCCAGCGAGGAAACCAGGAAACCTGGGTCCTGCAACCACAAGGAACTGAATTCTGCCAACGATAAGAATGAGTTTTAAAGCAGATTTTGCCCAGAGTCTCCAGATGGGAACTCAGCCTGGTCTGCACCTTGATTTCAGCCCAGACATGCTCTGCCAGGCTTCTTTTTTATTTATTTATTTAGAGAAGGAGTCTTGCTCTGTTGCCCAGGCTGGACTGCAGTGGCATGATCTCAGCTCACTACAACCTATGCCTCCCGGGTTCAAACGATTCTTCTGCCTCAGCCTCCCGAGTAGCTGGGACTACAGGCACACGCCACCACGCCCGGCTAATTTTTGTATTTTCAGTAGAGATGGGGTTTCACCATGTTGGCCAGGCTGATCTCGAATGCCTGATCTCAGGTGAACCACCCGCCTCAGCCTCCCAAAGTGCTGGGATTATAGGTGTGAGCCACCGCACCTGGCCAGCAGTTTTCTAATTCTATTGTTCCTTCTGTATTTATCAGCTGGAAGTTTCATATAGGGAAAATAATTTCCTCATCAACTATTTGTTTACTCTGAAATACTACTGCTAAGGAAAAACGGGAAAAATATCTGATTTTTTCTTTTTACCAATTTTCAAGATAATAACAGATAAAGTATTATTTTTAGAAGTATTACAAACTAATGGGCTTTTATTTGTTTAATACGTTTCAATACATCACAGTCAAAATTTTTCTTGATATTCAAATTGTCCCATCTTTGGCCACTAGTATTCCCTTCAAGTCACCATCTGTATTCTTTTTTCTTCTTTATTGAGGTATAAAATAAATATAATAAAGTTTTAAAATACACTACCCTGAAATGTAGAGATTATTTAATTTTAATATATATACACACCCTGTAACCACCACTCAGATCAAGATACAGGATGTTAGCACCCCGGAGGATTTCCCTGTACTCCTTTTCATTCAGCACCATCCTCTCCAGGGGTAACCACTGTTCTGATTTATTGAACTTCATATAAAAGGAATTATTCAGCCAGGCGCGGAGGCTCACACCTGTAATCTCAGCACTTTGGGAGGCCGAGGTGGGTGGATCACCTAAAGTCGGGAGTTTGAGATCAGCCTGGCCAACGTGGTGAAACCCCGTCTCTACTAAATATACAAAAATTAGCCAGGTGAGGTGGCACATTCCTGTAATCCCAGCTACTCGGGAGGCTGAGGCAGGAGAATCACTTGAATCCGGGAGGCGGAGATTGCAGTGAGCTGAGATCACGCCACTGCACTCCAGCCTGGGCGACAGAGTGAGACTCTGTCTCAGAAAAAGAAAGGAATCATTCAGTATGCACTCTTTTGTATCTGGTTTCTTTCGTTCAGCATAATGTCTGTAAGATTCATCCATGTTGCGCATATATCAGTAATTCCTTATTTTTATTGCTGTATAACACTATGCCATAAGAATAAACTATAGTTTTTAGTTTAATTTTTATTCTTTTTTCCTTTTTTTTTTTTTTCCTTTGTGAGATGGAGTCTTACTCTGTCTCCCAGGCTGGAGTGCAATGGCGCAATCTTAGCTCACTGCAACCTCCGCCTCCCGGGTTCAACCGATTTTCCGGCCTCAGCCTCCTGAGTAGCTGGGATTACAGGCATGCACCACCACACCCAACTAATTTTTGTATTTT
>NW_012117377.1:8774372-8795986 GCF_000951035.1 Colobus angolensis palliatus | reverse complement strand
CGTAGCTGGGATTACAGGTGCACACTGCCATGCCTGGCTAATTTTTTGTATTTTTAGTAGAGACGGGGTTCCACTGTGTTAGCCAGGCTGGTCTCGATCTCCTGACCTCTGATGTGCCCGCCTCGGCCTCCCAAAGTGCTGGGATGACAGGCGTGAGCAGTTTAGTTTTTATTATGCTGCTGATAACTAATTGGGACACTTCTAGTTTTACTCTTCTGAATAAGGCTGCTCTCAGCTTTCTCACATACAAGGCTTCCTACTCAAGTATACTCATTTCTCTTGGATTTACACCCAGGAGTGAAATTGCCAGAGTAAAGGGTAGGTGTATGTTTAGCTCTAGTAGATCCTGCTAAGCAGTTTTCAAAAGTGGCTGCTTCAGTTAACACTTCAACTAGTAACTGATGAGAGAAAGTTCCAGTTGCTCCCTAACATCAGCAACACTTTGTATTCCCCATCCTTTAAATTTTTGAGTTGTTCTAGGTTATTAGGTAATGATACTTCATTGCACTTTTAATTTGTGTTTACCTGGTAATTAATGATACGGATCGCATTTTCTTAAGTCTTTTGGTCATTTGGATATCCTCTTTTTTTTGAGACGGAGTCTCGCTCTGTCTCCCAGGCTGGAGTGCAGTGGTATGATCTGGGCTCACTGCAAACTCTGCCTCCCGGGTTCATGCCATTCTCCTGCTTCAGCCTCCCAAGTAGCTGGGACTACAGGTGCCTGCCACCATGCCCAGCTTATTTTTTGTATTTTTAGTAGAGACCATGTTTCACCATGTTAACCAGGATGGTCTCAATCTCCTGACCTTGTGATCCACCTACCTTGGCCTCCCAAAGTGCTGGGATTACAGGCGTGAGCCACCACGCCCAGCCTGGGTATCCTCTTTTGTGAGGTACCTGTTCAAGTCTTCTCTTTCCCCTTAGCTTTTTTGGTTTTATTGGTGATGTTAAATGTAATCATTTGATTAAGGTGATGTCTGCCATATTTATCCACCTCAAAGGTTCTTTTTCCCTTTGTAATGGATAAGTGATCTGTGGGGAGATACTTGGAGGCTGTTTGAATATCTGGTTCAATGGTTTTAGCATCCATTGATGATCTTTGCCTAGACAAATCATAACAGTGGCTGTACAATGGGTGTCAATATCTTTTAAAGGCCTCCAAGTAATTTTAGTGTTTTTGCCTTTTTTTTTTTTTTGAGATGAGGTCTCGGTCTGTTACCCAGGCTGGAGTGTAGTGGTGCAATCATAGCTCACTGCAGCCTCAGCTTCCTGCACTCAAGTGATCCTCCTACCTCAGCCTCTGTATTAGTCTGTTTTCACACTGCCAGTAAAGACATACCTGAGACTGGGCAGTTCACAAAAAAAAAAAAAAAAAAAAAAATAGAGGTTTAATGGACTTACAGTCCACATGGCTAAGGAGGCCTCGCAATCATGGTGGAAGGTGAAAGGCACGTCTCACATGGTGGCAGACGAGAGAAGACAGCTTGTGCAGGGAAACTCCCCTTTTTAAAACCATCAGATCTCACGAGACTCATTCACCGTCGCGAGAATGGCGGGGAAAGGCCTGTCCTCATGACTCAGTTACCTCCCACCAGGTCTCTCCCACAACATGTGGGGATTCAAGGTGAGATTTGGGTAGGGACACAGCCAAACCGTATCATTTATCCCCCGGCCCCTCCCAAATCTCATGTCCTTACACTGCAAAACCAATCATGCCTTCCCAACAGTCCCCCAAAGTCTGAACTCACTTCAGCATTAACACACAAGTCCACAGTCCAAAGTCTCATCTGAGACAAGGCAAGTCCCTTCTGCCGATGAGCCTGTAAAATCAAAAGCAAGCTAGTTACTTCCTAGATACAATGGGGGTGCAGGCACTGGGTAAATACAGATGTTGGGTAAATACAGCCATTCTAAATGGGAGAAATTGGCCCATACAAAGAAGTTACAGGCCCCATGCAAGTCCAAAATCCAGCAGGGCAGTCAAAATTTTTTTTTTCTTTTTTTTTTTTGAGATGGAGTCTTGCTCTGTCACCCAGGCTGGAGTGCAGTGGCCAGATCTCAGCTCACTGCAAGCTCCGCCTCCCGGGTTCACGCCATTCTCCTGCCTCAGCCTCCCGAGTAGCTGGGACTACAGGCGCCCGCCACCTCGCCTGGCTAGTTTTTTGTATTTTTCAGTAGAAACGGGGTTTCACCTTGTTAGCCAGGATGGTCTCGACCTTCTGACCTCGTGATCCACCCATCTCAGCCTCCCAAAGTGCTGGGATTACAGGCTTGAGCCACCGCACCCAGCCCAGGACAGTCAAATTTTAAAGCTCCAAAATAATCTCCTTTGACTCCATGTCTCACATTCAGGTCATGCTGATGCAAGAGGTGGGGTCCCATGGTCTTGGGCAGCTCTGCCCCTGTAGCTTTGCGGGGTACAGCCTCCCTCCCAGCTGCTTTCACGGGCTGGCACTGAGTGTCTGCGGTTTTTCCAGGCACATGGTGTAAGCTGTCAGTGGATCTATCATGTGGGGTCTGGAGGACCACTTCTTTTCACAGCTCCATTATTGGTGCCCCCATTAGGGACTCTGTGTGGGGGCTCCAACCCCACATTTCTTTTCTGCCTTGCACTAGCAGAGGTTCTCCATGAGGGCCCCACCCCTGCAGCAAACTTCTGTCTGGGCATCCAGGCATTTCCACACATCCTCAGAAATCTAGGCAGAGGTTCCCAAACCCCAATTCGTGACTTCTGCGTACCCGCAGGATCAATACCATGTGGAACCTGCCAAGGCTTGGGGTTTTCACCCTCTCTAACAACAGCCAAAGCTGTACTTTGGACCGTTTTAGTCATGGCTGGAGCAGCTGGGATGCAGGACACCAAGTCCCTAGACTGCACACAGCAGAAGAACCCTGGGCCCGGCCCATGAAACCATCTTTTCCTTCTAAACCTCCAGGCCGGTGATGTGAGGGGCTGCCACAAAGGTCTCTGACATGCCCTGGAGACATTTTCCCCATTGTCTTGGTGATTGACATTCAGTTTCTCCTTACTTATGCAAATTTCTGCAGCCAGCTTGAATTTCTCCTCAGAAAATTGGATTTTCTTTTCTATTGCATTGTCAGGTTGCAAGTTTTTCCCAACTTTTATGCTCTGTTTCCCTTTTAAAACTGAATGTCTTTAACAGCAGCCAAGTCACCTCTTGAATGCTTTGCTGCTCAGAAATTTCTTCCACCAGATACCTTAAATCATCTCTCTCAAGTTCAAAGTTCCACAAATCTCTAGGGCAGGGGCAAAATGCCACCAGCCTCTGCTAAAACATAACAAGAGTCACCTTTGCTCCAGTTCCCAGCAAGTTCCTCATCTTTATCTGAGACCACCTCAGCCTGGATTTCATTGCCCATATCACTCTCAGCATTTTGGTCAAAGCTGTTCAACAAGTCTCTAGGGAGTTCCAAACTTTCCCACGTTTTCCTGTCTTCTTCTGAGCCTGCCAAACTGTTCCAACATCTGCCTGTTACCCAGTTTCAAAGTTGCTTCCACATTTTGGGGTATCTTTTCAGCAGTGCCCCACCCTACTGGTACCAATTTACTGCATTAGTCTGTTTTCATGCTGCTGATAAAGACATGCCCAACACTGGGCAATTTACAAAATACAGAGGGTTTTTTTTTTTTTTTGAGACGGAGTCTCGCTCTGTCGCCCGGGCTGGAGTGCAGTGGCCGGATCTCAGCTCACTGCAAGCTCCGCCTCCCGGGTTTACGCCATTCTCCTGCCTCAGCCTCCCGAGTAGCTGGGACTACAGGCGCCGCCACCTCGCCCAGCTTGTTTTTTGTATTTTTTAGTAGAGACGGGGTTTCACCGTAGCCAGGATGGTCTCGATCTCCTGACCTCGTGATCCACCCGTCTCGGCCTCCCAAAGTGCTGGGATTACAGGCTTGAGCCACCGCGCTCGGCCTTCTTTTTTTTTTGTTTTGAGACAGGGTCCTGCTGTCACTCAGGCTGGAGTACCAAGGCACAATCTTGTTCACTGCAGCCCCAACCTCCTGGGCTGAGGTGATCCTCCCATCTTGGCCTCCTGAGTAGCTGGGACCACAGGTATGCATGACTACAACTGGCTAATTTTTATATTTTTAGTAGAGATGGGGGTCTTACCACTTTGCCCAAGCGGGTCTCAGACTCCTGGGCTCAAGGGATCCACCTGCCTCAGTCTCCCAGAGTGCTGGGAATACAGGCATGAGTCACCATGCCTGGCTCTGTTTTAAGTATTAATATCTTAATGGTATCTTTTATTGAAGCAACTTTCTTAATTAACGAAGCTCAACGTATTTTATTTTTAAGGTTTGTGCTTTTTGTTTTCTGCTTAACATTTGCCTACCCAAATCTGTTAAACTGCTGTTGGGTTCAGATAAAATGTAGGAAAAAATAATAAAAACTATTTTGGGTTTTTTTTCGGGGGGTGGGTGGTTTGAGACAGGATCTCACTGTCACCCAGGCTGGAGTGAGTGCCATGGCACCAACATAGTTCACTGCAGCCTCAAACTCCTGGGCTTACTCGACCTCCCACATCAACCTCCCAAGTAGCTGAGTTTGGAAGAACACAAATCTGTGTTCCTCTAAAAAGTTTATTGATTTACCTTCCAAAATTTAGGTCCATGATTCATCTTGAAATTTTTTTATGGTGTGAGGTAGGGTGTCAATATTCATTTTTCCCCATACAAATATTCAATTATTCTAATAACATTTATTGAAACAAATAGATCTTTTTTAATTTATAAAAATGTGACATCTGAAAAAAATTGATGGGCCAAATAGAAAAATTTGAACACTGAATATTGATGCTATTAAAGTATTAATGTTATTTTTTTATGTGTGGTAATTTTATTAGGTTAAATTTTTTAAATTATTTTCTTTTAGAGATATGTAGTGAATTTTTTAAAAGATGAAATTATATAATGTCTAAGATTACTTCAAAATAACTTCAAAAAATTAAAATTTCTCTGCATTACAAATATAACATTTCTATATGTTGGTGCAAAAGTAATTACGGCTTTCACAACTATTTTCAATGGTGAAAACTGCAATTATTTTTGCACCAACCTAATTATAATCTGAATAATTTCGTTATGAAAATTAAAATATTCTCAAGACGAGTAAGGGGGATTAATATGTGACATCTAATGAAACATATTGATTTAATGATGTATAGCCTCCAGCTAATTACACACCCACATCCAGCTGTGAGACACACTCTGCTATTGCCAACTGTCGCCTGCATATGTAAGTTTCCAAATTCCGTATGTGAGGTGACTCAAAGTCATAAGAGAAAACGATATTTTGGTTGCCCGATACTGACTCTCATCTCTGCCTTCCAACAATCTATGCAGAGCTGTGAGGAATCCAGGTTCGGTTTCATCCAGACCGAGGCTTGCCATGAGACATACCTTTAGGCTGCCTAGCGTGTATTAATATTCCAGGAAATGGTGCATTATGCTGGGTTTGGGCCTTTCTTCATCCTATTTCATACACATCTTGCACATACACAACTATTTCATACACATCTTGCACATACACAAATGTAAACATCATTTCCAAAATAGTTCTTATTGATCCAGGTGCAGTGGCTTATGCCTGTAATCCCAGCACTTTGAGAGGCCAAGGTGAGAGAATTACTTGAGCCCAGGAGTTTGAGACCAGCCTGGGCAACATGGTGAAACCCCATCTCTACAAAAATAAATAAATTAGCTGGACATGGTGGCATGAACCTGTGGTTTCCAGCTACTTGGGAGGCTGAGGTGGGAAGACTGATTGAGCCCAGGAGTTTGAGTGCCATGATGGCGCCACGGCACTCCAGCCTGGATGATGGTGAGACCCTATCTCAAACGACCCACCACCAAAAAAACTCCAAAGTAGTTCTTAGTCTTTTTTTCCTATATTTTCTGTGAACCCAATAGCAGTGGTTTATACAATATCTTTCCTAAATCCTAGCAAGAACAAAACTCCCACAGATTACTGCAAACTAGAACATTCCAAATAAATATTCTATAATAACAAAAATGATACAAGTTGGCCGGGCGCAGTGGCTCACACCTGTAATCCCAGCACTTTGGGAGGCCGAGGCAGGCAGATCACCTGAGCTCAGGAGTTCGAGACCAGCCTGGCCACCATGGCGAAACCCCATATCTACTAAAACAAAACAAATACAAAAAATCAACTGGGCATGGTGGCATGCGCTTGTAGTTCCAGCTACTCAGGAGGCTGAGGCAGGAGAATCACTTGAGCCTGGGAAGTAGAGGTTGCAGTGAGCCGAGATCGCGTCACTGCACTCCAGCCTGGGGGACAAAGTGAGACCCTGTCTCACAAAAAAAAAAAAAAAAAAAAAAAAATACAACTTATAAAACAAAATGATAAATATATTGGCACACACTGTGTCACATAATAACGGCTGGATTCCTAAGTTAATGAAGATATGTAGTTGTCATCTTTGTTTATGAACATAAAACATTTCATATAAAAAGGAACTATCTCATTTAATCATCAAACGCCCTATAGGATGGGCACTCCGACCCCTGTTTTTCGCGTCTGAGGCCCGTGCACGCTCCTTCCTCGCTTTGGATTTCCTTTCCAGGGCCTCTTCCTGAGATGTTTTTCTGATCCTCACTGCGAGGTGGCTCTTGGTTTCTCCTGACTGAACACTTCCTTCCGGAAGAGAACTTGTGGGGTCACTAGATGGCGTTCTCCGGTTCCTCTTGCCCGAAGGTGGCGTATTTTGATTGGCTTGTGTGCTTCCCAGATCAAAGCACCTCTGGGCATTTTCATAAAAACTCTTTCTACTGTTTGGGCTATAAATAGCCAGTGACTCTGCTCCACACAGCGTCCCCAGCCTAAGCCCTGCTTGGCTCCCTCAGGAGACCGAGCCCATCTGTTTCACTCTCTTCCTGAGATCATTCTCAGAAGTAGACCAAGCATGTTTCTTTTTCTTTTTTTAATTTAAACTCTATTTATTTATTTTATAGAGATGGGGGTCTCACTGCGTTGCCCAGGCTGGTCTCAAACTCCTAGACTCAAGTAATCCTCCCACTTCAGCTCCCAAAGCGCTGAGATTACAGGCGTGAGCCACAGCCCCCCGGGCACCTAAGCAGTTTTTAGCCCAGCAGAAACATTTAGCAAATATGAGCCCCACTAGCCATTCCCCCATTAGAATCCGTAAGGGACATCTATGAGACCTAATCCAATAGTTCCCATATTGTGACCCAGTGTGGCTCAGAGAGCCACAGTTGCTGTTTTTGCTTCAGTTGCTCCTCCCTGGATGGGCCATACAGAATGTTGTGTGCTGTAGCAGGAGGTACACAGGCACCCTGTGGGAAGGGGTCTCCAGCGTGCAGAACCCCATATGACACTTACTGGCAGGTAGCAATGGATGTTGGTATGAAAGAGGTGGGTTTGCCTTCGTGGTGCTCCTCCCTGAGGTATCTGCCGGTCCAAGGCAAATGGAACGCAGAAGGCTGTGGGAGGGAAGCTGGGAGAGTGGAGGCTGAATTAGTAGGAAAGGAAGATGGGGCTTCCTGGTGCCCACCCTTGGTGGTCTAAGCACAGATGAAGGGTTACCTAAGAAATCAGTAAAGAAATATTTGTGGCCAATACGGTGGCTCACGCCTGTAATAGCAGCACATTGGGAGGCTGAGGTGGGGGGATCACTTGAGGCAAGGAGTTTGAGACCAGCCTGGCCAACATGGTGAAACCCCATTTCTACCAAATATACAAAACTTAGCTGGGCGTGGTGGCACACGCTTGTAATTGATCGTACGACTGCACTGCAGCCTGGGGGACAGAGCGAGACTTCATCTCTCTCTCTCTTTTTTGTTTTGTTTTGTTTTTTAGATGGAGTCTCTTTGTCCCCCAGTCTGGAGTGCAGTGGCATGATCTCGACTCACTGCAGCCTCCGCCTCCTGGGTTCAAGCAATTCTGCCTCAGCCTCCCGAGTAGCTGGGACTACAGGCGTGTGCCACCACGCCCAGCTAATTTTGGAATTTTTAGCAGAGACGGGGTTTCACCATGTTGGCCAGGCTGGTCTCCAACTCCTGACCTCGTGATCCGCCCACCTCAGCCTCCCAAAGTGCGGGGATTACAGGCGTGAGCCACCGCGCCCTGCCGACCTCATCTCTTAAACAACAACAACAACAAGAAAGAAACCTTAAAACCGACAACAAAAACCCCCTAATAAACATGTGATAGTTGGATTGTGAATACCGATTGGATGAGGGTGTGGCTGAGAAAACCTTGGCTCAGCAGGGGCAGAAAGAAGACACTGACTTCGGGGCTGGATCACAAGGTGCTTTCCCGAGAGGCTCCCTGGGCTGCTCAGCCTTCTGGAGAGAAGGTGGCTTATTTCTGCCGCTTCGCCTGCGGCTGCAGGGCCACGCTCTGGAGGCCAGGGCCCTCCCCTGCGCCTCTGCTCTGGTTCCCGAGGGATGTCGGGCAGGTGAGGCCAGGCAGGGCTCCGGGTGTGTGATCGTGGTTGTCAGAGTGTCCTCATGCCGGGTGACAACGTGGGAAAGGGGCTCATGTTTCTGGAAGGGCACCAAGGCTTCCTGGTTGTATCATTTCCCTTTGGATTTTTGACAGGATCCTTCCCATTTCCAGTGGATGCGGGAAAATCCTTTCGGGCCACTGGTCAGCATTCTTTTCCTCCAGCGAGCTTGTGCACCTCCACAAAGCTGACAGGCAAGGTGCAGGGCCCTGGCCACCACACAGACGCCTTTTAGTCACCCCCGGGTGGGGCCCCTGCGCCCCGCATGATGCTATTCCTCGTGGACACCACGAGGTGGCGCTGGCGAGCCAAGGCCAAAGGCGAGGCTGGTTCCTCCACGCTGTGAGCCAGAGGGGACGCCCCTGGTCTGAGTCCTCAGCGGGATCCTGTTCTGGCTGCCGGCGCTGTGGCTTTTTCATTGATTTTCTCTTCGCTTCAACAAACATTGACTGAGTGCTACCAGGAGCCAAGAAATGGAAAATGATCAATGTTCATTGCTATAGCACCTGAACACTTAAAAACACACTCCCGGGAGAGGTGGAGGCGCCTGTGGTCCCAGCGACGCTAGAGGCTGAGGCAGGAGAATCGCTTGAACTCGGAGGTGGAGGCTGCAGGGAGCCGAGATCGCGCCACCGCACTCCAGCCAGGGCGACAGAGCGAGACTCTGTCTCAAAGCAAACAAAATAAGACAAAAACGAAACCAAGAAAACATGCTCTCAGTAGCTCCCAGGCCTCCAAGTGGAGCTGGAGAGGCTCCCACAGCCCAGGTCTTGAGGAACAGGTGGGTCTTGTAGGTGAGCTTGACTATAGGGGGCGGGGATGCAGCGGGAGCCTGGCAGGTGTGGGGCAGCCAAGCCAAGGCACATGGGTGTGACTCACAGTGAGGAGGCTGGACTAGAAAAAGCCTCTCTGGAGGCCTCATCTTCTTTATTTGTCAAATGAGCTCCAGAGGCCCAATGCAGCTCTGCCAGGTCCCTCGCCTGGTAGAAGGAAAGGTACCCACGACAGGCTTTAAGAGGCATCCTCAATCATGAGATCATGAGATAGACAGGTCTGCACCCAAACCCCAGCTCCACCTGCTGCTATTTCCGTGCCTCCAACAAGTCCCTTATCTCACTGACCTCCTGCTTCCTCTTGTAGAAAATGAGATTGATGGGATGGGCATGGTGGCTTTTGCCTGTCATCCTAGCACTTTGAGACACTGAGGCAGGAGATCCCTGGATGCCAGGAGTCTGAGACCAGCTTGGGCAACACAGTGAGACCCCATCTCTACGAAAAAATTTAGAAAAATAGCCAGGCGTGGTGGTGCACACCTGTGGTCCCAAGTACTCAGGAGGCTGAGGTGGGAGGATCGCTTAAGCCCAGGAGTTCAAGGCTGCAGTGAGCTATGATTGCACCACTGCACTAGAGTCTGGGCAACAGAAAGAGACCATGTCTCAAAAAAAACAAAAAACAAAACAAAACAAACAAACAAAAAAGAAAGAAAATAAAACAGAATTGATGATACTTGCTTTGATTTGGGAGAATGTATTCTGACAGGGTTTCAGAGCCAGGAGGCTGTGCTCAAGTTCCGGTTCAGTCACTTAGTAATTGTGTGCCCTTGGGAAGTCACTGAACCTCGCTGAGTCAGAGTTTCTTCATGCCTCACGTGAGTACCCCCAGCCTACCTTATAGAATTAACGAAAACTTAAATAAGGTGGTGTTTTCAATCCAGGAGCTAGAGCATAATGGGTGCTGAGTTACTACTTTTCCCTCTTAACTCATGTAGCACTTGCTACCAGAAGTAGAGTTCAGCGACGCGTCCTGCCTTGATTTGCTGATTAATGTTATGTTTGTTGGCCTTGTCTCCACAACGAGATTTTAGACTTCATAAGATCGTGGACCATGTTGCCGAGCACCATGCCCCGCACACAGTAAGCATGGAGTAAACAGTGTCCAGGCCGCGCACCGTGCCGGGCACACGGTAAGCACGGAATATAGTCTCCATGACAAGCACCAACGGCGATTCACTGATATCAGGGGAACCCACCCCCAATATTTCAATGCAGGTTCTATTTTCCATAAGTGTCGGCCGGCTGAGAAATGAAGAGAAAGAATACAAAGAGAGGAAATTCACAGCTGGGCCGCTGGGGGTGACATCACATGGTAGGACCGTGATGCCCACCTGAGCCTCAAACCAGCAAGTTTTTAATTAAGGGTTTCAAAAGGGGAAGGGGTGTAAGAGCAGAGAGTAGGTACAAAGATCACATGCTTTGAAGGGCAAAAAGCAGAACAAAGATCACATGCTTCTGAGGACACAGGACAAAAGGCAAAGCAGAACTACTGATAAGGGTCCAACAAAGACCCCAAGGCAGAGGGCAAAAGCAGAACTACTGATAAGGGTCTATGTTCAGCGGTGCACGTATTGTCTTGATAAACATCTTAAACAACAGAAAACAGGGTTCCAGAGCAGAGAACCGGTCTGACCACAAATGTACCAGGGTGGAGTTTTCCCAACCCTAGTAAGCCTGAGGGTTCTGCAGGAGACCGGGGCATATCTCAGTCCTTATCTCAACCACACAAGACAGACATTCCCGCAGAGGTCGTTTATAGACCTCTCCCCAGGAATGCATTCCTTTCCCAGGGTATTAATATTAATATTCCTTGCTAGGAAAAGAATGTAGTGATATCTCTCCTGCTTACAAGTGCATTTATAGGCTCTGCAAGAAGAAAAATACGGCCCTTTTTCCCAACCCTGCAGGCGGTCAGACCTTATGGTTGTCTTCCCTTGTTCCCTAAAAATTGCTGTTATTTTGTTCTTTTTCAAGGTGCACTGATTTCATATCGTTCAAACACACATTTTACAATCAATTTGTACAGTTAACACAATTATCACAGTGGTCCTGAGGTGACATACATCCTCAGCTTACGAAGATAACAGGATTAAGAGATTAAAGTAAAGACAGGCATAAGAAATTATAAAAATATTATTTGGGAACTGATAAATGTCCATGAAATCTTCACAATTCATGTTCCTCTGCTGTGGCTCCAGCCAGTCCCTCCATTCAGGGTCCCTGACTTCCCACAACAACTCAGACTGTGGCACTTTCTAGTTTTCTTTTAGAGACAGGGTCTTGCTGTGTCTCTCAGGCTGGAGTGCAGTGGTATGATCACGGCTCACTGAAGCCTTGACTTCCCAGGCTCAAGCGATCTTTCCACCTCAACCTCCCAAGTAGCTAGGACTACAGATGTGCACCATGGCACCTGGCTAATTTTTAAATTTTTGGTAGAGGTAGGGTCTTACTATATTGTCCAGACTAGTCTCCAATTCCTGGCCTCAAGTGATCCTTTTGCCTCGGCCTCCCAAAGTGCTGGGATTACAGCTGTGAGCCACCATGGGCAATAGCATTTTCAATGATTTAAACACAATTTGAGGAGGTGCTATATTCAGGCTTATATGTTCTGCAACTTTTCCTTTTCATGATTTCAACTTCCTGTATAACAATGTCCTGTATCTTGTGGCTACTAATAACTAGAATAATAATAGCTAACTTTATTTTGAATGTTTACTGTGTGTTTTATCTACATCACCTCATTTAATCTCCATAACAACTTGATGAGGTGATTTATTATTATTTCCACTTTACAGATGAGAAAACTGAGGCTCAGGAAAGTTAAGTAACAAGTGAACTTTCCACAGCTAGTACTGTAAGTGGGAGAACTGAGATTTAAGTCCAGGTCTTTCTGATACTGGAGTTCCTGCCCATGAGCACTCTGCTATACTGCCTCCAAAATAATGGCATGCATGCAAGCACTGGGCATGTAATAGGTACTCAGTAAAAGTTGGCTCTCTTCCTTCAATCAAGAAGTGTATCAAAGGCTGGGCACGGTGGCTCACACCTGTAATCCTAACACTTTGGAAGGCCAAGGAGGAAGGATTGTTTGAGCCCAGGAGTCTGAAAACAGCTGGGCAATATAGTGAGATGCCATCTCTACAAAACATAGAAAAAATTAGCCAAGTGTTGGTGGCACACACCTGTAGTCCCAGCTACTTGGGAGGCTGAGGTAGGAGGATCACCTGAGCCCAGGAGGCGGAGGTTGCAGTGAGCTGTGTTTGCACCGCTGTACTCCAGCCTGAGTGACAGAGTGAGACCCCGAAGCAAGCAAGTGAGGAAGCAAGCAAACAGACAAGCAAGCAAGAGAAGGAAGGAAGGAAGGAAAGAAGGAAGGAAGGAAAGAAGGAAGGAAGGAAGGAAGGTAGGGAAAAGAAGGGAGTCTAGGATGAAGTGGGCACCTGAACAGGTGACTAGGGTAGGTAAAAACCTCATCCCTGCCCTCAGGCGGTAGACACCCTCCAGTCATAAGCTCTAAGGTGCTGTAGAAAAGCCTCAGGTTCTCAGGGGTTTTCCAGCTGAGCATCTGGAAGGGTGCAGGGCAGTTCCGTGTCCAAGCACTGCAGAGCCTCATGCAACGGTGTCATCACTCAGTGCAACACTCCTGGAAGATCTGTTTCCAGGGGAGGCTACAGCTTGGCAAGGGGAATGCAAGAGTCCCTAGCCAGTCTTGGATCTCGACTTGGCATTCCCGAGAGACAGATTCTGTGTCCCCTGTCCCAGCCCTGAAACTCGCAGCCTTTGACCCAGAGGTAGAGGAGCAAGCTCTCCGTGAAGTCCTGGTCTCTGGAATCCCTTCTTTGGGGGAAAAATGACATGAACCTGCCACAGAGCCTGTTTATGAAACAAATCAAAGAGCTATTTTGAGCACTTACCCCCAGCAATCACGACAGCGTAACTTGTGTAGCTGGAACTAGGTCACCAAGTAATCTCACCAGCACCAGAAGAAATTCATCTGGGAAGGACACCAGCTTGGGGAGATGAGAGAGGAGCCCTGCCCTGGCCTGTTGTCAAGACATCCATGTTTCAAAGGACAGCTGAAGACACGACAGAGACAGGGGCTCACTATGCATTTCCTTTTAAAATCGGCAATAATCCGGCCACAGAATCAAGGTAAAGTCACCGAATCCTCTGGTTCTGGGTTCGGCATGATTGTAGCTGCTGGTAGTTGTCATGGAAACCAGCAGAGGCGTCAGATCTTAGCTCTGACAGTCACAGGAGAATCTGAACTTATTCTGTTATGAACTTTTTTTTCTTTTTCTTTTTCTTTTTTTAAATAGAAACTGTCTTGAACCTCGATAAACAGGCCCCAAAGTTTTTCCTCCGCCTGGCTTGGATATATTTCTGTTTCCGTTTTCTGGCTACGCAGAATCTAACGTCGCATCAAGAATCGGCCCTGGTGCTCTGTCAGGCGTTTCGTTGGGTCTCTTTTCAGTTACCAGAGACGGAGACCTAAATCGACCTAGGTTAGGTGAGAAAAAAAAAAGATTCATTATTGAGTAAATTATCAAAGTGATATTGAATACCTTTTTTTTACTTTTTAAATTTTTTATTTAATTCTAATTTTAAAATTTATTTTTTCATTTTATTTATTTATTTTTTCCCACAATATAGGTGGAACGACTGAAACTGGCCTTAAAACATTTGGAGACTCAAAGATGGCCTTGGGCTGGGCGTGGTGGCTCATGCCTGTAATCCCAGCACTTTGGGAGGCTGAGGCAGGAGGATCACTTGAGCCCAGGAGTTGGACACCAGTCTGGGTAACAAAAGGAGACTCCTTATCTACCAAAAATTAAAAAATAAGCCAGGTGCCGTGGCTCACACCTATAGTCCCAGCTACTCAGGAGGCTGAGGTGGGAGGATCACCTGAGTCCAGGAAGGTGAGGTTGCAGTAAACTATGATCACACCACAACACTCCAGTCTGAGTGACAGAGTGAGACCCATCGCTAAAAAGTTTTTAAAATTAGCTGGGCATGGTGGCATTTGCCTGTAGTCCCAGCTACTTGGGAGGCTGAGGCAGGAGGATCACTCGGCCCAGGGGGTTGAGGCTGCAGTGAGCTGTGATTGCGCCACTGCACTCCAGCCTGGGTGACAGAGGCAGGGTGGGAGATGACGTTAGGAGTCTCTCTGTTTGTTTGTTGTTTTTTTTTTAACTTTTGAAATCATGGGTTTTAGTTTATTATTTTTAATATATTTCTGAAAATATATAATATCAAGACTGTCTGACAAGGATTTTTTAATACTTTCCAGTTCCGCCAACATTGCTGTCATGCTGTCCCCGAACCAGGACGGGGCTGCTGAGGTGGGGGTAGTGGGGGAGTATCGCTCTGAGTCAGTTAAAGTCACTGAGGAGGGTCCATACCTCAATGTGAGTTTGAGTTACAATTAGAAATTAGTCATGGAAGGACATGTCTACCATGGACATCTTTCCTCACATTTAAATTATTCCATTTCTTTCCTACAGTCCTCCTTCTATCTTTAGTTCCATTTTAAATAACCCTTCATCCAACATACCCATTTATCTTGCTTCCTTTTTCTCCCTTTTGTCCCACTGGTATAACGTAAGAGATTGTGCTTCAGTAAACTATCCTCTTGTGGGGAGGAAAAAATCAAAATGTGATCAATGATAATAGTTGAACAAAGTTAAGATTGCAGGCTCTAAAAGCTAAGTGATTCATTGTTGGATGCCCCAAAGCACTCTGTTTCCTTTCCAAGATGATGATTCTTCGTATATTTCCTTTTGCCATATGGGCACCTTGGCTTTTAAAGTATCAATGGCATAGCTCACAGCTTCAAGAGATGCAGCTCTGTGGGCTGAGCACACAGCGCTGATTATGCTTGCTTCTGACACTGGAACCAAGCCAAGTCCATGGAACACTGCTATGTGTTTGACTGGCCATTTCTGCCTGATGTCACTACAAATCTTTTTGACTTCATTTTCCGCCATGGGTAGATACACTTCATATTCTAAGCTAATGACTTTTTTCCCTTCAAAGTTATTTCTTGTAGTCCCTACAAATAGGGATACTGCACCACAAAGCGGAGAAATCACCAACTGTGAGACTTCATCTACTGGAAATTTCTCAGTAGTAACATTTATAACCTCTTTAGATTTCTCTTCAACTTCATCCATGTCTTTCCTAGATGGCTCAAAAGCACTATCCTCCACTAATGGGGGATAACAGCAATTTCGTCTCCTGGTTGAAGCAGGAGGAGCTGATCTCCAAGCTCGACATACTCCTGATGAACAGCAAATAGTATCTGATTTCTAACATCAGCCAATCCAGGATGTCGAGTTTCTATCTCCTTCCACAGCTGCAATGCTTTTATTTCTTGCGGCACAGAAATGGTCTCTGAACGAACTCCTGTTATTTCAACACTTTTTGCAAAATACAGTACTTCAGCCTGGCACAGAGGCACCATCCCGCCTGGGACAGCTGGACCGAATCCGTCTCTCTCTGTTTTGCCATCTCTCATCTTCGAGTCCATCACCCTCTTGCTCTGTCGCCCAGGCTGGAGTGCTGTGGCCGGATCTCAGCTCACTGCAACCTCCGCCTCTCGGGCTCAAGCCATCGGTCCACCTCAACCTCCTGAGTAGCTGGGACTACAGGCACGCACTACCATGCTTGGCTAATTTTTCATGTATTTTGTAGAGATAGGACTTCACCATGTTGCCCAGGGTGGTCCCAAACACCTGGGCTCAAACAATCTGCCTGCCTCAGCCTCCCAAAGTGCTAGGAGTACGGGCATGAGCCACGGTGCCCAGCCCCATCAGACTCTAGGGCTCCCCATTGGCAAGGGATGGAGCAGGCAGCTCTGAAGTCACATCCTCACGCTCTTTCTGCTTTAGTTTAAGGGAGAGAAGTTGGCTTCGAGGATGAAAAAAATCCCAGGTGGGTTCTGATTGCCTCAGCTGGGAACAGGTGCCTGCGCCTGGGCCAGCTGCCACGTGTGAGGTGGGACTGGAGTCCTGAGGTGGGAGCCAGCAGCCCACAGCAGTCACGCGAGGGACTGGGGGAGGGCTGTGCCCTGCTCACTCCAGTCCTCTGCCCTCTGAGATAGCCAGGTGTTGGAAAGGCTGTAGAACACGAATTCCGTCTCACATGTGTATACAGACGACAGCTACATTTCTTGTTCCTTCTGGGGGTCCATACTTGTATCAGTCTAAGTCCAATCCGGAGAGAGAAATCACATCGTAATTTGAACAGAGAAAATTCAATATAAAGAATTATTTACATAGCAAGGGATAACAGCAATGAGGGGTTGGCTAGTAACAAAGAAAGGAAACTCTAGTGAACCAGCCCCAGGACTGAGAGAGCCTCCACCCGCGCCCCCGGTGGAGGTCCAGACCTGTGCAGCTGTGACTCTGAATGGCAGAGAAGTTGTTGTGGTGCCCTGTGGCACGTCCTTCTGGAAGTCTGCCCTCTGAGGTGCCAGGCGTCTTGATTGCTAGAGGCATGCTGCTATAAAACGGCGCCAGGGCTGGCGGGCCCGGGCTGGGCGGGGAGGTTCGGTCTCCTGGCTGCTGCTGGCTGCAGCCACTGTAGGAGCTGGGCACTGGAGGAACCACCAGTGAGCACCCTGGAACCCAGAGGCAAGTCAACCTCTTATCCTTCTCCAGTGTCTAACACCCTCTACTGGCAAGATTTCAGGGCTAGCTAGCCCAGGAAAAAATTGTTAAAGATCCAGATCCATTTCACAGAGTAGTCCGAAAGGGGGAATTTGGAGCTGAGAGTCCAAAATGGATAAACTGGGCTGGGCATGGCGGCTCATGCCTGTAATCCCAGCACTTTGGGAGGCCAAGGCAGGAGAATCACTTGCACCCAGGAGTTAGAGACCAGCCTGGACAACATAGTGAGATGTCTCTACAAAAAATAAAAATTAAGAAAATTGCCAGTCCTGGTGGTACATGCCTGTAGTCTCAGCTACTTGAGAGGCTGAGGCAAGAGAATAGCTTCGGCCTAGGAGTTGGGGGCTGCAGCGAGCTGTGGTAGCACCATTGCATGCCAGCACCTGGGCAACAGAGCAAGACCCTGTTGCAAAACAATTACATATATATAATGCATAATACCTAAGATAATTACTCTCTGTCAGGGAAATAGCCAGATTTTGGAAGCCATAAAGCAATGAAGTAGATATTTAGCATCAACTATGTGTTACATTTAGATTTGAATCTAACAGAAATTAGGCACTATAGATCATTGTTTAGCAGCGTGATATGATGAAAGCGAGTCTACCACATGAAGCCTCCTTTTAGATACTTCAAATCACAGGGTGGGAAGGCTTGCTTCCTCTCTAGTTACTAAAGAAATTAAATTTAAAATTATATCAATGTATCATTTTATACCTACGGGCATAAATAAAGATGATAACGCAGTGCTGGTCAAGTACTGGATACAGACGTGTGTAAACATCACTGGTGTCACTAGTTTATTACAGGGGTTCAGTCTTTTTGAAGGAACATAATAAAGCAAGAGCCTTAAAATAATATTACACTTATTCAGTAATCAAAAACCTCTGAATGTGTTTTTTATTTTTGAGACAGAGTCTCTCTCTGTCGCCCAGGCTGGAGTGCAGTAGTGCAATCTCGGCTCACTGCAAGTGCTGACTCCCAGGGTTCACACTATTCTCCTGTCTCAGCCTCCCGAGTAGCTGGGACTACAGGTGCCCGCCACCATGCCTGGCTAATTTTTTTGTATTTTTAGTAGAGACGGGGTTTTACCGCGTTAGCCAGGATGGTCTCGATCTCCTGACCTCATGATCCGCCTGCCTCCGCCTCCCAAAGTGCTGGGATTACAGGCGTGAGCCGCCGCGCCCAGCCCTCTGAATGTATTTCTAAGTTAAAAGTTCAAGGCCAGGTGCAGTGACTCATGCCTGTAATCCCAGCGCTTTGGGAGGCGGAGGTGGAAGGATCACTTGAGCCCAGGAGTTTGAGATCAGCCTGAGCAACATAGGGAGATCCTGTCTCTACAATAATTTTAAAAAATTAGCCAGGTGTGGGGGCGTGCAGCTAAGCTCCCAGCTACTTGGTAGGCTGAGGTGGGAGAATCACTTCAGTGTGGTTTGAGGCTGTGGTGAGCTGTGATCACACCACTGCTCTCCAACCTGGGCAACAGAACAAGACTCTGTGTCTAAAATGATAATACTAGTTCCAAATAAAGGTCTAACTGTACAATAATATGTATAGTAGTATTAATTTATTATAGAAAGAAAGGTAGAAAACCCAAACGTCTAATGAATAAAGAAAGGTTACAGCCAGGCTCAGTGGCTCACATCTGTAATCCCAGCGCTTTGAGAGGCTGAGGCGGGTGAATGGCTTGAGCCTAGGAGTTTGAGACCAGTCTGGGAAACAGGGAGAAACCCTGTCTTTATAAAAACTACAAATATGAGCCAGGCATAGCGGCATGGACCTGTAGTCCCAGCTACTCAAAAGGCTGAGGTGGGGGGGGATTGCCTCAGCCCAGGAGGTCAAGGCTGCCGTGAGTTGTGATCTCATCACTGCTCTTCAGCCTGGGCCACAGAGTGAGATGCTCTCTTAAAAAAAGAAAAAAAGGAATATGAGGATGAAATTAGGCAAAGTGAAGAAAATAGCAAAAAAAAAAAAAAAAAGAAGTATTATGATTATAACTATGGGGAAGAAACTTTATACACAGGTTACATGAATATACTAAAAACCACAGAATTATGCACTGGGTTTTTGAATTTTATGCTATATGAATTATATCTCAAATGTAAAAAAAAAAAAGACTACCTGAGGCCTCAGGGACATGTTAAACATTTCTGTGGTAAAGGAGGGAGATGTTTTGCTTATGTATTCTTCCAAAGTTGTTTAAATCTGAAGTTTTAAGTTGAAAGTTTGATTCTGCAGTCTCTGTCCTACTTTTTTGTAGTACGCCAAAGTTGTTCCCTCACCACACAGCCCTCAATGCGCTCACTCTACTTTTTTTTCTTTTTTTGAGATGGATCCTGCTCTGTCTCCCAGGATGGAGTGCAGTGGCGCGATCTGGGCTCACTGTAGCCACCGCCTCCTGAGTTCAAGTGATTCTTCTGGTTCAGCTTCCCGAGTAGCTGGGACTACAGGTGCCCGCCACCATGCTCGGCTAATTTTTGTACTTTTACTAAAGATGGGGTTTCACCATCTTGGCCGGGCTGGTCTTGAACTCCTGACCTTGGGATCCGCCCACCTCGGCTTCCCAAAGTGCTGGAATGACGGGCGAGCCCCGCACCCGACCGCTCACTCTGCTTCTAAGGGGTCTTCTACTCCCAGGAATCCAGAAGTCAGGCTGCAAACACCGAGCCGCGATCCCACTGGCGGGAACTGTCCCCTGGGCCAGAGTCAGGGACTCAGAGGGGCAATGGTGCTTCTGACCACGAGGGTTCATTTCCTGCAGGGAACTGTCCATCGGGGGCGGTGAGGCCCCTGGAGCGCACATATGCAGAGCCTCAGCCTCCGCTCTGAGGACTCAGCAGTCAGGGTTCTGTACACAAGGCGCTCAAGGGCTGCAGTGGAATTGGACGGGGGCGATGCAAGTGCCAGGAAAACAGGGTGCTTTTACTTAGATTGCAGATTGATTCAAGGTGGCTTTGGAGAGTGTCGGCAACATTTATGAAGATAGGGGCAAAAGCTTCCACAAGCCAATACATGGTGAAACCAACCAAATAAGGTAAATGTCATGACTATCTTCTGCATTTTGTACCCCCAAACAGGCTTTGTGTGAGCAACAAGGCTGTTTATTTCCCCTGGGTGCAGGCAGGCTGAGTCCGAAAAAGGAGTCAGCAAAGGATGGTGGGGTTATCATTAGTTCTTACAGGTTTGGGACAGGTGTACAAAGTGCTTTCTCAAGGGCGGGGGAGAATATATCGCATTAGTTCGGGTGGGGCGGGAACAAATCACAATGGTGGAATGTCATCAGTTAAGGCTATTTTCACTTCTTTTGTGGATCTTCAGTTGCTTGGGGCCATCTGGATGGATACGTGGGGTGCAGGTCACAGGAGATACGACGGCTTAGCTTGGGCTCAGAGGCCTGACAATACATGAGGAAATGGAGCTTACAGAGGTTGAGTGACTTGTCCAAGGTCACACAGCTGGCCCGAGATGGAGCTGGGCATGAGCTTAGTCCCTGGGATGACGGAGCCTGTGCTTTGCGGCATCAGCATTGCTGCAGAACAGCTTACATGTCTTACCAAAATGCTTCCTCTTTAGGAGGTGGGGCTGTGACTTGGACAAGGACACATTCTTCCCAGACCAAGGAGCGCCAACACTTAACACTTCTCATGTAATTGGAAACCAGTGAATATTGTTTGAACAGATGAATAAATGAACATCAAGTAAATAAAAGAGGCAAAGCCATCACAGCAGTCTTTAAAAAAAAAAGTGTATTTTCTGGGGATACTTAAACACTATCCCCAGAAAATACAGTTATCCTATTAATTCTAGTAACTCTCCTTGTCTCTTGGGTATGTGAACATACACTATGTGTGAATATACACGTGTGTGTGCTCCATCTACTTCTGGCCAATGTTAAGCTTACCTAGGTTAAGTAGAGTGGATACAATAGAATGGATATATTCATAGCTGCTAGATTTAGGAAGGCAGTGTTATTTTAACAGGCAACTAGCTTGCTTCTTTAGCAGTTACAATTCTATAACTGTATGATTGTTCCTTTTCTTTTTCTTCTTCTTATTTATTTATTTATTTATTTATTTTGGGAGGCTGAGGTGGCTGGATCACTTGAGCCCAGGCATTTGAGACTAGCCTGGGCAACATGGTGAAACTCTGTCTCTACAAAAAATATAAAAATTAACCAGGTATGGTGTTGCATGCGTGTAATAACAGCTACTCAGGAGGCTGAGGCGGGAGGATTGCTGGAACCCAGGAGGTTGAGGCTACAGTGAGCCCCATCATGGCACCACTGAACTCCAGCCTGGGTGACAGAGTGAGGCCCTGTCTCAAAAAAAATAAATAAATAAAACAAAAACCAAAAAACAAAAACAAAAAAACCTTGGCCAACGCTGTTTTATGTAGTTAAACTATAAATGTGATATTTTAGAACATTCAGCTGGATGTATGCCAAAGGGTAGTAGATATCCGGGGTACAGTTAATCTTGAGATATTAAGATCTTTTTTTTTTTTTGAGGTGGCGTCTCGCTCTGTCGCCCAGGCTGGAGTGCAGTGGCGCAATCTCAGCTCACTGCAAGCTCCGCCTCCCGGGTTCCCGCCATTCTCCTGCCTCAGC
>NW_012117377.1:8766978-8774322 GCF_000951035.1 Colobus angolensis palliatus | reverse complement strand
GGAGAATCGCTTGAACCCAGGAGGCGGAGGTTGCAATGAGCCAAGATCATGCCAGTGCACTCCAGCCTGGGCAACAGAGTGAGACCGTCTCAAAAAAAAAACACAAAAAACAAAAAAAGCCATTGTCTCGCTGGGTGCAGTGGGAGGTGGAGACAGCAGTGAGCTGTGGTCACACTACTGCACTCAGACCTTGGCAACAGAGAGAGACCTTGTCTCAAAAAAAAAAAAAAATTATTTCTGAAATGAGTCCTCATTTTCTTTTTCTCTATTCTTACTTGCTTTTTCCTTGGATAAATCCAGCGTGCTTTGGAGACATGAAGGCAAACATGATGTTTGCTGTGTCCTGTATTAGAACCTGCTTTTCCTTCCCACAACGGCCAAGGGGCTGTAGGGGAGGGTGCTTCCCAGGTCACTCAAGCTCATTCTGCACAAGGAACCATGCATCGCACACACACAAGGCTGTGGTTCTGCAGTGACCGCCTGGCCAGCTGCCCTGCCCTTCTTGTCCTTTAGCCAATTCATCACTCTGTGCAGAAGGAAAGAGACCAGATGGCCCTTGGCCACAGCTAATCCGAATGCTCTTCTATTTATGAATAACGATGTTCAACACCAAGTGGGAGTTGCTGTCCTGAAAGAGGGTTGGACCAAGACGAAAGCGCTCATCCAGAGGAGCTGGTCCCACAAGGGCAGAGGGGCCAGCAGCTGTTGGTGAAAAGCAGAGGCAATGGAAGCTAAGCCTAGGAAGAGGGCAAGTGAAAATGCCATCTTTTTTCACAGTGAATCATTGATTGTCAGCTAGGCGAAGCCAGCAATCTCATCTCTGGAACAAGACCAGAATAAAAATAAGATGACCTAAGAGCCAAAACAAAATGGCAATGACAGGCCATAGCTCATAACCGTGTCTTTAGCTGGTGCTACCTGCAAACCAGGAGTGACACACACAATTCTGTGAACTTGGGCCACTGTGATGCCACTGTGGGACGAACAGCACGCACAGCCACATTCGGAAGGGTTTTCACTTCGGGTAGAGTGCTCATTTTTTTTTTTCATCATTTTCTAAGCTATGATTACATTGCCACTTTTGTGAAACATTAAGAACAGTTTAAATTCTGCAGACTCAGAGTTTTGAGTTCCACAAATACCAACACATCGTGATCACATCCTGCCCTTTGCAGACATGCTGCTGTCACGGCTGTGCCGATGCGGTGTCTTCTGTTTGCAGACTCAAGACCCTGGGATGCTTAGGAAATACGACGGGGGCTGAAGGCTGCTTCTGGAGACTGATCTCTGCTTCTCTGGCCCTGGTGACCCTGTCTCCTGTGGTCTTCAGCGTCTGTAACACATTGTGGCACTGACAGAATTGCCAGATTTAGCAGACAAAAAACATAGGATGCCCAATTAAGTTTGAATTTAAGATAAATACATGATTTGTAGTCCAAGAATGTCTCGTGCAATCACTGAGCATCCTGTATTTCATCTGGCGGCCCCAGGCACAGAACAGACACAGGTCTGTAAGGGAAACCCTCCGCCTTCTTACTAGGATCCCCCAGAGACACTCACACAAAGACAGGACAACGCCATGCCAACGCCTCACTGTCCGGGGCCTGCAGACACGGAGTCACTGCCTCTGTTGTCTTTTTCCATGTGTAAGACCCAGAGGAACAGTGATGAAAGGCACAAAGTTCTAGGTCACAGAAGCGCAGGAGCAGAAGGATGCAGTGGTAATCCCAGGAGAAATGCCCTATAGGTATTTTCGACTTCTCAAATTAGAAGTGGAAGACCCTCCGTTAGCTGTGTTGCTCTTGATCTCAGGTAAGTCACTGAAACTCCTCGGAGCCCAGCTTCATCTCTGATACAACAGAGCAAATTAACACTGCCTGGTAACTCCCACATAACACAAAGAGCCAGATAAGGCTTACATACATCTGTGCTGCAGCCGGTCTCAATATGCAGCGAATAGACTCTTTCCCAGGTCCCTTGTGTAAGGAGCACATACAATAAGGGGTATTATTCTCCCAGGCCCAGGTCTTCCAGAACCGGAACGTTGTTTGGGTTCTAGCTCTTGGCGACCCTCAAGGGCAGGCCTTCCTGGCTGTCTAGTGGTTCTGCTGCTTCTGGACTCCAGCCTTATGCTGTTTCCCTAACAGCGGCCCCAGCGTCTGCTTCTTCCGACTGCCGGGGCTGGGTACAGACTCTGTGCTCCAAACCGAAATCATCTGAGACATGACCTGCCCGGGCAGATACTCTCCACACAAGTTCCTGATTCTATGTTGTTCCAGAGACAAAAACTGCCCCCAGAGAGCCCACTCTCATCCAAGTCACCATCCTTCAGGTTCAAGCTTCAAGGCGTGCATCAGGCTAAGGCACCAGTGCCCCAATCTAATCAGCTATGACCAGCTTTGCAGGATGATGTAATGAAAAGCATCAAACCTTCTTGAGAAGGAGTGATCTGTGGCAGGCTCTTCTTTACAAGGGGGCTATGGGCACAGTGAGATCACGCCATTGCATGCCAGCCTGGGCAACAGAGTGAGACTCCGTCACACACACACACACAAAAGAAATTGCACAGATGAGGAAACTGAAGTCCAGAGTGGAGGCTACACACCTAGTTAATGTGGAATCATCAAGATTCCAACCCCAGGACTGCTTCCCCGTCCGGCCCTTACGTACCACAAAACCATCCTATATGACAAAAGCCTGCCCTCCAGAGTTGACTCAACTACTATTCCTATCCCCATAATTTAGGTTTTCCCGCTTAAGAAAAAGAAAAAAAGAAAAAGAAATGGTTGGGGGTGGGGTGGGGAGGAGAGGTGGGGAAAAGATTATTTACATTTACAGACCCTTTAGGACCAAGTCCCTATGCAGATTGGAAGCTTAGGCAAAGGTTTTCTTCTTCTTTGTTTAGTAGAGATTTTGCCAACCCCCAACCTTGTACTTGGAAAATAAGAACCAGCCATTTATGGGCTGTCGTCATTCTGATGGATGATGTCGGCTGCCTGCACTCCCTAAGTGCCTTTCTTCTTCCTGACCCTTGATCCAAGGCAATTAAGAAAAGCAATAAAATCATGAAACCTCACTTTTGATCAATGCATTCCGGGCAGAAGGAGATCAGCTTGTCCTTACAGAATATCTATAATTAGATTGGATTTGGAATTTGGACTGCCACATCAAGTAGAAAAAAAGCATGGTTTTAAATCGCCATCTCAACATTTCAGAAGAAACTAGAGGGTTCTGAAAGCAGTGGAGAGAATTCAGACTGAAATAAAGAAAAATAAGATGATTGCAACACTGTGTAAGTAGCTGGTTGAGGAGTTAGGTCTTCCACGAATGAGGGCTGGTACTTGGAGGTCGCCAGAATTTTTTTTCTAACCCAACTAAGCAAAAACAGTGAAAGGAAATAAGGTATTCTGTCATATAGTAGGGGTTCCCTTGGCCGTCATATTATTTTGAGATCCCATAAGGCTACAAACTGAACATATATATATTCCACATATATACAATTCCAAATATATATATATATATTCCAAGTATATATGCATATATTCCAAGTGTGTGTGCGTATATATATTATATATATATATATTTTTTTTTCTTTTTTTTTTTTTGAGACTGAGTTTTGTTCTTGTAGCCCAGGCTGGAGTGCAATGGTGCGATCTCGACTCACTGCAACCTCCCCCTTCCGGGTTCATACGATTCTCCTGCCTCAGCCTCCTGAGTAGCTGGGATTACCGGCATGTACCACCACACCTGGCTGATTTTTTTTGTATTTTTAGTAGAGACGGGGCTTCATTATGTTGGTCAGGCTGGTCTGGAACTCCTGACCTCAGATGATCCACCTGGCTCAGCCTCCCAAAGTGCTGGGATTACAGGCATGAGCCACTGCGCCTGGCCTGAACATATTTTTAACAACTTTATTGAGGTATGACTTATGTACATAACTACATTCATTTAAAGTATGCAACTCTCCAAGTAACTCTGAAAACAAGAAAAATAAAAAATAAAGTATGTAACTCAATGAGTTTTGAATGATGTATATTCATCCTCCCTCCATCCTTCGCCCCTCAGAGAAACACCAATCTGTTTCTGTTGCTATAGATTATCTTGCATTTCCTAAAACTTTAGATAAACGGAAACATGTGATGGTGATGTGTACTCTGTTGCTTCTGGCTTCTTTCACCCAGAATAATTACTTCCAGATCCATCTATGTCACTTATGTATCCATAGATTGTTCTTTTTTATTGCTGGATAGTAAGTAGTCTCTTGTATCGGTGATGGATATTGGAGTGTTTCCAGTTTTTGGCTGTTATGGATAAAGCTGCTATGAACATTTGTGTGGACACGCTGTCGTCTCTCTTAGGTAAAAACCTAGCTGTGGAATTGCTGGGTCATGCAATAGATGCATATTTAGCTTTATAAGAAACTGTCAGCTGGGTGTGGTGGCTCAAGCCTGTAATCCCAGCACTTTGGGAGGCCGAGGTGGGCGGATCACAAGGTCAGGAGTTCGAGACCAGCCTGACCAACATGGTGAAACCCCGTCTCTACTAAAAATACAAAAAGAAAAAAAATTAGCTGGATGTGGTGGCACATGCCTGTAGTCCCAGCTACTGGGGAGGCTGAGGCACAAGAATCACCTGAACTCGGGAGGCACAGGCTACAGAAAGCCAAGATCGCATCAGGGTACTCCAGCCTGGACAACAGAGTGAGATTCCATTTCAATAAATGAACAAATAAATAAAGTAAACTTCTAAATTGACCCAAATCTTTGTCCAGATTCTGAAGGCAGCTCTACAAGGGAGATACAGGTACCACAGAGAGCTGGCATGGTTTCCCTGCAGGCTGGTTTTCCCGGGAAGCAGACTCCGATGGAGTTTAGCGTACAGGAGTGCCCTCAGACCGACACCTGTGTGAGAGAGGAGGCAGGAGGGGTGCGGGCAGTGGGAGGAGCTGGGCTGTGCTACAGGCCCAAGGACAGCCCCAGCCAATCCACAGGAGTCTTTGGAGCTAGAACGCTCTTCCGAGTTTCCTGATTTGGGCCGAGATGGCCAGGTCTTCATACCCCGGCTTTCATCTGTCCCTGGATGTTGACAGGGCTGCTCTGGGGAGGAATGTGGTCTTGAAGGGCAGCTCCTGGAAGCTAAAGCAGTTCCCAAAGCCTAGAGGCAGTTTATGCAGAGATGCAAGCTCTCAGTGAAGGCCCAGCCTTCGGAATTGCTCATTTGGGGAAGAAAATGAGAATTTGCCACGGAGCGTATTTATGGAACAAATACACAGAGCTGTCTTGAGCGATTATCTCTGGCAATCATTACAGCCCAACTGGTCCAGCTGGTGCTAGGTCACCAGCTACTCTCACTACAGTCAGAGCAGCGCCCCTGGCACCCCAGCAGCCGAGGCAACAAGGCCTTCCTTGAAGGACATCCCTGTGCTCACCGAATACAGAGATGACATACATTAAAATGGCATGTCCGCCATTCCGTTGGCAATGTATGGGTTTGATAAATGGGTATCAGTGCAGCCTAAGCCATGTCATTGGCATGTCGACCACATATCACCATTGGCTTGTGATGACTGTCCACTAAACCCCTTCTTTTTCACATATGCAGAAACTTGTTTCAGGCTTTTCAGGGAAGAAAGGAACCTGGGCTTTTAGCTCTCCCATCTCCCCTTCTGCCTGCAAACAATAGAAGCATAACAATAAAGACTTGGATACCCAGCTTGCCATGCAGAGACTTACCAACCAGCAAGCTACCAGATGTGTGCGAATCCATGGAGGGTTTGATAAGATTATTCTTTGTCTGCAGCCCTGATTGGTGGATAGGGTAAGGGAACCTGGTTCTGACTGGTAGGGAATTAGAAGGAGATGGTAGTGCAATCTGATTGGTGGACAGGAGAGGGGAGTCGAGCTCAGATTGGCTGGGAGTTCTCCAGGTGCAAGCCAGGTTCACCTCTGCACCCGTTGAGGGTTCCCTTTGCTTCTTCCAAGCCTCTTTTCTCTGGCTGCCCCGCCCCTCCCAGCATGGGGTCCACCCTGTCAGACGCCTGGGTGCCCATCTATCCTCCATCTACAGGGTCCCTGCTGAGCCTTTGCCTGCAATGGCATTAGATCCCCCCAGCAAGGGACAAGGGGAGGCTCCTGGGGTTCATGAGTGTAAGGAAGGCCGGTTCCCTGACACCAGCCTGTGCCATATTCAGGGACAGGGCCCAGCTGGCCCTCAGTGATTAGCTGCAGCCTGCCCCAGGCAACTCAGGGAACGCAGGAGAGACGACACACGCTAAAACGGCACGTCAGCCATTCCACTGGCAATTTGTTGAAACAGATGAAAAATGTGCCTCACTTCCTCATCACTATCTGTAGATTTCAGAAATGTTGCCAAGGAAGACAAAAGTGCTCTTCTCCAACGCCTGGCTTCCAATCAGTTTAATCTCTTGGAAAACGTAGACGTAGACGTCATTGTTGAAAACAGGCTCTGTGCCCTTTCCAGCCCCAGGGCCCAGCCCTTCCCTCCGGCAGGCCACGTGCTTCCCAGGGTCTTCAGGTCAGCTTGGTGTAGTCATAAAACAATCGTCCTTGAAACTTAGTAAATCAAGAGCCGAGGTCTCAGAAAGGGACCGGGAATTGAAGGCTGAGGTTTCTCTCTTGAGGTCTTCTGAGGCTTCTGACTTGTTGACTTGTCCTTATTGGAATAAGAAAAAAAAAAAATTCTTCTGTATCCCACAGAAGAATAAAAAATACTATTGAAAAATCATTTAGGGAGAAAATACCACACCGTTAGAAATCAGACTGGGGACCGTGTAGAAGAGAAGGACAGGAGGGACCTCAGCCCACACACAACGCAGAAATCCCAGCGGCTGCTGGCTGTGCCTTCCACTGCTGTAGCTGAGACACCGACCAGCCCGTGAGGTCACAGAAGCGCTGCTGTGGAGGGTTCCTGGGGATCCGCCTCGGGGCTGCTGCGGAACGGAACTGCAGCCACAGAGTAAAGGCCTGTTGGTGAAGGCTTTTACTGACAGCTAGCTCCCATCTCCCCCAGACCCTGCCCTCTCCCAGGCCTCCATTTGCGGATTTTTGTTCTTTTATGCTTGCAACATTTCCATTTGTGTTTATTATTAAATTATTGATCCCTTAAGTGTTTATGGCCTGCCAGACTAGTCACCAGCTAAAAGAAAAAATACACACATGTGTACATACTCATCAATATGCATTATCTGGGCCGGGCACAGTGTCTCACACCTGGAATCCCAGCACTTTGGGAAGTCCAGGCGGGCAGATCACTTGAAGTCAGAAGTTTGAGACCAGCCTGGTCAACATGGTGAAACTCCGTCTTTACTAAAAATACAAATATTAG
>NW_012117377.1:8756535-8760737 GCF_000951035.1 Colobus angolensis palliatus | reverse complement strand
AGGATGGTCTCGATCTCCCGACCTCGTGATCCGCCCGTCTCGGCCTCCCAAAGTGCTGGGATTACAGGCTTGAGCCACCGCGCCCGGCCAGGATATTAAGATCTTGATGTAGGATTGGACCCTGGAGAGTGTCACGCGCTTCCTTGAGCAGAGACCACCAAACAGGCTTTGTGTGAACAATAAAGCTTTTTAATCGCCTGGGTACAGGCAGGCTGAATCTGAAAAAGGAGTCAGCAAAGGGAGATGGGGGGTGAGGCAGTTTTATAGGATTCAGGAAGGTAGTGGAAAATTACAGTTAAAGGGGGTTTTCTCTTGTGGGCAGGGACGGGGGTCACAGGTGCTCGGTGGGGAGCTCCTGAGATTCATTGTCCAGGAAAAGGAATGTCACAAGGTCAATGGATCAGTTAGGGTGGGGCAGGAACAAATCACAATGGTGGGACGTCATCAGTTAAGGCAGGAACTGGCTATTTACACTTCTTTTGTGGATCTTCAGTTGCTTCAGGCCATCTGGATGGAGAGTGAGGCTCCCAGGGGATGTGATGGCTTAGCTTGGGCTCAGAGGCCTGACGGAGGACATGTGGTCCATCTGCCCATACGATTCCTGATTTCACCCCTTCACCCATCCCGTATCTTTCCAACAGTCAGTTTTCCTTTGAACACCTTCCTTAGAAGATGACCTTCAGAGGATGTCTGTCACATTTCAGCCAGCTTTCACAAACAGAAACTTTATAAATTAGGCCGAGCGCCGTGGCTCACGCCTGTAATCCCAGCACTTTGGGAGACCAAAGCGGGCAGGTCACTTGAGGTCAGGAGTTAGAGACCAGCCTGGCCAACATAGTGAAACCCCATCTCTACTAAAAATACAAAAAGAAAAAAAATTAGCTGGATGTGGTGGCACATGCCTGTAGTCCCAGCTACTGGGGAGGCTGAGGCACAAGAATGGCGTAAACCCGGGAGGCGGAGCTTGCAGTGAGCTGAGATCCGGCCACTGCACTCCAGCCTGGGCGACAGAGCGAGACTCCATCTCAAAAAAAAAAAAGAAAAGGAAAGAAAAGAAAGAAGGAAAGAAAGAAGGAAAGGAAGGAAGGAAGGAAGGGAGGAAGGAAGGAAGGAACTGTCATCTGGGCATGGTGGCTCATGCCTGTAATCCCAGCACTCTGGGAGGCTAAGGTGGGCGAATCATCTGAGGTCAGGAGTTTGAGACCAGCCTGGCCAACATGGTGAAACCCTGTCTCTACTAAATATACAAAAAATTAGCTGGGCGTCGTGGTGGGTGCCTATAATCCCAGCTACTCGGGAGTCTGAGGCACAAGAATCGCTTGAACCCAGGAGGCAGAGGTTGCAGTGAGCTGAGATCATGCCACTCACTCCAGCCTGGCAACAGAGTGAGACTCTGCCACCCCCATGTCCCCACCCCAAGAAAGAAACTGCCCAACTGTTTTCCAAAGTGGGCAAATCATTTCGTATTCCCACTAGTTGTCTATGATAATTTGATTGTTTCATATCCTCACCAACACTTGGTAGTGCCAGTGTGTGTGTGTGTTAAAATATAGGTAACATAAAATTTGCCATTTTAACCATTTTTAAGTGTACAACTCAGTGGCATTAAGTACATTCAATGTCATACAACTCTCCATCACCACCATCTGTTTTCTAAAATTTTTTATCTCCCAAACAGAAACACTCTAGCACATGGTAATTCCCCATTTCCTTGTTCCTCCAGCCTCTGGTAACTTCTAATTTACATTTTGTTTCTTTGATTTTGCCTATTATAGATATTTCCTGTAAGTGAAATCATACAATATTTGTATCTGGCTTGTTTCAGTTAGCATAACATCGTTTCAAGATTCACTCATGCAGAGTAGCGTTGTATCATTATTCTCACTGTGGTTTGGGTTTGTATTTTCCTGATGACCAATGATGGTGAGCATCTTTTCATGTGTTATTGGCCATTTGTGTATCTTCTTGGAATAAACGTGTATTTAAGTCCTTTGCCCATTATTTGTTTGTCTTTTTGTTGAGTAAGCTCTTCATGTACTCTTCATGACTCTGCATATGTTTACCTTTTTGTTGAGTAAGCTCTTCACAACCCTTATTATTATGCAATTTGCAAATACTCCTTCCCATTCTTTGTCTTTTCATTTTCTTGATAATGTTCTTTAATGCACAGTTAAAAAACCTTGATGACATGTAATTTACCTATGTATTATTATTTATGCTTTTGATGTCGTATCTAAGAATCCATTGCCAAATCCACATTTATGGAGATTTATTTTTATGTTTTCTTCAGAGTTTTATGGATTTAGCCTGTATTTAGGTCGTGGATCAGACTTGACATACCCGCAAAAAATAAAAAGCCGAAGATGTGTGGGTTTATTTCTGGAGTGTTAATTCTATTCCACTGGTCTATATGTCTATCCTTATAGCGGTACCACACTGATTTGGCTACTGCATCTCTGCAGAAAGTTTTGAAATTGGGAAGTGTGAGTCCTCCAACTTTTTCAAGGTGGTTTTGGCTATTCGGATCCTCTTGTAATGCCACATAAATTTGAAAACTGACTTTTCCATTCTTGCGCTGAAAGGCTGTTGAAATTTTGATAGGGATCACGTTGAACCTGTAATTTGGATGGTACTGACATCTTAACAATACTGTCAATCTGTGCATAAACATGGGTTAGCTTTCCACTGATTCAAGTCTCCTTTCATCAAAGTGAGGCAGGAGAGGCAGGTAGTCAAGGAAGTGGCCACGTTCTTTGGACACAGCAGCCCTGGTGACCACACAGTCAATACAATAAGCCTCAGCATTCACGCTACAATTGAGCTCATTCAAGCAAAGCTATCTTCAGTGAGGCTTTCCCTTCTAGAGGGCAAGTGCGTTTTGATTTTACCTGTCCTCACACCGATGCTTTGCCCATTATAATAGTAAAACACACACACTCCTGAGTGGAGATTGAGATGCTAATGAGACATGCGATGTACGAACAAGCATGTGCAGCTGCTGTGCACCCAGAAGACCGCCCAGAACACGCTTCCTAGCAACACCTCTTCCCATCTCCTTATGAAGAATCAAGGAAGAGTCCCATCAAGGAGTCTCCCTGGTGCCAGCCTTTGCTGTCTCGCCCGTAGGAGCAGCCCGGCCTGAATCTTCTCTCTCAGGGTGTACTGTCTATTCTGCACCTAACTTCCAAAATACTCTTTTTTATTTTTTGCAATACATTACACTGCACCTCTCTTGTTGTGTGTCTGTTTAAATTCTTTTAAACCAAGAAGACAAGAACCAAGGTATCACATCAGTCGTCAACAAAAGTTTTGTAGTTTTGTTTTTGCTTTGAGACAGAGTTTTGCTCTTGTTGTCCAGGCTGGAGTGCAATGGCGCGATCTTGGCTCACTGCAACCACTGCCTCTCAGGTTCAAGCGATTCTCCTGCCTCAGTCACCTGAGTAGCTGGGATTACAGGCGTGTGCCACCACACCCAGCTAATTTTGTATCCTTTTTTTTTTTAGTAGACATGGGGTTTCTCCACATTGGCCAGGCTGGTCTTGAACTCCCAACCTCATGTGATCCACTCACCTTGGCCTCACAAAGTGCTGGGATTACACGTGTGAGCCACCACACTCGGCCTTGTAGTTTTTAATGTACAAGTCTTTCACCTCCTTGGCTACATCTATTCCTAGGTATTTTATTATTTTAGATATGATGGTAATTGGAACTGACTTCTAAATATCCTTTTTGGATTGTTAATTGCTGGTATATAGAAACAACTGTTTTTTTGTGTATTTATCTTGTACCCTGCAACTTTGCTGAATTCATTTACCAGCTAGAGTAGCTTTCTTGTGAACTTTTGGGTCTTTCTATAGACAGGAACATGTCATCTGTGAATCGTGTTACTTCTTTCTCTCCAGTTTGGATGCCATCTTAGTCTGTTTTGTGCTGCTGTAACAGTATACCACAAACTGGGTGTTTTATAATGAACAGAAATTTATTGGCTCATAGTTTTGGAGCCTGGGAAGTCCACGACTTGGGGGCTGGCGTCTGGCTTCTTGCTGCTTCATCCCACGGTGGAAAGGCAAAGAAAAGGTGAGCGGGAGCGAGTTCAATTTTGCAGACTCAAGACCTTTTATAATTGGCCTGAATTCATTCATGGAGTTGGGGCCCTTAAGAGCTAAACACCTCCCAACACGACCGCACTGGAGATGAAATTC
>NW_012117377.1:8749734-8755590 GCF_000951035.1 Colobus angolensis palliatus | reverse complement strand
CTTCTTTTGGCATAATGAAAAGATAATTCCCCTAACATGGTTGACTCAAATTTGCTTTTTATCATTGAAAATTTAGAAAAATTTCAGTGTCTCAACTAATTATTGGTAATTCAGTGTCTCTTTTTGTTTCTTTTGAGACAGGGTCTCTTTCTGTCACCCAGGCTGGAGTGCAGTGGCACAATCATAGCTCACTATAACCTTGTACTCCTGGGCTCCGGTGATCCTCCTGCCACAGCCTCCCAAAGTGCTTGGATTATAGGCATAATCCACCATACTTGGCCTGTGGCATTAATTCAGTCTTAAAATCAGGAAGTGTAAGTCCTCCAGTTTTGTTCTTTCTAACAATTTCATTGGCTTTCTTCTCGGTCACTTGCATCTCCATACAAATTTTACATTTTAAATTTTAATTTTTTTTTTGAGACAGAGTCTCGCTCTGTCACCCAGGCTGGAGTGCAGTGTCATGATCTCGGCTCACTGCAAGCTCCACCTCCCAGGTTCATGCCATTCTCCTGCCTCAGCCTCCTGAGTAGCTGGGACTACAAGTGCGTGCTGCCACCATGCCCCGCTAATTTTTTGTTTTTTTAGTAGAGACGGGGTTTCACCATGTTAGCCAGGATGGTCTCCGTCTCCTGACCTCATGATCCGCCTGCCTTGGCCTCCCAAAGTGCTGGGATTACAGGCGTGAGTTACCGCACCCAGCCACAAATTTAAAATTTTTAACCTGTTATTTATCTCTGCGTTTCTTAGACAGGATCTTGCTATGTAGTATAGGCCAGTCTTGAACTCCTGGGCTCAAGGGATCCTCTTGCCTTAGCCTCCAGAGTAGCTGGGAACAGAACCCGTTAACTTCTTTAAAAAAGTAAGAAAATTACAATTGGAATTGTGTTAGATCTATGGATCAATTTGGGGAGAACTAACATCTTAACAATATTCTGTCTTCCAATCCATGAACAGACTATATCTCTGTTATCTAGTTCTCCATTATTTCAGTAATATTTTATAGATTTCAGTGTACAGGTTTGCACATATTTTGTTAAATGTATAAGCATTCCAATTTATAAGCTATTGTAAGTGAAATATTTCATTTATTCATGAATTTGAAATTTCATTTTCCAATTATCCATTGCTAGTATTCACAAATGCTGTTTTTTGTATACTGACCTTGTATCCTGTGACCTTGCTAAACTCACTAGTTCTAGTAGCATTTGGTAGATTCCTTCAGATTATCTTTATTTATAAACAAGTCAATTTGCAAAACTTTTTTTTTTTTCCTAATTGGAATGACTTTTATTTCTTTTTCTTGCTATAGGACCTCCAGTACAAAGCTGAATGTAAGTGCCCTGTCTGGCTGGGTGCAGTGGCTTACGCCTGTAATCCCAGCACTTTGGGAGGCCGAGGCAGGTAGATCACAAGGTGAGGACTTCGAGACCAGCTTGGCCAACACGGTGAAACCCCATCTCTACTAAAAACACAAAAATTAGCCGGGAGTGATGGCGGGTGTCTGTAGTCCCAGTTACTCGGGAGGCTGAGGCAGGAGAATTGCTTGAACCTGGGAGGCGGAGCTTGCAGTGAGCCGAGATCGCACCACTGCACTCCAGCCTGGGCGACAGAGTGAGATTGAATCTCAAAAAAAAAAAAAAAAAAAAAAAAAGTGCCCTTTCCTTGTTCCCGATCATGGGAAGAAACGTGTTTGGTCTTTCTCCATTAAATATTTCGCATTAGCTGTGAGTTTTCTAAATACACTTCATCAAGTGGAGGAAGTTCACGCAGAGTTCTAGTTTGCTGGGTTCTTCATCATAGATGGTGTATGGGTTTAATGTGCTTTTTGACATTATCATATGGTTTTTCTTTTAGGTGGTTAAAATGGTGAATGAATGACATAGGGTGATTTTTGAATATTAAACCAACACCGTATTCCTCGGTTAAATCTCACTTGGCCGTGACAGTGCATTACCCTTTTTATATACCTTTAGATACGATGCACTGTTTTGTGTTTAAATTCAAGAGTAACACTGGTGCTAGGTTTTTTTCTTACTGTCTTCATCTGATTTTGGTATCAGCGTAATTCTGGCCTCACCAAGTGAATTTGCAAATATTCTCTCTCTCTTTCTAAGGGAGTATTTTGTAGGATGGGTGTTATTTCTTGCTTAAATGACGGACAGAATTTACTGGTGATGCCATCCGGGACCGGAGTTTTCTTTGCGAGAAAGTTTTCAATTCAGGGAAATTCAGCTTTTCAATTTTGAGGAAGTCTCTTGCAGAGCAGCTTTCCACTGTTGGAAAACCTGCCAGCCATTCATGTCACATGTGCTAACGAGACATGAAAAGCAGTCATTACTAGATAATAATTACTTGACCTTGGCTGTGAGAAAAGATCATCAAGATTCCTATCAAGTTGCGAGGCAGGTGGCCTAGATCGAATTTTACTTGGATTTCTAATAGTGTGTGACACACTAGGGAAGCTCTGGTTTCCACCCCCGCAAGTGGCATGTTCCCAGGTTCATCATTTTTATTCCCTCCGCACAAATACGTTTCCCTCAGCAGATGCGAATTCCTGAAGCTGGTACCATTTCTTGTACTGGCGCCCCGCAGCCGGCTCAGTGCTAGGCACACTGCAGGCATTCAGATGTCTGCCAAGGTAAAGACAGTGATAAACACTGCTGCTCATGGTTCTGCACTGACCTCAGGGTAACAGACAAAAAGGTGAGTTTGGGAGCAACTCTTCTTTCACCAGGGAGAAGAGAAGAGGTGCCTGTAGGTCACCGTAGCTTTTCTCTCAGTAGCCTAAATCCAGGGAGATTTAAATAGTACAAAAATTCCTTAAGGAAAATTTTAACTAATTGTAGCTTGTATAGAGTTAGGACATGAGGCTCAATGAATGTTTATCTTTGGGGTTGTTAAAACAGCAGATGGCACTAGAATTTGTGCCATAAATCCTCAAATCACTCTTACTCTTTTTGAAAATAAAGGCAACATGGCAGCATAGAAACTAAAATGGATTTGGGAGTTGAAGATCTGGATTTGAGGAATGTATATTTACTAATCTCAGCATCAAATGAAAAAACTGTGAAAACACTACACACACCGCATAAAACTACACAACAGCGAGCCCGAAGACACGGACAGTCATGCAGGTCATGTCAGCAGAAAGGGAAAAATGCAGCCTCTCTTTGGATTGGGAGTAAACGCCACAAGGCCACCTTCAGCAAAACAGGTGAACAGCTAAAGGATTTCCCTTCCCACCTTTCTCCATCCCTGCCACTCCTACCCCATGTCCTCCCGGCACTCCAGCAAAACCCAATTCACATAAGTCCTTCAAAACAAGGCCTCTGGCCCGGCGTGTGGCTCACGCCTGCAATCCCAGCACTTTGGGAGGCTGAGGCGGTCGGATCACCCGAGTTGGGAGTCAAGACCAGCCTGGCCAACATGGTGAAACCCCATCTCTACTAAAAATACAAAAATTAGCTGGGTGTGGTGGCGGCGCATGTCTGTCATCCTGGCTACTTGGGAGGTTGAGGCACGAGAATCGCTTGAACCTGCGAGGCGGACGTCGCAGCTGGCAGAGACCTCCAGCCTGGGCGACAGGGCGAAAAAACAAAAAAACAAAACGAAACAAAAAACAAAATAAGGCCCCCTTCAAATCTGAAATCCTCCAGAAGATTTTTATTTTTAAGTCTAAAAGAATGAATTTTTGGAACAATTTTCAGTTCCTGTCAGGCAGATGGGGGAGGTATTTTAAAGCAGAAGAGCCTGTACTTAAGGACCTATCGGTCTTCCCAGAGTAGATGACCATCTACCCGCAGGGCCGGACCGACTTCTGAAATCACACTGTCACCTTAAAGCAGGTTTTTCTCAGCACCCAAGGGTTCCAATAAACTCTCTGAGACACGTTGTGGGTATAGATTTTAAATTACAAGCTTGATTTGATACCCTCAAATACAGTTCTTAAGGAAGATTAGTTACAAATAGTTGTCAGTACTTTCAAATGACAGAAAAAATTACATTTTAGTAAAACTGGATGAATGTTTCTTGTGCGAAATAACAATCCTTTCACCACCAGATGGAGCTACTGCAGGTCATGCAATACTTTGACTATTACATTTGTAAAAAGCGCCCTAATTTTTCTAGTTGCGATTTCATGCCTATTTTAAGTCAAAACATCGCTATGCTCCTGAGCTCACTTCACCCTCCCTGGGAAGGGGTGAGGCCACCCATGGTTTCTCTGAGACACCCCTGGCTCCCTGACTGGCAAGGTACTGTCTCAATGCGTCCCTCTTGGTGTGAAGGTCCCCAGGAGATCTCCGGTTTCGGAGGAAGTGGCTCTGGCTGCCTACAGGCAAATATTCCACCAGAGGCCACAGAGGACGGCGACCTAAGAGGTGAACAGGAGGGAAGTTTTAACTTATTTTGACATAAAATTGGCAAAAATAAGCATCACCAAATTTCTGTAACTAGAAATTGAGGATAAAACAGAAGAGGTTTGTCTATGATGAGGATGCCCGTCACAGTAGAACTTGTGAACAGCTTTTATAGAACCACTTAATATAGTGCCGTCAACATTTTACATATTTTACATACAATTTGAATACAAAGTCTTAAAATTTATAATAGAACATTAAAATAATCTTCTAATAAAATCAGCCTTAAGTATAAGGAATCTAAATTTCATTATCTTGTACATTTCTAAATAAATAGCTTTGATCTATAACCCTTGAAAATATTACAGTTTATGGTGACATGATAGAGACAAGTCAAACAGTATTATAAGTGAAAATGAAACATCAATTTAAAATACAAGTGTAAAAACACGCTGAACTGAAATTACAGAAAATCAAAACACTAAGCACACAGTAATTCAATATCTAGCATTGGAATAACCAAATGCATGCGCAGTAACACACTTTCAACTGACATAAAAAGCCCTTTAAGATTCATATAATCTAAATAAACAAGCAGAAACACAAAGGGAGGTACTGTGCCAGCCAGTAACAACTAGAAAGTAAGTTCTCCCTTTTTCTTTCAAATGATCCTAACAGGAAACAGGAAATAATGATCACTTGCTAAAAAACTATAATTCATGTTTGGTTTGTTTTTTTTTGTTTTTGTTTTTTTTCTTAAATGCTGCCTGATAAAGTCAAAGCAAGGCTTCCTAAATGTGAGACCACTATACCTTAGACAAGGAAAGGCCACCTAACGGACAGATTTAAACAAAAATCAGACATCTGTCTATGGAAGGTCTGATTGAATTTTCGCGTAATGACCCCACAATAGGATCTAAATCAAGCCCACAAGAATGCACATTCAAGCATCTGAACGCATGATCTGTTAGTACTGAATTCTATGTGGTGATTTCACTCACCAAAGTACTGGTTTATTTTACATACCACCAGGATTAAAACATCTACAGCAGGAACTGTATCTTACTTAAGTTTGCATTCTAGTTCTCAGAATCTCAGAACATAATAGGTGTAAGCGTTTGCTGAACTGAGTCCAGCATTCGTGATTTCAGGAAGCTTTGCATCCGTGACAGAACTGTTGACTGAGATTCAGGGGAGCTTTTCCTTTTGTCTCTAGGCCTGTAATGAATTTCTGGCTAATCAAGTTAATTGACATGGATCTGTCACAGTTTCTCGTTTCAGGGTCAAGAGGTCTCAAATTCGTCTATTCCACAGTGAAGCCTTCTCCAAAGATCTGTGCCGGCACCTCATCAAGTGAAAAGAAGAAAGATCATCTTTGCGGTGCTGGGTATTTGCTTACGGAGCTGCCGGAAGCACTATTTGCTCACGGGAACTGCCGGAAGCACTATTTGCTCACGGGAACTGCCGGAAGCACTATTTGCTCACGGGAACTGCCGGA
>NW_012117377.1:8748355-8749684 GCF_000951035.1 Colobus angolensis palliatus | reverse complement strand
AACTGCCGGAAGCACATGCACACGCACGCACACACGCGAACACACACCCAATCGTTTCGTAAGTGGAGAACAGAACAGAAATAATGCGCAAAGCCTAAATTACACAGCTCCCAAGGTTAACTAAAAAACGACACTGAAACCATAAGGTAACTCCTTTTGACTACACACAAACTTATTGCGTGATGGCTGAAAGCAATTTCTATGAACCAACAAGTGTAAGCCAAAAGTGTTCTTTAACCATTAGCTTGAGAAGTAGCTAAAAAGAGTGTGGTTCCAAGACTACCCTGTTTGATTCTGCTCAGAGTAACTCACTGCATTAGGAGGCAGTGAGGAGGAGATGGGTATGTTCCTCAAAGATCACTCCTTCCATCCACAATGCTTAGATCGATACGTGCCTCACTGTGTGGGTTATTCTAACAGAGTTCCTCTGGATTGCCACTTGAAGTTGCTATTTCTGATGTCCTTGGTTCCTAACAGAGGGGAAGGGGGCATGTTACACAATTCCTGAAATAAAAACTGTTTAGAAAGTTTCACGCCTTTCATTCTCACTGCCAGCACGTCTGTCTCCGGAATGCTGCTAGGAGAGGTAGATCCAGTGCTTCAGTTCTGCCATTCCCTGCAGTAACTTAGTGTAATAGAAGTCCATGTTGTCTGCAAAGTCTGTACAAACAGGTGACTCCATGTCACCAAAAGTGCAGTATAATGCAGTTCCTCCAACACTAAGGAAAACCGTTGCTATGCACAGCAAGATCAGCAAAATACAGGAGCCACCTCCAACTTCATCTGCAAACATGAGAAAGAGTGAGGTTACATTTTCACCAAAATGGAAATCTTAGCATCTGCTGTCTTTTCACTAATTAAGGTAACTGGACATTTCTACTGTTGGTCCTCTATGGATAGGAAGTATTGGCAGAACACCCAAGCTCCTAATGACTCTACAAAGACCTACCTGTTAATTACCAAGAAGATTCAGACTTGTGGAGCTTGTACATGCTAAAATTAAAACATGCTCATTTATACAACGGATGGAACCACTCCATGAGAAGAAGAAAAACAGCTGATGTGCTCATAGCAAGGATTAATTAAGTTTTGTTTGTTTTCTAGAGACAGGGTCTCACTTTGTCACCCTGGCTGAAGTGCAGCGGCAAAATCTTGGCTCACTGCAGCCTCGACACCTGGGCTCAAGTAGTCCTCCTGCTTCAGCCTCCTGCGCAGCTAGGACTACAGGCCTGTGCCACCACGCCTGGCTATTTTTTATTTTTTGGTAGAGATGGAGTCTCACTATGCCGCAGAGGGTGATCTTGAACCAAGTCCTAGGGTTACAGGTGT
>NW_012117377.1:8727788-8746180 GCF_000951035.1 Colobus angolensis palliatus | reverse complement strand
TAACCTCTACCTCCTGGGTTCAAGCAATTCTCCTGCCTCAGCCTCCTGAGTAGCTGAGATTACAGTCACCTGCTATCATGCCCAGCTAATTTTTGTATTGGCGTAGAGATGGGGTTTCACCATATTGGCCAGGCTGGTCTTGAAATCCTGAACTCACGTGATCTGCCCGCCTTGGCTTCCCAAAGTGCTGGGATTACAGGCGTGAGCCACCATGCCCAGTCTAAAATAGTTTATACTATTTTATAATAGTATATAAAATAGTATATAAAATAGTTTATACCTATATGAAAATTTGTTTTTTATATAAATGAAGAAATAGGATCATACTAATCATGCTGTATTTGTTGTTTTTGGACAGTTCAGTCTTTTCGCCTCCTTTTCTTTTTTTTTCAAAGATAGGGTTGTGCTCTGTCACCAGGCCACACTCACTGCAGCCTCAACCTCCCAGGCTCAAGCAATCCTCCCATCTCAGCCTCCCAAGTAGCTGGGACCACAGGTGCATACACCACTACGCCCTGCTAATTTCTGTATTTTTTGTAGAGATGGGGTCTTGCCATGTTGCCCAGGCTGGTCTCCAACTCCTGGCCTCAAGTGATCCAGGAGGAAGACTTGGGAAGAGGTTCCCCCAAGTGCTGGGATTACAGGTGTGAGCCGCTGCACCCAGCCTTACCTGCTTTTCTTAACATGATTCCTTCCCTCACCTTATCTATGTTAACAACCTAAAGTATTTTTCTTCATTATCATATATTCAAATCCAAGCATTTAAATGTAGCTTAAATATGTAAAAACACATATGCTGTGTGTTTTATTTGTATGTCCTAGAACCGTTGGAGCTCCACGATCCGACATGAGTCATGGGTGGCTGTTGGGCACTTAACATGCAGCTGGTCCAAACTGAGTGGCGATAAACACAGACTTTGAATACTTAGTGTGAAAAAAAGGATGTAAAATATCTCACTAGTAATTTTTTCATATAGATCACATTTTGAAATGATATTTTTGATGTACTGGGTTAAATAAAATACATTCTTAAAATTCTGGCCAGGCGCGGTGGCTCATGCCTGTAATCCCAGCACTGTGGGAGGCCGAGGCAGGCAGATCACCTGAGGTCAGGAGTTCGAGACCAGCCTGGCCAACATGGTGGAACCCCCGCCGCCGTCTCTACTAAAAGTACAAAAATTAGCTGGGTGTGGTGGCGCATGCCTGTAATCCCAGCTACTTGGGAGGCTAAGGCACAAGAATCGCTTGAACCTGAGAGGCGGAGGTTGCAGTGAGCTGAGATCATGCCACTCACTCCAGCCTGGCAAGAGAGTGAGACTCCACCACCCCCAACCCCCCACCCCAGAGAAAAGAAACTGCCCAACTGTTTTCCAAAGTGGGCGAATCATTTCATATTCCCACTAGCTGTCTATGAAAATTTGATTGTTTCATATCCTCACCAACACTTGGTAGTGTCAGTCTGTGTGTGTTAAAATATAGGTAACAAAATTTGCCATTTTAACCCGGGAGGGAGAGGTTGCAGCGAGATTGCACCACTGCACTCCAGCCTGGGCGATGGAGTGAGACTCCATCTCAAAAAAAAATGAAATCAAATAAAAATAAAATTCACCTCACCTGTTTCTTTTCACTTTGACATGGCTACTACAAAATTTAAAATCATGTATGTGCCTCACATTATATTTCCAGTGGATAGCATTGGTTTAGAGGAGGAAGAACCGGCCGTTTTAGGAAGATTTTGGCAGAAGGTGAGGTTTATGAAAACACCGTGGAAGTCACAGAGCTTAGGAACCAACCAATACAATCCACATTTACGTTTCGTTTTATAATTCTCAAAATGAATTTATACACATTATCTGACACGCTTTTCAACAGGGACAGACAGGCAGATGTTACTCTCCTTATTTTAAAGATGATGGAACTGAGTCTCCTCCAAGTAAGTGACTCAGTTTAAAATGAGGTGGCTACAAAGTGAAATGCAGACTGTGAGTTCCAAATCCGGGTTCCTCCTATTAAGCAATGATTTGGTCAAATTAGTGCAAACGGAAGTGAGCACCTTATCTGGAGAAGACTGTGAGAGTTACAAGCAGGGTGCAGAAGTAAAATCAGGGGCTAGGACATTATTTCTAAGGCCCCCTAAGCAGCTTTATAATTGTAAAAATGCAGAAACCTCTACTGTTATCACTCACGTCACACCTAGAAAGCACAGCTAAATACTTACACTGTTATTTTAACAATGCAGTTGTTTTATAAATATGAGAAGCCTACTGACAGGTGCTGGGCTACCTTTTCATTTACTCTGATTTACTTACTCCTTAGATAAACATATCTGCAGCCACAAAAGGCAGCACTGTTTGCTACAAAACTCACCACGTCATGTTAGACTAAGTCAGGGCCTTCAATATAACAGGCCCAGGAGGAAAAAGTCTATTAAATTGTTGCTCTTCAGAGACGCTGTTTTCTGTGAATGAAGAGGAAATCACTGGAGAGAATATTCATACATATTTTCCACAATAAAGGAGGAGTAATTTAATTGTCCACTGAAAAGAAGACAAGCCAGGCGTGGTGGCTCATGTCTGCAATCCCAGCACTTTGGGAGGCCAAGGTGGGTGGATCACTTCAAGTCAGGAGTTCGAGACTAGCCTGGCCAACATGGTAAAACCTCATCTCTACTAAAAATACAAGAAACTAGCTGGGGCCGGGTGCGGTGGCTCATGCCTGTAATCCCAGCACTCTGGGAGGCCGAGGCAGGCAGATCATGATGTTAGGAGTTTGAGACCAGCCTGACCAACACAGTGAAACCCCGTCTCTACTAAAAATACAAAAATTAGCTCGGCGTGGTGGCACGCGCCTGTAAGCCCGGCTACTCAGGAGGCTGAGGCAGGAGAACTGCTTGAACCTGGGAGGCGGAGGTTGAGATTGCAGTGATTTGCACCACTGCACTCCAGCCTCGGTGACAGAGTGAGACTCCGTCTAAAAAAAAACCACAAACACAAACAAAAACAAAAAACTAGCTGGGCATAGTGGTGCTCACCTGTAATCCCAGCTACTCAGGAGGCTAAGGCACTAGAATTGCTTGAACCTGGGAGGCAGAGGTTTCACCACTAAGCCAAGATTGTGCCACTGCATTCCAGCCTGGGTGACAGAGCGAGACTGTCTTAAAAAAAAAAAAAAAGACAAACACAGCAGGCTCACACAAAAAGTGCTAAAGAAGGAAACTGAAATAAGCTCTCAACTTGAATATCTATGGAACAGGAAGGCCACAGGTTGAATTTGCAACTTGCTCACTTATTTAAGCAAGTGAAGATTTAGAAATGATTTAAGATGATAGTTTGATTTTATATGTTTTTCCCTTAGAAGATAAAGCAACTAAATTGACATATTCTTTTATTTATTTATCTATATTTATTTTTTGAGATGGAGTCTCACTCTGTTGCTTAGGCTGGAGTGCAGTGGCGCGATCTCAAGTCACTGTAACCTCTGTCTCCTGGGTTCAAGTGATTCTCCCGCTTCAGTCTCCTGAGCAGCTGGGATTACAGCCGCATACCCCTACACTCACTGATTTTTCTATTTTTAGTGGAGACAGGGTTTTGTCATGTTGGTCAGGCTTGTCTCAAACTCCTGACTTCAAGTGATCTGCCCGCCTGATCCTCCTAAAGTGCTGGGATTACAGGGGTGAGCCACCGTGCCCAGCAGACAGTCTTTTACAAACCCTGTTAGTAAACATCACATCATACACAAACTCATTCTCTCAGCAAACACTGACCATCCATGCTGCTAGCCACAGTGCCAAGCAGTTTACCTTGATCCAAGTTATCGTCTATTTCTTGGAATCTCACTCTTCGCTTAGATGGTTTGTGTTGCATTTGGGCAGGATGATCTCCTACAGTATCGTTCCTCTTCTTTAATATTGAGACCAGTCCTTCAGTAGGAACAACCTGTCAGAAATTATAAGAACCTATCATTGTTTTATTAAGGTGGGACATCTCTACATGTATCTATAAAAAGGCTAATTCAACAGATATTTGAATTTTTATTACAGGGGTATCCAATTCCTACAGAAAAAAGTATCAATCATCAAAATCTAACAGAATAAAACTTTCACTTCTCTGCAGATGACTGAGAAATACAAAAGTCTAAAACCCTGGTTTCCTTTGTTAGCCCCTGAACTGATTCCAGGGACAGGCAGTGTGAAGTGTTCAGTCAACTGGGAATCAGAGCACCTTGCTTTGTAGCTTGACTTCCCTGTTACCGGTAAAATGATCACTCACAGTCCCCTTTGCTTCGTCATTAGCACTGGGTTTTGCTTTGTAATGGAAGCTTATAATCCTCTACTGCTTTTTTCATTCAACAGCAATTTTAAACAAATGAACATAAGGAACTTAAAATATATCTGGATACCAAGCTTTTAACATCAAAGTGTTGTCCTCAGTTTCTCTGAGAAACTGTGCATTTACTAAATAATGCTCTACTGCTCAAAATAGTTTAAAGACTTCTAGAATTTCTCTCAGAGCCAATTTACTAGGGATTTTTTTTCTTTTTTTTGAGACGGAGTCTTGCTCTGTTGCCCAGCTGGAGTGCAGTGGCGCGATCTCGGCTCACTGCAAGCTCCGCCTCCCGGGTTCACGCCATTCTCCTGCCTCAGCCTCAGTCCCTCAGCTGGGACTACAGGCGCCCGCCAGCACGCCTGGCTAATTTTTTTTGTATTTTTAGTCGAGATAGGGCTTCACCAAGTTAGCCAGGATGGTCTTGATCTCCTGACCTTGTGATCCGCGCACCTCGGCCTCCCCAAGTGCTGGGATTACAGGCATGAGCCACTGTGCCCAGCCTGGGACATAATTAATTTCTAGTATGCAGAGGTTGGCAAACTACGGCCCGCAGGCCAAAGGCCTGTGCTCCCTAATTTTGTGGATATAATTTAATTGGAACACAGCCAAGCCGATTCATTTAAATATTGTACATGGCTGCTTTTGGGTTACAATGGCACTGTGTGGTTCTGAGAGATCATAAAGCCTAAAATATTAATAATTTGGCCTTTCCTAGAAAAAGTCTGCTAATATCTCTTCAGACACCCACTCCTACCCCTTTATATGTTGCCTTCTAGCTTTCACTTGGGTTGCCTCTCTCCTGCCTATGTTCCACCCCCTACTTAGAAATAAAACCAAAAACCCTCGCCATTTAGGAGCTAAAAGACTCCAAGGTGCAGGGAGAAGGAACAGGATCAGGTGGAAGAGCCAGGCTGGGAAGCAGGAGGCCTTACCAAGGGCCCCTGAAGAACAGGGCCAGTCACAGAAGTTAACTCGTTAGTTGACTGATTGCTACAAGCTGTAGGTGATGACACAGGCAGGCATCGTGGGTCTAACCCTGAAGATGTCAGTGACTTGCTGGCATCAGGTAACTCTAAGCTGAGGACTGCCTGTAATGTCGTTTATCTAATCAATAGCATAAAACACTAAGTATGACTTGCAGGTCCAGCCAGCAATCTTTGATAATGCGCTATGCATATATATTACAGATTCGATTAGTTCTTTTTATATCTTAGGGTTTTTAGGGCCAAACAGCTCAAGATGGTCTCTGACTATGCTTCCCTGAATGTGGGTCTATAGAAACCATTATCTCAAAAAAAAAAAAAAAAATCAATAGGCCAACAATATATTCTTTTTTTTTATAGGAAATATGTATTCCAGAAGTCCGTGTTCTGAGAAAACAAAAGTACTTTAGCAGCCTTGAAATGGTAAGTACAAATATGTAAAGAAAGCAACATCACCATTAAAGAACTCCTTCAAACAACAAAGAAAATAGGTTTTACAAGCACCTTGCTGAAACTGAGAGGGAAACAGTCTTAAGTTTGTAAAGAGCAAAAGATGGAAAATAAAAATTAATTTTCATGAATACATTACTACTAAGGATGTATCCCTGATATCCTTTTAATTTTTAGTACATGTAAACAAAGGACAGGATCTTGAATCTGGCTGTTCTAAAATGTTTTCAAAAATTTTAAAAGGGGTGAGGAAGTTTATTGATTCCTTCACTATCTATTCTCCATAAAATACCGTCATACACTTAGCAATTGTGAATTCACCTGCCATGGCGATTTTCAAGGTGCTGTTTTAACTCCTTAGAAAAAACAATCCTATTAAGAATAGTTTTAAAGATGAGCCTCAGAGTTGTGTTACTGTTAATTGTATATCTTTATGATATAAATCTCCATATAAATTCAAGAAACAGATATAAGCCATAAATCAAAAGACAATGCAAATACGAACAAACATGTTGACAGAGGAAGAGAAGCTCCTGAAATCATCTGGAAAGGCACAGAATGTGCCTACTGAACCTAGAGCTGGTCCTCGTGCAGCGGCTGTGAGGTCCCCACCTTAGCTCCTGCTCGGCCTCATCCAGGGTGGTGTCTGGGTCTGGAAGTCACACTGCTAAGGGATACAAGCCTTGTCAGGTGGCCCCACCTTATTTACTATGGGTGGCAATGAACTCTGGCAACTTTTTCCAAACTCTTTCCAAAGATGGGAGAAACAGAGTAAGAGAAATTACAATTGTGTGGGATGGGCTAACATGTTGACACCCCCTCCCTCACAATACCTTAATTCTTGCTAAAAATCGAACCACGCCTTTTTTTCTGCCACCAAAACCCTTTTGTTTCAGCAGGGCCTGCCCCAGAGTCTGAAGTGAAGGAGTCTGCTCTTTTCCATTATTTCCTTTCAGGCTTGCTCAGTGATCTTCTCTAGGTCTTTCTGTTGTGACTGTCTTCTGGTTCTACAGCCTACAGATGAGGAACTCTCAGGTGGGAGTGGCAGACAGCATCTAGCCTTTCTAATTTTGCAAGAGTTTTGGGTACATTCAGGCCTACCTGTAAAAGAAGTTTTTCTTACCACATCAGGGCAGTCCAACTAAAATATCTTTTTTTTTTTTGGAGACGGAGTCTAGCTCTGTCGCCCAGGCTGGAGTGTAGTGGCGTGATCTCGGCTTACTGCAAGCTCCGCCTCCCGGGTTTACGCCATTCTCCTGCCTCAGCCTCCCGGGTAGCTGGGACTACAGGCGCCCGCCATCTCGCCCGGCTAGTTGTTTTTTGTATTTTTTAGTAGAGACGGGGTTTCACCGTGTAGCTCAGGATGGTCTCGATCTCCTGACCTCGTGATCCACCCGTCTCGGCCTCCCAAAGTGCTGGGATTACAGGCTTGAGCCACCGCACCCGGCCCTAACATATCTTAAGACACAAGTTTGGTGGGGTTTGCCTTAATTTCATGCTTGAAGGGCAAGTAAGACAAAACAAAGTCATGGTCTTGGTTCGGGGCCTCACTCAAAAGACTGGCAAGTGTTTCTGAAATAGATCGGGCTGCTGACTTAGGGCACAGAGCAATGTGTTCCCTCCAAACCATTATTTTGTTTTGTTTTTGTCTGTTTTTTTGAGAGAGGGTCGCACTCTGTTGCCCAGGCTGGAGTGCAGTGGCATGCTGACAGCTTGCTGTAGCCTCAACCTCCTAGGCTCAAGCAATCCTCCCACCTTGGCCTCCTGTAGGTGGAACTACAGTCACACGTGACCATGCCTGGCTAATTTTTTGGGTATTCTTTTGTGAAGACTGGGTTTTGCTATGTTGCCCAAGCTGCTCTCGGACTCCTGGCCTCAAGCAATCCAAAGTGCCTGCCTCCCAAAGTGCCAGGATTACAGGTATGCGCCACTGTACCCGGCCCCAAACTATTCTTAAAAATATTTCCATGTTTTTTTTTTTTTTAAACTATAGTGTCAGTATTAAAAGGTGAAGAATTTTTAAGTCTCAAAAAATAAAGCCTTAAAACTAAATTTAGTTTCCTACTTCAATTGCCAAATTGTTACCCAAACAAATATGCCAAGCCCTTCTATTGAGACCAAAAAGAATGTCTGAGCTATAATTAATGTAATCGCTATTGGTGGTGCTCTATGAATAAATGCAGAATTAAAAAAAATTCCATCTGGCTTCTGTATTTGCAAATAAATAGTTCTTCCCACACTTCCCCTCAGATATCAGTGACCATCTTAAATAGCATTTTCAGAATGAACTAGTTGTGAAAACAAAATTATTCTGCAACTCTTCCGGAATAGTAAATCCTAATGTGACAAGGAAAACATTCAGAGATACACTGCTGTTGGAAGTGCCTCCTCACTAAATTAAATAAGAAAATAGATACCAAGTCACATTCTTTTAATGATACAGGTTTTACTCCATTCAGAAGCTCTAGGCTGGTCAGTTCTGAACAAGAACACACAGTTGGCTTCCAACTGATTTGAAAATTAACATTCATAAATCATACTATTAGAGTATATCATAAATACCTTAAGTGCCAGCAATTTCACATGTCAAATTTACCACTACTATTCCTAACGACAGAAACAAGTGATATTCTCTGCCTGCTTCTTCAGTGTTGGGGTTCCATAATAACAACTACAATTTAGTAAATGTGTACATTTTATGTAAAGACATTTACATAATACATCATATTTAATTTTCACCACTCTCTTTTAGAAGCCTTAGCCCCACTTTGCGGATGAAGAAGCCAAGCTTCAAGAGCCTGAGGAACTTGCTTAAGCTCGCAGTGCCCATAGCTGGTACAGTTTGAAAACAAACTCGGTATCAAACCTCTTGCCAGTTCCTTAATATGAAAATATCTTATTTTCTATGACTATTAAAATTTTGCTTTACGCCATATGCTATACTATATATTATAATTAAAATGAGATTAATAGAACTTTCAAATAAGACTCAAGCAAAAATTCTGATCTTACACATCACCTCATTTATGAGATACTTAAACTAATGGCCAAATTTGTCCATCTAGAGACATAAGGGAAGAGGAGATTAGATGAAAGATCTTTGTGTCATTTGATTAATCTGGAAGTAGACTGCCGGGCGCGGTGGCTCAAGCCTGTAATCCCAGCACTTTGGGAGGCCGAGACGGGTGGATCACGAGGTCAGGAGATGGAGACCATCCTGGCTAACACGGTGAAACCCCGTCTCTACTAAAAAAAAAAAATACAAAAAACTAGCTGGGTGAGGTGGCAGCGCCTGTAGTCCCAGCTACCCGGGAGGCTGAGGCAGGAGAATGGCATGAACCTGGGAGGCGGAGCTTGTAGTGAGCTGAGATCCGGCCACTGCACTCCAGCCTGGGCGACAGAGCGAGACTCCATCTCAAAACAAACAAACAAACAAAAAAAACATGTCACAGTTGGGCCAGGGAGTGCCAGCTGTAAGCAGCAGCCATTTTCCAGAAAGAACACAGGGTCACCTCAGACCCACAGCACTGCTTCTTAGAATACTGCAATATGGGCAGAAGGCAAACGAGGGAAAAACGGACTATGATGGAGTGGTACATCAATGTCGAATCTTTAAAAGCTTCACTTAAAAAGGAAAAAGGCTTTAAAAAATAACAGGAGTTTTATCACGTGTCTAAGTTTCTAGGTTAGGCATTACCTCATGTTTTTGTAATTTGTTTTGCTTAAAGGGACAATTTAATAAGTACAAAATAGAAAAAGAAAAGAGAATGTTAAGGTATGATCCCATTTTTAAGTCCCAGAAAATTGTTTAAATAGCTGCCAGTTTAGTTACTTTAAATCCCCTCACCTTGCTGAAATTCTTTAATAGTTCTTCCAGTATCCAAAACTATATTTTTGTTTTTATGTTAATTTATTATGTGTCTCTCCCTCTAGAAAGTAAGCTTTATGAGAGCAGGGACTTGATCTGTGTTCAGCGCTGTCTTCCTAGTTTCTGTAATAAAGCAGGTGCTCACTAAATATGCCAAAGAAGAAAAAATATACAGATAAGCAATTTACATATAGATAACACCTAGGAAATATTTGAACATAATGTAGCTTTTTCATTGAAAATAATCAAAACCAAATCTATTATTAAAGGATATTTATTTTTTTATAAGTGAACTAAGAAAAAAAAACCTTACTGTGTATAGTGGCTGTTATTTACAACAGACTGTATTAGCTTTGCAGAGAATATAAAGATACATTTAACAGAATCCCTATCTTTAAGGATTGCAGTTTGGTGTAGAAGACAGCATGTGCGCTTATCGTAACAGAGGGAGATTACAGCTAGGCAGGACTTCGGGAAGAGCGATGTTCCAGCCTCGCCCTCATTTGAAGTTCTGAGGAATTGTTTGAAAGAAACAAACTTCTGGACTCCAGTGACCAGGGAATCACGGCATCAGCTAGCACTTACTGAGTACTGGCCATGAGCTAGGCACTGCTTGGTACTCTCCATGCTAAAAAGCCATGACCTAGATGCTGAAGGCTGGGAAGAAAAGGTATGTGGAAAGAGTGCTGCTCGCCTCAGGGTGGAGCTGACATACACAGGGGGAAAAGAGCAAAGGTGACAACGTGCAGGGTGTCGCTGGGAGGTGGCGAGGGGCCAGTCTGACTACAGCACAGTCTGGGACCCCAGGACAGAAGATGCTGTTGGAGAGGCAGGTGGGCCGGATGACAGAGTCCTGAATGTGGAGTAGTACAGCCTTTATCCTGCAGCTGAAGAGAGCTGTGGGAAAGGAATGACGGTGTAGAAAGGGTTTCAGAGCAGGAGTTTAAACTCACAGTCTGGGTGTTCGATCAAGAACCCTCAGCTGAGGTTGGTTTAATCTCAGGAGTTTTAAAAAGCTGAATGCTTCTGGAAAAGGCGTGGAAATCTTCTTCCTATCACTACAGCTAAGTCATTTCATTGACTTCTAATACCTGACTGGCTCCTTGGGTACCAGTTTGAGACCCCAAGTTTATAGAGGGCTAACGTAAGAGCCATTTGGAGGGGAGAAGATGAAACAAGGAACAGGGAAACTTATGAAGTAACTACTGCAAAAATCCAGGAAGAGGCCATACAAATATAAATTAAAAGAGTGACTAAAATGGAAAAGAAAAAGGGCTTTGTGCAAGAGACATGGCAATCAAGAGAAGCATTAATTAATTAGAAAATGCAGAGGTCATGATAAAAACAAAGGCAAGGACGAGACCATTTGGCAAACAGGTAATTCCTGGGTTTTCCTTTGGGGGCTCTTTAGGTATCTACATAATTCTGGGCCAACCATTGCCTCTAAAACCTCTCCCATTATTGGAAGACTGCATTTCTTCTATCGTAAGGAGGCTGGACTTCCCCTGCTCCTCTCAAAAGAGCCATTCATAAGAACAGCCACCAATGTGATTTCATGAACAACTACTGCTTAGTGCTAGCCTCCCATCTTCACTTGGCAAGAGAATCCCACAGCAGCTAGTCATAAAGAAACTTCCCTGATCCCTGTGATCTAGCCAAGAAGTAACTACCTCCCTTAATAGGCAACGGGAAAGAAAACTCACAGCTTCGATTAGACAGCTTCTCTGAAGGCAAACTCAGGAGCCATCTGGGTTGTCATTTTTCTTCCCACTAGACAGTGTGACCTTATGTCCTCCCCTGTGTTTTGCTTTGTGTGCTACAAGCAGGTCTGAAAACATTTAAGTGAATGCTGCTACTCTGGACAGAGGAAAAGGAACACAAGTTGCTCTCTCCCAGGGTAAAAGCTTTCTAAAGAGCCAAGCAGTAACACAGGGCCTGTTCCTCAGATTTTAAAAATAATGAAATTATTTCTAAAAACAAAAATCACTGGAATCTGAAACACTTAATATAGTTTTATGAACATATGACATCTCTGCAAGCAGATTATAAATGTAGATGTTAATGAAGAAAAAGGAATGGTTAATCTCCATACAGCATATCATATTGCTAAAATCTGCTCACAAGGGGACCTCTGAATTACATACTATGATTATTTTCTTTTTTTTTTTTGATTTAAACTGGAGTGCAGTGGCCGGATCTCAGCTCACTGCAAGCTCCGCCTCCCGGGTTTACGCCATTCTCCTGCCTCAGCCTCCGGAGTAGCTGGGACTACAGGCGCCGCCACCTCGCCCGGCTAGTTTTTGTATTTTTAGTAGAGACGGGGTTTCACCTTGTTGCCAGGATGGTCTCGATCTCCTGACCTCGTGATCCGCCCGTCTCGGCCTCCCAAAGTGCTGGGATTACAGGCTTGAGCCACCGTGCCCGGCCGACTATGTTATTTTCAATGTTCAAAAATAGGTTAACTTTCATTATGTTCAAAAACAGGTTTCATTATGTTCAAAAATAGGTTAACTTTAATTTCAACCTCACTTGTTCAGAAAACAGCTACTTCATCTCTACACGTCTAACAGTCTTCAGAGGCTGAGTGCGCCTGGTGGGTCATCCCACCACTTTGAGTTCGTATGGCACGTTTCATTCAAGTTTTGATGCTAGGAGCTCCCTCTGAGTCTCAGGCTACATGAGGAATAGCTGAAGAGTTTGAAGAGAAGATAATGCCACTCTTTCAGGTTCCAGAACCAAGTAAACACATGATTTATTTGCAGGATCAGGCTCTGGAGTAGAGGGGTTTGGGTTCTGACATTAAAACTACCACGTTGGTGTATTATGGGTATTACAATGCAATTTCATCCCTTGCCAAAAACTGTGGGATATTCAAATGCAGCAAAAAGAGAACACACTTGGTGCCAGATGACTGTTAGGTTGCAGGCTTCATCTGCATAAAATTCCTTACCTGTATTTTTAGTCACTGCATCTGTAATGCGGCCCTCACAGAGAAGTCACTCAATAAAAATTACTGAATGAGAGAATAAACGAGTAAATCTTTCCAATGTGTTGTCTGACACTGCACATGTGATACTTTTTTTCTTAAAAATCTATGAAAGGAGGATAAAATTCTTGATGCTTTTTAAAAACAGTATACAGTATAAACTATACTTCTGATGACAATGTGTCATGCTATTTTTTACGTAAGAAAGAATAGCGATACTTCAGGTATTAAGCTATCACTTTACATAGCAAATTACTGGGTTTGAAAAAGCTTTCCAAACCTAGACAAGTTCCCTTTATACATGTCACCATATAAATAGTATAGACATTTTAGTTCTCTACGACGTTTTGTGCAAATTATTTCATTTGATGTGATGAATCCAATTGTTCAAAGCAACACAGCAAAACAAGAGCTTGCACTGGGCTGGCAATGATGATCAAAACCAAGGTCCACTGGAGCCAAGGCCGGGCAACGCAGGGGTGGCAAGAAAATGAAAGCAGACAAACAAGAGAAAAGGGGAAAACTGGCAAAGAAAGAACAAACCAGCCTGTTCTACCACAAACACAATGGCAGAAAGAGGGGAGTAAGAGAACCTGAGGGGGAGCAATCACAGGGAGATCTGGGAAAGCGAACAGAGGACCACCCGCACAGCAGTGTGGAGCGGTGCAGGGGACAGGCTCACTGCCTCGGGGTTCCTAAGTGCATGAAAAATGCTGTTCATAATTACTTGGTTATTAAGAGATCAAGTTCTATATCCTCTAATCACAAAAGGAAGGAAGCATAAAAAAAATTAAAAACAATTCCAGTAAAATCAGCCAAGTGTGACAGCGGAGAGCCCCCAAAAGGCCAAGAACATCATCTGATTTTTCATTGTATGCTCAGCACCAAACACAGGCAAGACTCTTAATAAAATTTTACTGAAAGCACAAACAGAAAAAGTGTTTGAAGGCCAGGCATGGTAGCTGACGCCTGTAATCCCAGCACTTTGGGAGGCCGAGGCAGGTGGATTACTGGAGGCCAGGAGTTGAAGATCAGCCTGGCCAACATCAGCCTGGCCAACATGAAACCCCATCTCTACCAAAAATACAAAAATTAGCGGGGCGTGGTGGTGCACGCCTGTAGTCCCAGCTACTCGACAGACTGAGGCACGAGAATTGCTTGAACCCGGGAGATGGAGGTTGCAGTGAGCTGAGATCATGCTGCTGCACTCCAGCCTGGGCGACAGAGTGAGACTTTGTATCAAAAAAAAAAAAAAAGTTTTGAATTAAAATGTTGTATGTTCAAATCTAAAATTAAAAGAAAATTTTAAAATAAAAATCCTAAGTTTGCACTTATAAACAAACCCACAATTGCCTGGATATTTTACTTAGTACAAAACCTCATTCTTTAAGGTATTAGAAAATATTAAGCATTAGTGATTTTTAACATTGAAACTTTAAAAACTCCTTTCCTGACAGAATTAGGCAGACTTTGTTAAACTATGCTTCTCAGAATAGAGAGGGTAGTAAGTATTCAGAAAGCAAATGTTTAACAATCTGCTTAGCGTTGTCATAGGAAAGTAAATTAGTTTTGTAAGTCATGCATATGTAGCTTTTGGGGTTCTTAAAATAGCTTAACTTAATAGATCAATATAACCTTAGCAAAGGAGACCATTATGTATTAACTTAATAGAAAACACAACGTTAAACACATATAATTTCCACTGCTAGCTGTTACCCAGTAGAAGTGACATTGCGTTTTGAGTCTGAGGAGGGAATATTCCATTTAGTTGTAATATACAACATTAATTTAACAATCTGCCACCTTAAAATATTTCTTCCCCAATATAAACAATTCTTTTATTTCTTAGAAATAGGATGACTCAGTTGAGAACAATTTTAAACTTAGTGATGTGGGGAAAAATAATTTGGGAAAAGGATGTTGATCAATTGTAGGCTTTGGAAATACATGTCAATAGATTGAAACATACAGGAGAAATGCTACAGACCTTTGATACATCCCTGACAAGACCCTTGTGCATCTTCAACACAAGCTGAGTAGGGAGGAGGCTGAAGATAAAGGTTACCAAAACTCAAAGAACTGCTCTGGAGGAGATATCTGGCAAACTAGACGACAGAAATTTATCCAGCCGAACAGCTTTCAGGCAGAAGCAAAAGCTGAAATTCCAAAAGTTCCTATTATCCCCTCACATACTAGTTACTGGGGAAAGACAGTTTTAAAAAGGCCATATGATTATCAGTGTGTAACTAGTCAAACGTTGAAACGGAGGAAAACGTTTTATAAAGTGGGCAAGACAACAGGAGCACTCTGCTCCTTCTTCACAATTTACACCTAAAAAGGTAAAATCAGACCACAGGGGTTCTCCCTGTACGGTGGACTTGATTATTGGCATGAAAAAAGGCAGATAACGGTAACTTTTTTGGCATTACAGCTAAGATTTGAATACGGGTATAAGCTTTGTGTTGTTAACTTCCTGTACCAGAGATTTAGTTAAAATATACAGGAGAATGAATACCGGATTAAGTGCTTTACCATTAGCCCTAATTTTTTAAAAAACTATTTTTAACATTGTGGAAAAATATATATCACATGAAACTGCCCTTAACTCTTGGTAAATATACAATTCAGTAGCATTCATTACAATCAAAACGTGCACCATCACCACCATCTATTGCCAACATTTTTCATCGCCCCAAATGGAAACTCTGTGCCCATTAAGCAATATTAAATAATTTTGTTAAGCAAAAAGTAAGAAAAAAACAAACAATAGTCTGTAGAGAATTAACCACAAATGACAACCAAGCTGTCTGGTTAAAATAAGAGAATGAACAGTAAGCCAAGTGCTTTACTATTCTATCTAATTTTGGCAAGAAAAAAATTAAAAAGAAAAGCCATTGTTTATAGAGAACTGACTATAAATGGCAATAAAGGAAGCTAGTAATGTAACAGTTATAATTACCTTAGAAAGCTTTTCACAGTCTTCTATTTTCACATATATTTTATTGTCTACTTTGGCTTTGTTACTTTTTCATTTTTCCCCTTAATTTTTTTTTTCAATGATAATGCTGATTCAGAATACAATGAGTAGAAATGGGACTTAAAAGTGAACTTGGGGGGGGAAATGGTGAAGAAAAGGAAAGGCAGCTCATATCCAAACTTTCAGAGAAGAAAACAGGCTTACAGAGGTAAAAAGTAACTCCAAGAAGCTGTTAACTAACTGGTGGGATTGTACTGGAACTAAGGCAATCGAATTCTGCTCTACCACCCAGGCTGCCTTGGTGAGGGTGCTGTAGTTTGGATATGGCTTTTATCTTTTCTTTTTCCAAACTTCTTTTCGTATTATCAAACAATGAAAAATGGTCATTTTTCCTTAATCTTTTTTTTCAACTTAATATAAGGTTAAAAATTAACCTAGTATCTCTTACATTTTAAAATGTTCCGTCCATTCTTTAGACTGTTTTAAAAGATTTTAAAAATATATTAACAAGAAGAGGAAACAGTAAGTACATATCATATTTTATCTGCTAGATGTATGAGAAGAAAAATGAGACCTCCTTATTAGAATGTGACTATTCTTGATTCCAATTTCTGGAACTGCCACATATCAGTCAGGACTATAAAAAATGGATATATACAATAAGGCTCACTCTAGCTGGAGGCATGCAATAGAACATCTCGTAGTATGAACATTACAATGATTACAAGTCATTTTATTCAATATACACAAATGTAAAAACTACTACTAATTAAAAGCTTACGTTAACCAGAATTTTCCCTCATGTTTGAGACAAGAGAAAACTTACAAAAACAAGGCAATATTTAATACATATATATGTTTTTTAAATGCCACTTTACTTTTAACTGTACTTCATCTCTGATTTACCTCTGCAATCTCTATCCTTTTGGCAAGATCATCAAGAGAAAGACAGCTCTCATCAGAAGGCAGATTCTCCTGGAGACTATAGGATGCTTCTTCAGGAGAGAGATCTTGAAGGAGATCAGAGTCGTCGTCTTGGTTATCTTCATAGGAAAGGGAATCTTCAGTATCTTTTAAACATCCTTCTAAAAGGCTGTTCAAGTAGTCTTCTGTTTCTCTGCTGAGTTGCTCTTCTTTCTCTCCCTTTTCCTCTGGGGCCATACACACCTCTGGAAGCAGTGTGCCTAGGTCAGGTATTTGATTATTTCCACAGAGCACATTCTCAGAGCCATCTGAGTCAGCCTGCGCCTGTGGTGATTTTCCATCACTGTCCGTAAGATCAGGCTGCTGCAGCTCATTTAATTCATTGTTTGCAAGTTGGTCTGTGGGCAACGCCTCAGAAGCATCCCGAAGTGGCAAACGGAGTTCTCTTCTCTGAGCCTGTGAATATTTACCCTCAGAAATCAATGCAGGAGGTATACGGTCACAGCCTGGTAAAATCAGTGTCTCTGTCGCTGACTGGCTGGAAGGAAACACCGCAGGGTCTTCAGCAATGCCCTCTATTCTGGCCACATCCTGGCAGGCCTCTGTCTGAGACAGCTGCAAGTGACTGTCATCCTCACAAGCATCCTCAGAAGAGTCTGGCCCAGACGGGCTCCCTGCTGTCTCGGAGGACTGGGTGTGGAGTGGTAATGTGGCTTCAGTGCGGCAGAGCAGCTCCTCCCTGTGGTCCTTTCCTGCAGTTACCGAAAGGCTTGGGGCATCCGCCTGCCGGTCCATCTGATGACAGCGGGGACTGCTCCCCAGGGGCTCCTCTGTACGTTGGCCGTCTTTATTTGGCTCTGTGCCGAGACAAGTTTTACTCTCTAAAGATGAAGAAAAATAAATTGTTAAAAATTTAAAACAACACTTTGTATGAGAAAGAAAAGAGACTTATGAATATGTGTAATACAACAATATTCTAACCCTTTCAAATGGAAATTCTATCTGTTGTATTATAGCGTCTTTAGGTAGAGGAAATACCTAAAATATTTAGTAAATAATCCTTATACATAACAGGGATTATTCAAAAGCATGTGAATATGACTAAATCATTTAGTCCTCATTATAATCAAAAAAGTCATTTTCAAAGGTTTAAAAGATATTCTGAACTTTTACATTAAAATTACATAAAAATTTTACATAAAAATTACAAAAAAGATATTAGCCTTTTACATTAAAATGAAGTTAGAAAAATTATTTTCAGCACATTTACGACATGATGTATTGGGCCGGGCGCTGTGGTTCACGCCTGTAATCTCAGCACTTTGGGAGGCTGAGGTGGGCGGATCACCTGAGGTCGGGAGTTCGAAACCAGCCTGACCAACATGGAGAAACCCATCCCTACTAAAAATACAAAATTAGCTGGGCATGGTGGCACATGCCTGTAATCCCAGCTACTCAGGAGGCTGAGGCAGGAAAATTGCTTGAACCCGGGAGGCGGACGTTGCGGTGAGCCGAGATCACACCATTGCACTCCAGCCTGGGCAACAAGAGCAAAACTCTGTCTTAAAAAACAACCAAACAAAGAAAAGTAGTATTGGTCTGGTTTACTCAGATTAAAGGAACAAAACTCGGTTCTGTTAAAATTTACAATTTGACCATAATACCACTAATAAATGTGTTTGCAAATTACTTGCAACTTTTTTTTTTTTTTTGAGGCGGAGTCTCGCTCTGTCCCCCAGGCTGGAGTGCATTGGTCCAATCTTGGCTCACTGCAACCTCGGCCTCCGGGTTAACGCCATTCTCCTGCCTCCGTCTCCCGAGTAGCTGGGACCACAGGCGCCCACCACCACGCCCGGCTAATTTTTGGTATTTTTAGTAG
>NW_012117377.1:8717128-8727738 GCF_000951035.1 Colobus angolensis palliatus | reverse complement strand
CAACTTTTTTTTTTTTTTTGAGGCGGAGTCTCGCTCTGTCCCCCAGGCTGGAGTGAGTGGCACCATCTCCGCTCACTGCAAGTTCCGCCTCCCGGGTTAACGCCATTCTCCTGCCTCCGTCTCCCGAGTAGCTGGGACCACAGGCGCCCACCACCACGCCCGGCTAATTTTTGGTATTTTTAGTAGAGACGGGGTTTCACCGTGTTGGCCAGGATGGTTTCAACCTCCTGACCTCGTGATCCACCCGCCTCGGTCTCCCAAAGTGTTGGGATTACAGGCGTGAGCCACTGCGCCCGGCCTACTTGCAACTTCTTAAAGGGAGGCAGCAAAGGGTAGCAATAAAAAGGATACGTTTTTGCAACAAGTAGAAATGTGTTTGAATTTTGACATCTCTTTCAATTTCTACTTTAAGTAAAACCAACTTATTTTTCTTTCACTTTAAAATGAAACAGTTAAAAACCTCCGTGTGAATAATGAAGGAGAAGTGCATGCATCCATGTTCATCACAGAGAAGCTTGCTCATTCTAGCTTTATTGTACACTTAGCATTTGTAACTATTTTAGAAGTTTTAACCTTTTTATACTAATATGCTGTTTAACTTAAATAATGAGCCAAAGGTGAAAATAAAAAACATGATGATAATTTTATTCCATTTGTTTTTTTTATTTACTGACACTTTTTCTTTTTTTTTTTTCTTTTCTTTTCACCCTGGACTCCAAAAACATATTGATACTTTACTACTATAATTACCAATTGACAATTGAGGCCCACACCATATCCAGCAAAAGGCATTCCTGAAACGTCGGCTTCAGATTTCAGAGCATCTGGTGCTGAGGCTGCCACCTCAGCTCTGGGCTGCTGAGAGGTAGCTATTCAGTAGAGTTCATAGCACCTCCCCTGACACCCTGACTCAAATGATCAGATGTGGATCAGGAGAAGGAAGAAGTGGTCACCTTTGGGAGAATACAGCCTTCCTTCTCTCTCCCCACCCCAAAGAATCACTCTAAGTTTGTGAGCCTGCAAGAAAACACAGGCACATTTCACTTTCCTTTGGTCGTCTGCTTTGCCACTGGGCTTGCTGGTCTGCCCCTCCCTCTGTTAAAATGGGGGAAGGTTAGAGCAGTGGGGGCCACAGCCAAGGGGAAAGGGGGCCAAGCCACTCCTCCATGAATTCCAGGTACCCAAAGGTTCAGAAGATGTCCCTCGAAACACGTCCACAGGATTCAGAGACTAAATAAGATTGGGGACCACAGTCCCACAGGCACTGTGAAAGCACAGGGCAGAGAGAACCCCCACATCAGAGGAATGGGGTGTGTGGCTTCCAGCTGAGGGTCAGGTACCTAAAGGCTGCAAATATCTAGGGGAGCAGCTTGGGGGTAACCTCCTCCGTAGCTGTTCTTGCTGGAGCCACCACACAACCTGGGTTCAGTCATAAGCACCAATCCAGCGAACTCCAACTAGGAGCAGACTGTGTTCCCAGCCCTGGCAACTGGAGGGCGGAGAAGAGCTTTGAGTACAATGAGATTTAAGTGCGAAAATCAAGTTCAGGATTGAATAGGGCTAAGCTCTAAATAATCAAAATGAGAGTATTTAATAGCTTATTAGTAAGTGACTGAAAAGGTACAGAATCAGTCTGAGGTGCCATTCTATGAGTAGGAGGTGGGGTGGTGGACGACAGCTATGCCACGAAGTACAACCGCTTAAAGTATCGTATCTAATGAACTGAGATATCACTTAAGTGATAAGTAATAAAGACAATCTATGGGTACAATGTATTATTTACAAAATAGCCTGAAAATGGTTGCTTCATCCCATTATTTAGAAATACTACAGAAAATATGGGGAAAAAAACTCCATCATAATTTTGGAAAAGCCAAGATTTCCAAACTACATTTGGAGAGTCACCCACATTGTCGACATTTCTCTTTAAAACATTGTTTGGTGAAACCTGGGCAACATTTCTTTCCCGAGAATTCAGTCCATACTCCCTCATAGGGTTATTCCTGGGATATCTGGATTGTTGAAGCCTTTGATAAGCCATACAATGCACTTAGCAGAAGCAGGCTGCATTCAATTAGAAATGGGAAGACCTGGCCAGGCGCGGTGGCTCACGCCTGTAATTAATCCCAGCACTTTGGGAGGCCAAGGTAGGTGGATCACGAGGTCAGGAGACCGAGACCATCCTGGCTAACACGGTGAAATCCCGTCTCTACTAAAAATACAAAAAACTAGCCGGGCGAGGTGGCGGCGCCTGTAGTCCCAGCTACTCGGGAGGCTGAGGCAGGAGAAAGCCGTGAACCCGGGAGGCGGAGCTTGCAGTGAGCCGAGATTGCGCCACTGCACTCTAGCCTGGGCGACAGAGCAAGACTCCGTCTCAAAAAAAAAAAAAAAAAAAAAAGAAATGGGAAGACCCAGGTTCTAGCTGTGAATCAAAGCACCGAGCAAGTGAGTAAACTTGGTACCTCAGTTTCCCCATCTGTACCACATGAATCAAAGCAAAGGCCAAGTTGAAGGAGGTGCTGGGCAGCAACCATGCTAAGTAAGTCTCAAACTCAAACGCACAGCCTGTAATAGCACTTTTCCCAATGTGCTCAACATGGAGACACATCATACCCACACTGGGCAGCTTTGTGATATTTTTCCTCCTTTAAGATTGTTATGAAGCTCATTTTACAGTGATTTCTGATATAAAAATGACTGGAAAAGGAAAGACAGGAAGAACAGAGTCTAGTAGGACTGACCCAAGGTAACATCCCGAGCTTGTCTCAGAAGTGAAAAGGAGATAAAGTAAGATTTGAAAGAATAAAATATACTTTGCAAAGAGTAAAAGGCTGGCTGGGCATGGTGGCTCATGCCTGTAATTCCAGGACTTTGTGGGACTGAGGTGAGAGGACTGCTTGAGCTCAGGACTTCCAGACCAGCCTGAGCAACATAGTGAGACCTCCATATCCAAAAAATGTTTAAAAATTAACTGGACGCCGTGGTGTGTGCCTATAATCTCAGCTACTGGGGAGGCTGAGGTGGGAGGATTACTTGAGCCCAGGAGGTCGCTGCAGTGAGCCGTGATGGTGCCACTGCACTCCAGCCTGAGCAACAGTGTGAGACCCTGTCTCAAAAAAAAAGGGGGGGGGAGGGCAAAAGGCTAATTATGACATCATCATCATTGTCATCATCATATCACTTCAGGGCAACTCATCCAAAACACCTGACACTTCCTCTTCAATATCAGGGCTCTCAGGCCCAGGAACATAAAGCCTGGAAATACACATTAATAGTAAAATTAGATGTCAAGGGGAAAAAACCCTAAAATATATTTATTTATTTTTATTTTCTAAAGCTTTTATAATGAGCAACATGCCAAACATTTAGAAGAAAGCCTCTTAAAATCTTCTGATATAAGGGCACAAGGTGGTAGGAAATCATCATCAATGCTTTAGAAATGCACACACAAACTAAAGTATATCACATGTTAGTAAGCAGAAAAGGGGAGAAATTAAATTGCTACGAATTATCAAGATACCGAGTTTTAAATATCTAAATTGACAGAACAAATTTCTGGTAAAGTGCATACAATAACTGTTGGTTTTTAAACAGAAAACAATGTATGAATGTACCAATGCCAATTCTATTTCAGAGCATTTTGTACCATCTTTGCTTATTCTGTTAGATATATATATATAGCCACCTACTGAAAACATAAGAATTTTATGTTTTTATAAGAACTTAGATATTATGGTATCTACTACCAGATGTCTAAAATGTGGAGCTAAACAATATAAAAACTCTTGTTTTGCGATTTTTCTAGGAGAGGTATATGTACAAAAATGTAAGTGCAAAAAAAAAAGAAAAGCTCCTTCACAGCAAAGCAGAGGTAACGCCTGTAAAACACCAGCGGAGGCAGCTATCTCTCACGCTGCCCCTAGCTTCAGTGAAAACATACCTGACTCTTTGGTGGCAGCTCCTCTGTCCTTTGGATCTTCAGACACTAATAACTGCGTAGAGCATTTCCTTTCCTGGGACTTCTCCACAGCTGCTATCTAAAAAGTTTAAAATGAGAAAACCCAACTTTTGAGAAAACTGTTGCGTTAAACTAGGAACCTGAAAATAACTTGGGAAAGGTTTCTTTATTTTCCAAAATAGTCCATACAACAGACATATGACACAAACATTTTTCCTAGAAATATTTTCAAAAGAAACAATTTCTTACCTTATGTTTAGATAAAAGAGGACTGTAGAAAAAAAGAAAGAAAAAAGAATTAAAAAAAAAAATTACAGCAGCAATACGCTTCCAAACAAATGTCACTGAAATGGCTATAAAAAAATACCGCTTCTCTGGATTCTAATATTAGCACAGAACATTTCCACGGCTGAAACATTACCACTGGCTCACATAGTTCAAAGTGCAGCTATATCATGTGTTAATCTCCTTAGATGGCCAATTACTACTGGAAACCCCCAAAGAAGCTACCAACGCTGCACTCCAAAAGAAAAAAAAAAAGAATGCTAACCTTTTGCTAATAAATAAAGACGATTTCACATACACATATTTTAAAAATTTCAGTTTATGTCATTTTAGTCTAAAATAGATCATGGTTGAAGATAATTTTGTTGGAATTCTCCATGGAAACAGATAAAAAGTATAAATATTAAATGTTAGGGAATACCCAAGATAACAGAATGTATATATCCATTAAAGGCACACACAAAAAATGCTCATCGCCATTTTATTCATAATATTCACAAAACAAGAAACATCCCAAACGTCTACTAATGATAGAATGAATAAACTGCTGCATAGTCATCCAAGAAATCTGTACTGCAATAAAACAGAGCAAACCACTGTTACATGCAACAACATGGAACAAGACATACTGATGGGTGCAAGAATCTAGACATAAAAATCTATATTCTGCATGATCCCATTTATATACAATTACAGGACAGGCAAATATATTGTTAGAGAGTCCAGACAGTGGTTACTATTGGGGGTGGGTACGAAGTTGGCAGGTACATGAAGGAGCCTTCTGAGGGGCTGGAATGTTTCGTATCTTGTACCTTGCTCAGACTGCTAGTCACATAGACATATATGTTTATGCAAAAACTCATCAAACTTGTACACTTTATGTATAACTTGAAAATATTTTTAAATATTAAAAAATTTAAGAGTCATGATATGGGGGGAATTATCTAAATTTTGAAGCATAAAGACACCATGCTGATGTCATGTTCAATAAATATTTGTAAGTGAGTTCTTTACCTGCTGCATGAACTACGCGACAATTACCTGGCACTGCCTCACTCATGCAGTGGCATGAGCCACTGCACCCAGCCCATTAGCGATTTTTAAAAACTCTCATTAAAATAGGAATAAATGGATGCTTTAAAAAATTATGAAATATATTAGTCTTGCAAAAAAGGTACAGCCAGTAACAAATATGTACCCTCAACACAGCTTAAGAAAAATATTCCAGATAGTGAAGCTTCCAGGTATTCATTCCCGAATACATTTCCTTTCCTGTCCCCGAGGTGGCCACTTGCCTGAATTCAGTGTTTATTATTCCTATTCCTATCTTTCTGCTTGTTATATATGTATTTATAAATATAGTACTGTTTTGCATATATTTTGTAAATGTTAATCCTGTAACTTTCTTTTTTTTTTTTTTTTTTTTTGAGACGGAGTCTCGCTCTGTCGCCCGGACTGGAGTGCAGTGGCCGGATCTCAGCTCACTGCAAGGTCCGCCTCCTGGGTTCACGCCATTCTCCTGCCTCAGCCTCCCGAGTAGCTGGGACTACAGGCGCCCGCCACCTCGCCCGGCTAGTTTTTGTATTTTTAGTAGAGACGGGGTTTCACCGTGTTAGCCAGGATGGTCTCGATCTCCTGATCTCGTGATCCGCCCGTCTCGGCCTCCCAAAGTGCTGGGAACAGGCTTGAGCCACCGCGCCCGGCCATGCCTCACTATTAACAGAGCTTTAGTTAACTCTCATTGATTCTGAGAGAAAAGGAGAAAAAGTTATCCATAGAATGGAAAGTCTTTTAGCCTTTGTATGGAGAATTCATGTTCTAAATTCCAGAAATTTGCACTAGTTTAAACACTACTGTGTCCTTTTGTCCTCAGAAATCTGGATCTCCAAATAAGGATTTTTTTTTAAAAAAGGAAGTGCCTTATTTATTATTATTATTTAGTTTAAAAAATCCAGCTCCTTGATACAATTCAAGCAACTGAAAATTACCTAGTAAATGCAGTTTTTCTTTTGCAAGATTTTGGTTAGATACTATATTCTATTAGCTTTCCAGCATCAGACTACTCTTAAAAATGTCATGTTTTTACTGCAACACACAAACATTAGCAAGTAGAATCAAAAGCCCTAATACACAGTTCTGTCCATCCGAACTGCTCATCTCTTAACCAAAAAGAGATCAAAATCAGAAGTTATATTTTAAAATATCTAATCAGAAGAATCTTTTGAACCTACATAAAGTTGACCTTTTATTGAGTTCAGTGTAAGAAACTCAGTAAAAACTGAGAAAGGAACCTAAGAAATGAAAGATTCTCCCCGGGGCCTGAAAGCCTGGGGGGATGAATAACTCCTCTCTTCTCAGGCCCAGTCCCAAGGCCAAGGCCACTTGTGTGACAAGTGCGCGTCAGCGAGATAACAGAAGCAGGGAGAGAGCTGGTCGGAAGATTGAGCGAGAGGCCATCCAGGTACCACGTAGCAGTTACATCAGCCAGGGACACCTCCTGTTTACAGGAGACCATAAAACCCTGACCCCGTCCTTATGTGGGGCTGATGCCATTTTAGGCCTCAGCCCGTCTGCACCCGGGCGCTCATTAAAACAGCGTGTTGCTCCATCTACACTGCCTTGTGCTGTTTGTTGGTGCAGTCTCGGGATTCGAACCAATACTGGAGCCTTGCACCTGGTGCTGAAACCCAGGCCCTTGCTCACAACCTCTGTACCTTATTCCTAAAACTGTCCACTCTCCTTCAATATGTTGATGATACGCTCCTGTGTAGGTAGCCTCTCTCAAAAAGACTGCAACGTCCATACTATCTCTCTTTTAAATTTCCTGGCTCAGTGGGGGTATTGGGTCTCCCCTAAGAAAGCACAAATATGCACCCCCTCAGTCACCTCCCTAGGCCTAGCTCTTACCCTGCAAACCCGAGGGCTCACAACCAACCGCATACCCCTCCTCCAGTCCCTCCCACCTCTGCAAACTAAGCAAGAAATTCTCTCTTTTCTAGGACTAGTGGGATATTTTAGGCTCTGGGTTCCCTCCTTCGCTCTACTTGCCAAACCGTTACATTAAGCTGCTAACGGCCCTCTCCATGAGCCTTTAAACCCTGCACAGCCTATTACCCAACCCTTCCCTCTACTCCAGAAGACTCTCACCTCAGCCCCCGTCCTCACTCTCTCAAGACTCACCAAACCTTTCTCCCTCTATCTCAACAAACGGCGTGGAGTTGCACTACGTGTTCCAACCCAGTCTAAGGGACTCGCCCTCCAGACTGTTGCCAACCTCTCTAAACAGCTCGAAACCACAGTTCTCGGATGGCTTGCCTGTCTCCAAGCACTGGTGGCAGCTGCTGTCCTCACCCTTCAAAGTCTAAAACTATCCCTTCATGCCAACCTAACAGTTTATTCAACCCACAACATCAAAGATGTGCTAGCTCACCGCAGTGTACTAAGTCTCACGTCTGCCCCACGGCTCCTCCGACTGTACGCTCTATTCATAGAAACCCCCAAATCATCGGGCTAACCAGCTCCCGTCTAAATCTGGCCACGCTCTTACCTGAAGCCACTACCTCCCAAGACCCTGCACACTTCTGTGTGGACACTGTTCAAACCTTTCTTACACCTTTTCCAAATCTCACAGATCAACCCCTTCCAGATGCCTCCTTTACTTGGTTTGCAGATGGCAGCTCCTTCCTACACCAAGGACGCCGACACGCTGGCTATGCTATAGTGTCACCCGCCCACACTAGTGAAGCCGATGCACTCCCAGAGGCACCACCTCCCAAAAGGCTGAACTCAGCACCCTCACTCGAGCTCTCACTCTAGCAGCCGGACAACACATTAACATCATTCAGATTCTCGTTATGCGTTCCACGGAGGGCACTCACACTGGTCCATTTGGAAACAATGGGGTTTCCTAACTGCAAACAACACCCCTGTCATACACGGCTCTCCCATCAGCAAGCTCCTCCAGGCTGCCAGGTTCCCGCAGAAAGCTGCCATCATTCACTGCAGGGGCCCCCAAACCCCAGATGATCCTATATCAGCTGGAAATGCGCTAGCAGATCCGGTGGCCAAACAAGGAGCCCCACAACCGTGCAAGGCCAGTTCCTGTGCCTGTCCTCGTTCTTTCCTCTTACTCCTCAGAAGAAAAGGAGTCCTTCCAGGCCCAGAACCTCCAACAGCAAGGACCGTGGTACATCAAGGAAGGGCACTTCACTCTTCCTCACGCTCAAACAATGCCTGTCCTCCAAAGCCTCCACAACTCTTTCCACGCCAGCTACAGATCTCTCTTGCAACGTCTCCACCCTATTCTCACTTGTCCTCACCTTTCCAGCCGTGTTTGAGAGATCACCCAGTCCTGCTCTATCTGCCACTCACTGTCACCCCAGGGCTCCCTCTGGCCGCCGCCTTCTTCTAACCACCAAGCCCAGGGTGAGGTACCTGGGCAAGATTGGCAGGTAGACTTCACTCACATGCCGCCTGATAAACGGCTCCGCTGACCTTCTAGTCTTTGTCTGTACTTTCTCCGGGTGGGTAGAAGCATTCCCAACAACTTCAGAAGGTGCAAATGTCGTTATACAAACTCTCATCATGCGGACTCCCAATACCCATCCAGTCCGATAATGGGCCTGCCTTCATCAGCCAAATTACCCAAGGCGTCTCTACATCCTTGGGAATAAAATGGCTTCTCCACACACCCTACAGGCCTCAATCTTCAGGCAAAGTTGAAAAGGTCAACTCTGTCCTTAAAGCCCAACTCACCAAGCTGGCTCCAGAAACCCGCCAGTCGTGGACGAGAAGTCTTCCTTTCGCTCTCATGAGACTTCGTGCAACACCAAAAGCACCCACTTTTTACAGTCCCTTTGGAATCATGTATGGATGAGCTTTTGTCTCAGGGCCTCCACCCTTACCAGACTCTGAGCCACTCGGGAATTACCTCCCCTCCTTAATCCAGACACAGACTTTCATTCGTGAAGCAGCGAACGAGGCCACGCCTCTCCCTGCCGACCCCTCCTTGTCCTCTCAACATAACTGTCTTGCAGGCACAGACGTGTTTATCAGCCAACCCGACCCTCACAAAAAGCTGCAACCGAAGTGGACAGGCCCCTACACTGTGATACTCAGCACGCCAACGGCAGTGAGAGTCCAAGGACTCCCCGACTGGGTCTATCGTACCAGGGTCAAATTCACCCCCGAGGCTACTTCTTCCTCCAAAACATTAACAGATAACTGCTTGAGTGGTTGTCCAGGCCAATTTCTCCTACCAAGCTGAAATTAACCAAAACATTTTCTTTTTCTTAAAACCAAAACACAAGGAAGACTAAACACCTGCTTCCAGATATGGCCTGTATCTACCCAACCGGATGCCGTGCCTCACTTCCAACCAGAAGTCTTCATTCGGGAATATCCCTCACCATGATCCTCATACCGTCAGCAGCTGCCCTGCGGTCCACAACAGCCCTTCAGAGCTGCTGTGAGTGCTATCAGTCTTTCCACCACGGAGGAAAGATGCGACAATCCTTCACTCAGCATACTCATGTCAACAGTCCTTCACTCACCATCCTTATACAGAAAGATCCTGTTGGGGCACCTCAGTCGAGGAACGTGTTGAATCAGGAAAGAGTTATTATAAAGTAAAAAATCTAGGAGTATCTGGCAGTTGTAATGGGGCTATATGTCCAAAAGGGAAGCACTGGCGTCGTTTCACCAAAATTGGACAATGGGGAATAAACACTCATGTGCTTGAGGACATAAAGAGAGAACAGACTGTAGCCAAAGTAAAAGCCTCAAAACCAACAACTACCCCTGAAAATCACCCGTGGTACTTCCATCCCTCTATATAAAAACTACGAGCAGACGTATCCCTTCTCAAGCCAGAAAAAACCGGTCTCTACATCTAGGAAAGCACATCTGGCTCACCATGAATGTGTCCAATCGCTGGGTGTGCGGGGAAGCTCATACGAGTGAACAGTGGCCGTGGCACAGCACAGACATCCCCCTTAACTACTAGCATTTCAAAACCCCAGCCTCACTTTTACTCCTCAGGAACGCCCGCAGTCCTGGACACCTACCAACCCAGGAAGAGGAACGGTGAGGGCCGGGCGCGGTGGCTCACGCCTGTAATCCCAGAACTCTGGGAGGCCGAGATGGGCGGATCATGAGGTCAGGAGATCAAGACCATCCTGGCTAACATGGTGAAACCCCATCCCTACTGAAAAATACAAAAAATTAGCCGGGCAAGGTGGCGGCGCCTGTAGTCCCAGCTACTCGGGAGGCTGAGGCAGGAGAACGGCGTAAACCCGGGAGGCGGAGCTGGCAGTGAGCTGAGATCGCGCCACTGCACTCCAGCCTGGGAGACAGAGCGAGACTACGT
>NW_012117377.1:8700412-8716843 GCF_000951035.1 Colobus angolensis palliatus | reverse complement strand
CACACGCCCACCTAAGTGCACTATGCCACAATCCCATGAACACCAGCCTACAATGGACTGCCCCTGATGGATTCTTTGGATGTGTGGAACCCAGCCTTCCTCATGGCTACCTTATCACTGGCAAGCCTAGGCACAATTAAACCTGGATTCTTTTTACTTCCAAAGCAGGCGGGCAACACCCTGAGTCCCTGTGTATGATAACCAGAGAAAAACAGGCCTTAAAGGTAGGAGGAAGCCAAAGACGGCAAGAGGACGAGTGGCCTCCGCCAGGGATCATCGAATATTACAGTCCTGCCAGCCGGGCGGAGGATGGTTCACAGGGCCATTCCATATACACGCTAAATAGAATAATCAGACCACAGGCTGCTCTAGAGACCATCGCCAACCAAAGCGCCTCAGCCTGGAAATGCTCACGCAACAACAAACCAAATGCGCGCGGCAATTTATCAACACAGGCTGGCACTAGACACTTCCTAGCAGAAGACGGTGGGGTCTGTGGTGAGTTTAATATCTCCAATTGCTGTCTTAACAGACGGTAACATAAAAGTGGTTCTAGAAATCGCCTCAAACACCGGAAAAGTAGCACAAGGACCAGTCCAAACCCAAACCTGGAAGGGATGGGACCCGGCAAACCTTCTAGGGGGTGGATCTCTAATTTAGGAGGATGTAACACGCTGGTAGGGACGGGCATCTTCACCACTGGGGTCCTCCTGTTTCTCCCGTGTTATCCCACTGATAATGAAAGCCATTAAAACTCTTGTTGAAACCACAGTAAACCGCCAGACGATCCAGACGATGCTCCTGCTACAACGGCACAGTGGATGCCAACCCGTCTCTCAAGAATCCCCAAAATTAAGTTTTTTCTTTTGTTTCTGAGGTGCCCACGCCACCCCCTATGTCATGCCTGAAGTAGTTATTGAGAAAGTCGTCCCTCTTCTCTCTTCTACAAAAGACAAACAGACAGGAATGAAAGATTCTCCCCGCGGCCTGAAAGCTTGGGGGGATGAATAACTCCTCCCTTCTCAGGCCCAGTCCCCGGGCACAAGGCCACTTGCGCCAGCAGCGTGCGTCAGTGAGACAGCAGAAGCAGGAAGTGGGCTGGCCGGAAGACACCGACCCCTGAGGATGGAGAGAGAGGCCATCCGGGTTCCACGTAGCAGTTACATCAGACAGGGACACTTCCTGTTTGCAGGAGACGGTAAAACCCCTGCCGCGTCCTCACGTGGGGCTGACGCCATTTTAGGCCTCAGCCCGTCTGCACCCAGGCGCTCATGAAAACAGCGCGTTGCTCCACACGGCCTCGTGTCGTCTGTTGGCGCGTTCCCCGGGTTCGAACCAATACCAGAGCCTTGCAATAATTCTATTATGCCCATCTTAATGTCTCCAGTTGAAAACATTAAACAAAGAAATGGATACTCAATGCTATAATGCTTCTTCAATATTCTACTCCAACTCATTCTAATGAAATTCTGATATACTTACTCTTGATGTGTTGCACAAATTTTAGTAAGCCGTTCAAAATCTTCCCCATTAAATCCCTTTTCTGAATTCCTTAGAGGCGTGACTGTCTGTGGTTGCACAGTTTTCCATTTTGTTTCTAAATTTAAAGTATTTGTTAGTCACTGGCTCTTACAAAACATATTTAGGAGCAAAAAAACAAAAACAGTTAACTAGCACCACTCACAAAGATTTGCATGCAAAATTATCTTCTCTAACAACCCAACAGTTAGAAATAGCTAACTTATTACTTTTCAGTATAAGTAAATATCATCCTAGAGACGAAATGAGCCAGTAGGGCATGAAATGTGATTAGGAAAAATGCAAATAGTTGCAAGTATTCTTTTCTTGGCATTGATATGAAGAGCAAAATACAAAGAAAAAAGTCTTCTCACAATAGAACAGACTTGTGGTAAAAATGCTATTTTCTTGGCCGGGCGCAGTGGCTCATGCCTGTAATCCCAGCACTTTGGGAGGCCGAGGAGGGCGGATCACAAGGTCAGGAGATCGAGACCACGGTGAAACCCCGTTTCTACTAAAAATACAAAAAATTAGCCGGGCGCGGTGGCATGCACCTGTAGTCCCAGCTACTCGGGAGGCTGAGGCAGGAGAATGGCGTGAACCTGGGAGGCAGAGCTTGCAGTGAGCCGAGATCGCGCCACTGCACTCCAGCCTGGGGGACAGAGCGAGACTCCGTCTCAAAAAAAAAAAAAAAAAAAGGCTATTTTCTTTTCAACATTAACTTGTCTATGGAAACATCTATTTTCTGATTTATAAAACCAGGTCAAGTATGTTAATTTTGTAGACAGTGACTTGTTGGATTACTGCCAATTCCACATGCCATGTTGGTCTGTACTTACCCCACTGTTCTTGAATGGCAGAAAGATTTGCAAGCAATTGCTCATGATACAATCGTTCTAGCTGAATGAATTTCATTGCTTTCTCATCTGAATAGAATATTTAAGGAAAAGAGAAATCCAGACTATTTACATTATTCCCATATTTGAAGAACAATGTCCTACAGATGTTGAGAAATTTGCAGCTTACTAAAACATGATAGGACTCTAAATATTTTTAAATTTAAACATGTCTAAAATAATGTTTCTTATTTTTTTTTCTCAAGATGGAGTCTTGCTCTGTCGCCCAGGCTGGAGTGCAGTAGTGCAATCTCAGCTCACTACAACCTCCATCTCCCAGGTTCAAGCGATTCTCCTGCCTCAGCCTCCCGGGTAACTGAAACTACAGGTGCTCACCACTGCGCCTGGCTAATTTGTTTTTATTTTTAGTAGAGACAGGGTTTCACCATGTTCGCCAGGCTGGTCTCAAACTCCTGACCTCCTGATCTGCCTGCCTCAGCCTCCCAAAGTGCTGGGATTACAGGCATGAGCCACTGCGTCCAGCTTTTTTTATCTGAGACAGAGTCTCCCTCTGTCACCCAGGCTGGAGTGCAGTGGTGCGATCTTGGCTCACTGCAACCTCCCCCTCCTGGATTCAAGTGATTCTCCTGCCTCAGCCTCCAGAGTAGCTGGGATTACAGGTGTGCACCATTATGCCAGCTAATTTTTGTATTTTTAGTCAAGATGGGGTTTCACGGTGTTGGCCAGGCTGGTTTTGAACTCCTGACCTGAAGGGATCCGCCTGCCTCAGCCTCCCAAAGTACTGGGATTACAGGTGTGAGCCACCTCGCCCAGCCTAGCAATGTTTCTCGGTTTTGAAGTAGGTAAATTTTAATGTGGCATATTATGCAACAGCTACTTGGATTCCACACTATCAGCAAACAGAAACTAAAAGAAGGTTTTAATGCTCAAGGAATGTCTGCTTGCAGAGTCAACCAAAAATAATTTAAGGAAACAGAACCACATGGAATCCTGGAATCTACATGTTTCCTTTTTCTCTCCTTACTTTCTGTCAAGCAACTGTGTGACTCTCTGGTCCAGCATTTCTGTTTCAAGTCACCTTGATCCTTACTATTTCCCACTGAATGCTTTTCTCCCGCAAGACCAAAGGATCACAGGCCTAAACAATGACAGAGCAAAAACTTACACGGGTCTTTTGTAAACACTGAATTAACTTGCCACAGTGATTTCCCTCATTATCGCGTGATTCTACTTCTTTGTAAATGATCCTGTGAGCTTTCGCCTTCACATTTGTGTCACACAGATCTGCATCTTGTCAGGTCAGGATACACTGTCCAACTGCCTGCCTTCCCTTGGGCAGTGCTCTAAATGCTGACCCAGAAAAAGGGAAGAGAAAAACTCACTGTTTCGCTTTTTGTCTTCATGATCACTCAGAAGTCCTCTCTCTCTCGCTTGCTACCAAGCTAGCTTTGAAATCTACTGCTTTTGGTCAAAATACACTCTTCAGCTAATGTCTTCTTCCAGCTGGCTGTCTTCTAGCCTGCCCTGTGTTGTAAAATGGGGGTCCCTCACTGCACTACCAGGGAGAAGGCAAGACTGGGCCGTCTAGTCCACAGGAAGACCTGTACCACTGTCGCCGTCACACAGGTGAACTCGGAAGGCAAAGGCACTCTGGCTGAGCTGGTGGAAGCTATCAGGACCAATGACGACGACAGATACGATGAGATCCACCGTCACTGGGGCGGCAATGTCCCGGGTCCCCAGTCTGTGGCTTGCGTTGCCAAACTCGAAAAGGCAAAGGCTAAAGAACTTGCCACTAAACTGGGTTAAATGTACACTGTTGAGTGTTCTGTACATAAAAATAATTAAAATAATACAACTTTTCCTTCAAAAAATAAATACAAATACTTACTTTAGTAAAATTAAGGCCCATTTATGAAGGTAAACTTCTGATGGTTCTAGGAAATTTTGTGGAGTGACAGAAATTTCCTACACATTGCTTTCTGAGGTGGTTATGTGGGCACATACAACCGTCAAAACCACTGAAACCATATGATCTGTATATTCTATTACATGTAAAATATACTTCAATGAAAAAAAATGAATGGTTCTCTAAGAGTTCTAAAAATTTCTTCCTGTAATTAAGAAAAGGATACAGTCCTCCTCCTGGAAATAGGACTCTGCTATCTGTTAAAAACAAAGAAAAAACAGAGAAAATTAAATTAACACTTGGATGAGAAGACAAATTTGAAACAAATTAAGATCTTGAAATTCTAAATGTTTTTGATATCAAATTAAGAGAACTCTTTTTTTAAACTACATTCACCAGTTCAGAAGAAATCTGACTGTAGGCACAGGATACAATTCTTAAGTTACTCATCTCAAGCAAAGCAGAGACGTTCTTTGGTGTTTACACATCATTCTTCCTATTCTACTTCAAGTCAAAGCAAATTTCCCTGATTCATTAGTGTTTAGAACTCTAAAGAATGAGAAAAATGTTAGAGACTGTGTTACAAAAACATAACACAAATGAAAAAACGATTGTTTATTGTAAATCAAAAGTAGAAATATTCCTTTCAAATGTTGTGAAGCAAATAAATAAATAAATAAAAAGAAAAAGTAGAAATACGTCAAGTCACGTGAGACCTCAACATCCTATTTATTTCATTCCTCTTTCACAAACTACTGGCTGAGGACATCACAGGACACTGACTTTTTGGTCTGGTCTGATATTTAAGAAAAGGCCAGGCCAAGCGCTAACAGTTGATTAATGTTTTTTAGAATATGTACAAAGTGCTGCACACAGTAAAGAATACCTAGATAAAGAGTTCCGAGACTCAGGAGCTGTTCTCAGTTCAGGCTTGTCAGTTATCAGATTCATTCTAAGACATCTTTACACTTAGAGATTCTTTGATTCTAAAAACTTTGGGATATTTTTAGATCTTTATTTAGATATGACATTTATGAACAGATCACTAAAGCTAAAAATATTCACTGAAATATTGCATAAACTCTGTATTTTTAAAACAGTTTCCAGCCGGGCACGGTGGCTGATGCCTGTAATCCCAGCACTTTGGGAGGCCGAGGCGGGTGGATCATCTGAGGTCGAGGGTTTAAGACCAGCCTGACCAACACGGTGAAACCCCATCTCTATTAAATATACAAAAATTAGCCGGGTGTGGTGGCTCATGCCTATAATCCCAGTTAGTCTGGAGGCTGAGGCAGAAGAATCGCTTGAACCCGGGAGGTGGAGGTTGCAGTGAGCTGAGATCGTGCCATTGCACTCCAGCCTGGGCAACATGAGCAAACCTCCGTCTCAAAGAAAAAAAACAACCAAAAAAAAAAAAAAAACCACCAAAAAACAGTTTCCACAGATTGTCTCTAGTAAAAAAAAAAGTATAACCTTTATACATCACTATCTCCATTTTCCAGGTAAACTGCCAAGGCAAAGAAAAATAAAGTACTTGTCAAAGCTATAAGCTAGCAATAAAAAGGAATGGTTTTTCCCAAATCACTCAGGGGAAACAGCACACTTTTAAAGGACAATACTTGCCTAGTTTAAATCCTACAAATGTGACATTTTTTCCATCAGCAATGTAGATGACTGACTCCATCATCTCTATAAATGTTTAGTTTTCAGTTAATATAAAGTTTGATTCCATATTTATGTTATATTAAGGATTTTGCGAGGGACAAACTGATTATTGAGAATCTGGTTATCTTCTACCAGCTTATTTTTTTAATAGTATGTTTTAAAAGTAGTATGAACCAAGTCAAACTGCCGATCTTCAATCATTTCTTTAGCTTACAAAATGAGAATCTCATATAATGGTGTAACCAGCAGTGTGCTAAGTGTTTAACAGGCGTCTCCAGAGTGCCGGGGAGAGCCCAGCTTGCAGTGTTTGCCAGTGTGCTGATGTTTTGTTTTGTTTTGTTTTGTTTTTTTGTGCTGATGTTTAACAGGCATCTCCGGAGTGCCGGGGAGAGCCCGGCTTGCAGTGTTTGCTCATCTCAGTGGTGTCAATACTCCACCATGGCCGATGTCAAGCTACCAATGTGATGGGCGTCACTAAACACGGTTCTCAGATGTCAGTACTAGCAGGTTCCAGCATACCAGTGCGTTGGTTACACCTAACTGAAATCAATGATGACATTGCAACTACAGAGCCCGGCATGGCGGCTCATGCCTATAATCCCAGCACTTTGAAGCTGAAGCAGGCAGATCACTTGAGGTCAGAAGTTCGACATCAACTTGGCTGACATGGTGAAACCCTGTATCTTCTAAAAACATGAAAATTAGCTGGGTGTGGTGGCATGCACCTGTATTCCCAGCTACTTGGGAGGCTGAGGCAGAAGAATCACTCGAACCTGGGAGGTAGAGGTTGCAGTGAGGCGAAATTGCGCCACTGCACTCCAGCCTGGGTGACAGTGTGAAACTCTGTCTCAAGAAAACAAAGAAAAAAACATTTCAAGTACAAACTCCCAGTGAAAACATCTATGGCATTACACAGTTTCCTTTCTATACATGGTATGAGATAGAGTTTCAGGTTGTCCATTAAAATAAAATGTCTGGCCCTTCAAAGCCATTTTTCTTGCCTTTTTGCATCTGCACACAATTGGCACATGGTTATTTATAAATAGCTCTTACTTGAGGAGTTTTGATGGGGTCCATAACTATTATGTAACCAGATTTCTTGGCACTGCAGAAATACAATGTTCAATTAGCTTGCAGGCTTCTGTAGCAGTTCTAATACCATAAAGTAACTATGCAGAGAAGGTTATGAAACCCAGTGCCTCAAAATTAAAAAAGTAAAAGACATTTCCAGGTAAAAAGTCATCCTGAGAAATAAATATACAAAGTATTTCCTCTTTAAAAATCTCCCCCTTGCAAGTCTAGCAGGAAGAGAAAATGTACTTTTTTTGAAGCATAGTTCTAAACCTGAAAGCTAGCCCAGTAGAGCAGAAAGAACATGAGGTTGGAGGTGAATGGCCTGTGTTTTAGTCCAAGCCCTGTCACTTACCAGCTGTGTGACCCTGGACATGTCATTTCGCATCTCAAGCCTCAACTTTCTTATCTTAAACCAGGGACAGTAATGCAGTTTTACACAGCTGCAGAGGTGTATAAAACAAGGCTGCCATGAGGACTGAAAGAGGGATTGTGTTTGCGGCCCAGGTACAGGAAACAAATTAAAATAAATAACTAAATACAAATTAAAAAAAAAAAAAGAAAGAAAGAGAGAATGTGTATCCAGCATAATGCCCAGCACACTGCAGTACGTGCTTAAAACAGTTTTTGAGTCTGATTCGGAATGAATTGCAAGGTGCAGAGTAGAATCATGTGACAAAGTTGAAAACTGCTGGGAAGGCAACAGTTATAAGGTGATCCTGGTTATCCTTCTTTTACCAATCAGGAACCCTCTAAAAAAAGATACTGTGAAGGGCCATGGCCTCAATGTTTGTGTCCCCCTCACAAATTCATATTTTGAAACCAAGTTCCCAGGGGATAGTGTGAAGAAGGGGGTCTCCGGGAGGTGGTTAGGTCACGGGGGCTCTGCCCACGTTCACTTACAAAAGAGGCCCAAGGGAGGGCCTGTGTTTCTATATGAAAATCTCCCAAGCATATGACTTCAGTTAAACATTTAAAGCTAACCTGTAGTCATGTTAACTAAGTCAGTGTAAAAAAGACCACTCATACCTAAGAACAAGAACTTTAAAACAGAATTTTTAAGAGTTCCACGAGCTCAAAATATATGTCGTCGTATTTCCATTGGCCTTTAGCACATATTATTCCATATATTATATACCACTTTTTAAACCACAATTTTCCTAAAATTAGTTCTCACATTTGAATACCTTATTTCTGTTAATGGTACTACTATTCCCCCCAAACTGGATATCCTACAGTCATCTCTGATTTCTCCTTTATTCCCTTTTTACAGTTGTGATGGTTAATACTGAGTGTCAACGTGATTGGTAGAAGGATACAAAGTACTGATCCTGGGTGTGCCTGTGAGTGTGCTGCCAAAAGAGATGAACATTTGAGTCAGTGGGCTGGGAAAGGCAGATCCCCCTTAATCTGGTGGGTACAATCTAATCAGCTGCCAGGGAATATAAAGCAGGCAGAAAAAGGTGAAAAAGAGACGGGCCTAGCCTCCCAGCCTACATCTTTCTCCCGTGCTGGATGCTTCCTGCCCTTGACCATTGGACTCCAAGTTCTTCAGTTTTGGGACTTAGACCAGCTCTCTCTGTCCTCCTCAGCTTGCAGACAGCCTATTGTGGGACTTTGTGATCATGCCAGTTAATACTTAATAAACTCCCCTTTATACATATAAATATATATAGGATATATATAAATATCCTATGAGCTCTGTCCCTCTAAGAGAACCCTGACTAATACAACAATCTACACCAAGTCCTAGTTATCCTTCCTTCCAAAGATCTCAAATCCATCCCTCTCCATTTCCACTGTCACCACTTTAGCCTAGATGCTTTTATTACCTTATGCCGGAATTATGTCTTCATTTAGTTCTTATTTTCATCCAAATTTTACATGTCTATGCTTTAAGGAGTCAAACAGTTCTACAGACAGGAAAATGACAGAAAAGCCTCTCCCCAGACTCTTGTGATCCACTCTAAACAGGACTGGTGACCCTCCCCTTCCTGGCATACAGCTGTCATCTTAAAATCTCCCTTCACTTAGATTCCCTTCACCTCCTTCCTGAGTAGGATTCCCAGTTTCCTGTATCTCACACCTTCCTGTTTCTTGGTTTACTCCCTTGTTTTGCTGGAGCACATCATCTAGTGGCTTCCTGAAAAAGAGTAGATAGGAGCTACCAGAGGACCTGAAGTAGGAACATCCTTGGTATATCTGAGGAGCTGTCAGAAGGCCAGTGAACCTGGAAAGGAGTGAGTTAAGAAGAATCTTAGTAATGAAGATCTAGGAGGCTGACAGGACCAGATCATGTAGGGCCTTGTAGGCCATGGTAAGGATTTTGGTTTTTATTCTAAATGAGAAGGGAAGCCATTGGAGGGCTTTCAACAGTGGAGTGACAAGATCTGACTTATGTTTCGTCTGCATCACAGTGACTGTCATGGAGAGAGAACGCACTAAGTGGAAGGGAGAGTGAAGGCAGGAAGGTCTCTATAGTGAGAAATTTACTGCAAGAATCTGGATGAGATTTGATGGTGTCCTGTACTGAAATGGTAGCAGAGAAAGAGGGAAGAAGTTCTGGGTGTATTTTGAAGTAGATCTGCAGGACTTGCTGTTGGATTGGATTTGGATGCAGGGAAAAGCAAATAAAGTATGACTTCAAGGCATTTGGTCTCCACAACTAGAGGGATGAAGTTGGCATTTAACAAGAGAGGTAAGACCAGGAAAGCAGTAGATACGGGAGAAAATCAAAGTTTGATTTTGTAAATCTTAAGTTTGAAATGCCCATGTGACATCTTGGGTAGCTGGATAGTTAAGTCTGGAGTTCAGAAAAGAAATAGGACAGGCCGGGCACAGTGGCTCACACCTGTAATCCCAGCACTTTGGGAGGCTGCGGCGGGCAGCTCACCTGAGGTCAGGAGTTTGAGACCAGCCTGGCCAACATGGTGAAACGCCGTCTCTGCTAAAAATACAAAAATTAGCCAAGCGTGGTGGCGTGTGCCTGTAATCCCAGCTAGTTAGGGGGCTGAGACAGGAGAATCACTTGACCTCGGGAGGCGGAGGTTGTAGTGAGCTGAGATCCAGCCGCTGCACTCCAGCCTGGGCGACACCGTGAGACACCGTCTAAAAAAAAAATATGACAAACCTACAGGGTTGGATGAAAACACCCAGCAAGTAAACTCAGAATGAGAAGAGATTCAAGAACTGAACTCTGATGCATCCCAGTGTTTAAATATTACGGCTGGGTGCAGTGGCTCATGCCTGAAATCCCAGCACTTTGGGAGGCCAAGGTGGGAGGATCACTTGAGGCCAGAAATTCGAGACCAGCCCGGGCAACATGGTGAAACCCTGTCTCCACAAAAAAATAAAAAAATTAGCTGGGCATGGTGGCATGCGCCTGCAGTCCCAGCCACTTGGTAAGCGGAGGCAGGAAGACTGCTTGAACCCGTGAGATGGAGGTTGCAGTGAGCCGTGATGATGCCACTGTACTCCAGCCTGGTGACAGAGTGGGGAAAAAAAAAGGAAAATATGGGAACTCAGCAAATGAGCCAGAGAAGGCATGGCCAGTGATGTAAGAGGTAAATGCCAAGAAAAGAGCTCCCAAAAGGCAAATAAGCAAAACGCTTCAAAACAGAGTATGTGATCAACTTGATGTTTCCAATAGTTCCAGTAAGATGAAAACTGAGGTCTGACCACTGGATTTAACAACATGGAGATCACTGGTGACTTTTACAATGCAATTTTGGGGGAGTGGTGGGAACAAAAGCCAGATTAGAATCAGTTCAAGAGAGAATTGGGTATGGAATGTTACCTAAGTAAATTCTTGCCCAGAATGTTTAACCTGAATCAAATCTTAAAGAAATAATTAGGCTGGGTGCCGTGGCTCACATCTGTAATCCCAGCACTTTGGGAGGCCGAGGTGGGCGGATCATGAGCTCAAGAGATTGAGACCATCCTGGCTAACATGGTGAAACCCCATCTCTACTAAAAATACAAAAATCAGCTGGGTGTGGTGGCGCAGGCCTGCAGTCCCAGCTACTCAGGCGGCTGAGGCAGAAGAATTGCTTGAACCCAGGAGGCGGAGCTTGCAGTGGGCCAAGATCACGCCACTGCACTCCAGCCTGCGGACACAGCAAGACTCCATCTCCAAAAAAAAAAAAAAAAAGAAATAATTAGACAAATCCTGATTATGGGACATTCTACATGAATTCTTAAGACTGTTCATAAATGTCACTGTGAAAGAAAGAAAGACTGATACAGATAGAAAAGCAGGGAGCATTCTGGATTACAGGAGACTAATGAATACTGACAGTTGAATGCAGTATGCCATCCCACACTGAATCCTGCATTGGGAGAAAATAGTTACACAGAACATTTGTGGAACTACTTGGGGGAAATTTGAACATGGATTGTACATTAAATAATTTTACTGCATCAGTGACTCATTTCTTGGGGTCGATAATGGCCTTGTATATTATATAGGAGAGTATCCTTCTTCTTTGGAGATTTACATACAAATATTTAGGGGCGAAATGTCATAATGCAAATTACTTTCAAGTGTTTCAATGGAAAAAATACCTGTATGTACACAAGAGAAAGGGCAAGAGCAAAAAGGCCAGGCGCGGTGGCTCACGCCTGTAATCCCAGCACTTCGGGAGGCTGAGGTGGGTGGATCACCTGAGGTCAGGAGTTTAAGACCAGCCTGGGCAATATGGTGAAACCCCATCTCTACTAAAAATACAAAAATTACCTGGGCGCAGTGGTGACTGCCTATAGTCCCAGCTGAAAAAAAGAGCAAAAATTTGATAAAAATGTTAACAACTGGCAAATCTAGGTGAAATCTACCGTGTGATGTGCTGGGAATTACTAACATGAATGAAGTATACCTCCATCCCTCCCTGATGTGTGTGTCCCTTGGGAGGTGACAGGGTATTCTGTCTTCTTGGGCTGAGGAGGCAACCATCAACTGAATCCTGTCACCCTGATCTCAGCTTTCTAATGGCATCAGTATTTCTTTGCTGATCCCCAGCTTTGATTTCCAATGAGCAATCTCTGAATTAGTGACCGTAAGAATAGAGTTTAAATGTTTAATATTTCTTTGGCTTTTACTGTACATCAAACATATGTTAAGTGCTTTTACATGCATTATCTCATTTAATCCTTTATTACTTTACAACAGAGGAAACCAAAAGCCACTTAGCTTGTGGTAAGGCCAAAGCCCATACATTTAAACCATCACTGTATTCTCTAATCTTTCTCAGGAGAGAAAAGATCGCCATGCAATCCACTGTTCAAATGCAATGAAAGCTGAGTGATTAGAAAGCTGCCTTGCTGTTGGTGCTGCTCAACAATGGTGAGTTCGTGACAGCTTAGAGGCCAGAAGGAGTATACATCTCCTCAAAGGCATTCTTCAAGTTCATAAAGGAGGTAATACAAATTTGTAAGAATATACGTTTTCCTGAATTGGGACAAAACCTATTTTACTTTGTTGTTGTTGCTGTTTGTTTTTAGACAGGGTCTTACTCTGTTACCCAGGCTGGAGTGCAGTGGTGGAATCACGGCTCATTGTAGCCTCAAACTCCTGGGCTCATGCAATCCTCCCACCTTAGCCTCCTCAGTAGCTGGGATTACAGGTGCACGCCACCGTGCCTAGCTAAATTTTTTGTATTTTTTTGTAGAGACAAGGTTTCCATGTTGCCTAGGCTAGTCTTGAACTCCTGGGCTCAAGCAATCTGCCTGCCTTGGCCTCCCAGAGTGCTGCATCACAGGTATGAGCCACCGTGCCTGGTCCTATTTTCCTTTTTTTTTTTTTTGAGACAGAGTCTCACTCTGTCACCCAGGCTGGAGTGCAGTGGTGCGATCTCGGCTCACTCCAACCTCCGCCTCCAGGGTTCAAGCAATTCTCCTGCCTCAGCCTCTTGAGTAGCTGGGAGTACAGGCACGTGCCACCATGACTGGCTAATTTGTGTGTGTGTGTGTGTATTTTTAAAAGAGATGAGGTTTCACTGTGTTGGCCAGGCTGGTCTCGAACTCCTGATCTCACATGATCCACCCACTTTGGCCTCCCAAAGTGCTGGGATTATAGGCATGAGCCACTGTGCCCGGCCTACTTTACTTTTTGTCCCATTTTCTGTTTGCTCTGAGAATACTCTTGTCTTCAATCCTAATGTAACATCATATCTGTTTTTGTTACATTAGGATTAGACACAAATTCTGTTTAGAAATAACTCCAATAATAGTCTTTCTATTTTACTTTCACATTGACAATGAGTCAGATTTGCTTCAGCCTGGAAGAACATGTTTATGTGAAACTGGGCACTTGCAGCCAGCTGCACTTTTGTTTTTCTAAATGGGAAATGGGTTAAAAATTAAAAAGTATTCACTTCTCATTACAAAAGTCAATCACTTTCGCCATTCCCATGTACCAGTTATTTTCATTTTGTGTAAAAATAAAATGCAGGCTGGGTGCAGTGGCTTGCGCCTGTAATCCCAGCACTTTGGAAGGCCGAGGCGGGTGGATCACCTGAGTTCAGGAGTTTGAGACCAGCCTGGCCAATGTGGTGAAATCCCATCTCTATTAAAATACAAAAATTAGCCAGGCATGGTGGTGGGCACCTGTAATCCCAGCTACTCAGGAGGCTGAGGCAGGAGAATGGCTTGAACCCGGGAGGTGGAGACTGCAGTGAGCTGAGATCATGCCACTGCACTCCAGCCTGGGCAACAAAGCGAGACTCTGTCTCAAAAAATAAATAAATAAATACAATAAAAAATAAAATAAAATGCAGCTCAAATATTTTAATTTCTTCTCAATTAGCTCTTATGGCCTAAAGGTTCCCCAGTCTCCAGGCTCTCCATCCTCTAACATATGTACCCTCCTAATCCTCAAAAGAGTTCTTTTTCTAAAATTCAAATTTGATTCAGGCACTCTTATAATTAAAAGTTCCCAGTCCCTAAAAATAAAGCCTTAATGTCAAACCAGCTCTTCAATCTCACCTCCTCGTTTTCTGTCTTCATCTCCAATAATATCCCAGCTATGGCTCTCACAGGCTGATCTCTTCCTGGACCAACTCATTCTGTTAATCCACTGAGCGCCTAATAAGCCCGGAAAACCCAGCTCAAGAGTCACCTTCTGTTCCCAAGTGTCCACCAGGCAGAATTAATCACTCATTTTGTGCTGCTGAATCTTTAACGTATGTTTACTCTTAACACTGAATACAAAATTCCACAACTACTTATCTATATAACTGTTGCTCCTGTTCCGCAGGGGCTCTCTTAAGGGCATATTCTGCTAAGTAATCTTTGTCCACCCAGTGTCTAGCAGGGTCTTTGGCACCTGGTAGATGCTTATCAAACTCTTGCTATGTTGACACTTATCTGTACACAGCTTAATTACTGATTTAAAAAGTGAGCCATTGTTCAAACTACGGATTATCCAAGGCCAAGGGATGGCCATCAGTTAGTAATATGCCAAATATCCCACTAGGGTCACCTTCTCCTGGGCTCACCAATGATGAGTGGGACACAATCAATTACAGAGATTGCATTTTATTTTTTATTTTTATATTTATTTATTTAGAGACAGGTTCTCTCACTCTGTCTCCCAGGCTGAGAGCAGTGGTGCAATGTCAGCTCAATGCAACCTCTGTCTCTCAGGCTTGAGTGGTCGTCCCACCTTGGCCTCCCAAGTAGCTGGGACTACAGTGCACACCACCATGTCCGGCTAATTTTTGTATATTTTGTAGAGATGGGGTTTCGCCATGTTGCTCAGGCTGGTCTCAAACTCCCGCGCTCAAGCCATCCACCCACCTTGGCCTCCCAAGTAGCTGGGACGAGAGGTGTGCACCACCATGTCCGGCTAATTTTTGCATATTTTGTAGAGACGGGGTTTTCCCATGTTGCTCAGGCTGGTCTCGAACTCCCAAGCTCAAGCCATCCACCCACCTTGGGATTACAGGTGTGAGCCACCGTGCCCAGCCAAGACAGCATTTTAGATCATTCCAAACGCTGCTAGGAGAATTTTCGTGAGGCTGAAAGTGAAGGCTTTACCAGAGTACCTGATGAAGGCAAAGGGGAAGTGCTCTTGAATCCAACTGCTCAACTTCACCTCGTATAAGTGAAAACAGAGACTGCAGAACAAGCTTCGGAGCCTCTGGCTGCTCATTAGCATTGACTTCAGCAGCTTCTTCATCACCAACAGCATGTGTGACTGCACTTAGTATTTTTTCTTGCATTAAAGGTGCAATATCTCCTGAAAACAGTCCTTTAAGAAGTAAAGAAAATGCCTACGTTAGGATCAATTCCCATGATGGTATAACACATTAATTCCCATGATGGTGTAACACATTAAAATGATTACGTATAGTTTGATGCCCTGGCTTGCCCAAACTAAAACAGACCTGAACAGGAAGGTAAATGTGTTAATCACATGGAACTGCTAAAGAAGTTGAGCCTTTCTGATTAAACTCTGATAACATCAGAAATACTTCTAGATGCTAGGAGAGTACTAGGAGAGTAGCAGGAATTCAGATGCCAGACCTAATGGCTAGCGAAATATTTTTCCTAATAAAAAGAAGTAACACAAACTTCTCAAAAATCACTAATAAATACTTAACTAACAGCTACTGAAATACACCAAATCTTAAACATTGTTATAAACTACAACCTCACCCTTCACTGAAATCTCAGTGTCAGTTTTAATTTTCATGTTCAAATTTAACAGACTATCTGCCTATGTGCATACCTTTAGCTAGTTTGCCTTGGAAAGGATCTTCTTCAGAAATATCATGTGTATGACCACGACTGAAGCCGTCCTCCCTGCAGAGTGTGCCCAGAGTCCATCGTGTGTATACACCACGACTGAAGCCGTCCTCCCTGCAGAGTGTGCCCGGAGTCCATCGTGTGTATGCACCATGACTGAAGCCGTCCTCCCTGTAGTGTGTGCCCGGAGTCCACTGTGTGTATGCACCATGACTGAAGCCGTCCTCCCTGCAGAGTGTGCCCGGAGTCCACTGTGTGTATACACCATGACTGAAGCCGTCCTCCCTGTAGTGTGTGCCCGGAGTCCATCGTGTGTATACACCACCACTGAAGACGTCCTCCCTGCAGAGTGTGCCCAGAGCCCATCGTGTGTATACACCACGACTGAAGCCATCCTCCCTGCAGAGTGTGCCCGGAGTCCACTGTGTGTATGCACCACGACTGAAGTCGTGCTCCCTGCAGAGTGTGCCCAGAGCCCATCGTGTATACACCACAACTGAAGCCGTCCTCCCTGCAGAGTGTGCCCAGAGTCCATTGTGTGTATGCACCATGACTGAAGCTGTCCTCCCTGCAGAGTGTGCCCAGAGCCCGTCGTGTATACACCACGACTGAAGCCGTCCTCCCTGTAGTGTGCCCAGAGCCCGTCGTGTATACACCACGACTGAAGCC
>NW_012117377.1:8686446-8700362 GCF_000951035.1 Colobus angolensis palliatus | reverse complement strand
AGTGTGCCCAGAGCCCGTCGTGTATACACCACGACTGAAGCCGTCCTCCCTGTAGTGTGCCCAGAGCCCGTCGTGTATACACCACGACTGAAGCCGTCCTCCCTGTAGTGTGCCCAGAGCCCATCCTACTCTAATTAAATCCGTATCTTTCCCTATAACATGAGCTTGAAGTCAAGTTACTTTCCTCTGAACCTGATATTTGGCCTCGTATTATGCTAGGCTGCAGTACAGTAATTGGTAGAAGATGTCATCTTCTACTTCAGATCAACTCTGGCAGTACAGGGGTTATTCCAGTGACATCCAGCACGGTGTCTTCAGCACTACAATCCCACGTGCTGTGCTTCTTTAAAAAACCACCCACAGTGATTACTTGGATTTTGGAGAATTCTCTTCTAGACACTTTATGTCGCTATACATTTTGGCCATTAGAAGTACAAGGCCCAGTGATGGCCTGCCATTTTTTAGGGTATTTCTAAAAACATAGGTGATTCTTCTGCTTTCTAATTTTCTAACCACCATAGTAGCAAGACCAAAAGGGTGCCAATGTGGGTAAAGGAGTTTTCCATGGAGAACTACAAAGAAACTAAGAGAATTAGTGTTTTCTTTCCCTTCTCTCCAGCCACACTACTGTGCCCAAGACATTTAATCTCATACAGACTGTGATAAGTTCAGCTTCCCAAATTCTATTCTTTTGTTGATGACATTATTCCCCTATAGTTATCAGGGCATTACTCCAGGCTTCTTTGTAAAAAACAGATGAGATATTGTAATGCTCATTTTTAGTAAAAGGGAGCTAAATAAAACCCTTGAGGACTATTGCCAAAGAAGGATGAACTTTCAAAGGTAAGGAAAAAGGACAGAATTGATGACTCCCTTTCCTAAAGGAGATCAAAAAAGGGTCCTGAATAATGAAAATGGTAACCTGCATTGTGATGATCTCAGTTATTTAGTTAGCATCGATTTGTAATGGTCAAGTTTCCTGCTTGATCCATTTGATCACTTACTTTAATATTCAATGTTACCGATATGTACAGTTTATTAAAAAGCAATACATTGGTAAACAAAATGATGTAACCAGAGAAACTTCAACAGAAGGGGAACTATTATTCATGAAACATATCAGCAGAAGCTCCAAAAGCCCACAGAAGTCTAAGGATTCCAAGAGCAGCAGGGGACTAATAGGCAATTAGAAAGAATATCGTACTTTAATCACCAAGTGTAGGGAGGGGAAGAAAAGTATGATCTAGGCTCAGATGGGTCACACTAAATCATTGAAGACATTAGCAAAACTTACAAGACTCATACTACAAAAGGATTATCTGTCAGGACTTAAACAACATGAGCTTCAGAGATAACTATTACTATACAAAACCATCTTACCTCGAGATGACATTCCTTGCTGGGACAGTAATATTAAAATCAGAGAGCAATGGAAAAGGAGCAAAGAGACTTGCTCTTTTCTGCTATTATTTTTCCAAGAGACCTTGGATTAGACATTTTACTCACTGACCTATATAGTTTCCTTATGTAAAACAAAGAGATTGCATAGAGAAGTTCTCAGGTCCATCCCTCCTAGTTCTGACCATCAAAAACATTCAAAATCTCCAGAGATGTCGCTATATGAGAAATGCAGACCATTACTGTGAAGAAGCTTGAGCAACTACTTATGACAATGGAAGGTAAGGTTACCCACCTAGTACAAGTATCCTCTAATTCCTTTCTCAATATATTTTTAAAACCACTGTTCCTCCCTTGCCTAGATTGTAGACTATATAAATAGTGGCGTGTTTGCTTTTCAGGCAAGAAAACTGAACATCCTTGCAAGGAGCATGCTGCAATACTCCCTACCAAGGAGTAGGTTTTTGTTTCTAGTTCTGCCAAGCTTTTAGAATTCTATCGTGACTCAAATAATCACATGAATTGTTATACATATTATGAAATGACCAAGGATATAATTTACTTTAGGCACATACAAAATAGGAAAGTAACATTTAGCCATATTCTGGTTACTTGCAATTTTAAGCCACTTAAATTACGGTGTTTTTAGTTTCACAACATTAATGGGGTAAAGAACTCACATTAGAAAACTGTTGCCCAGAGTTGGAAGAAGGACATGGATATTAAGGCAGCCCTAAGTTCCCAGCTTGCTTCACCTACTTATTAGCTGTACTTTTGGCAAGTTAATCTCTTTGATCCTCTACTTTTTCCTCTGTAACATGGGGGCTATTGCATCTACCTTATAATAGTATTGTGAGGATTAAATGAGATAGTGCATGCAAAAAGCAGGAGCGCTCCTAAGTCTCAGCCTGAAAAACAGCTTTATTGTCACTTAAATGAAAAAGGTCACAAGATTGGTAAAGCAGTTCTGAGACAAGTCCAATTTGAGGACAAAGATTCAGAGGAAAGGGTAGTTAAAGCGAATAAAGTTTATATTACTCATGTCACAGTGAATAACTGGAGTTATAAGAACTAGGTTGGAGTATTAAATTGCTTAGGTTATTATTCACCAATACTGTAGGTTTGAACATCATTGAGCTTGTATATATTTTTTCACACTTTATCATACAGTATGTAGCCTTTTCAGATTGACCCTCCCACCTCAGCCTCCTGAGTAGCTGGAACCACAGGCACACAACACCAAACCCGGATGATTTTTAAATTTTCTGGGGGGCGGGGGGGCAGTGTCTTGTTATGTTGCCCAGGCTTGTCTTCAACTTCTGGCCTCAGTTGGTCCTCCCATCTTGGCCTCCCAAAATGCTGGGATTACAGGTGCCAGCCACCATGTCTGACCTAAATTCAGCCTTTCTTTCACTTAGTAACATGCATTAAATTTTCCTCTGTCTTTTAATGCTTGATAGTTTATTTATTTTTAGTATGGGATAATATTCTATGAGCTTATTTTTAATAAAAGCAATAATAAAGAAAACAAACATTAGCATAATCAGGAGTGCTTAGACTGATGTGCTGTGAGTTGACAATTGTGAATTGTGTATCTTTATGATATACTAAGATTTAAAAACAATATTAATAAAGCATTCATGATGTAACATGGAAATTTTAGTATTTTTCCATGTGAATTTCAAAACAATTTTGTAATTACGTTAGATGTCACATGAATGTTACAACGTTTTGCTTGAAAAAAATGAGTCTTGGCCAGGTGCGGTGGCTCTAATCCCAGCACTTTGGGAGGCCGAAGTCGGTGGATCAAGAGGTCAAGAGACTGAGACCATCCTGGCCAACGTGGTAAAACCCCGTCTCTACTACAAATACAAAAATTAGCCAGGCGTGGTGGCGTATGCATGTAGGCCCAGCTACTCGGGAGGGTGAGGCAGGAGAATTGCTTGAACCTGGGAAACAAAAGTTGCAGTGAGCCAAGACTGGGCCACTGCACTCCCGTCTGGCAACAGAGTGAGACTCCGTCTCAAAAAAGAAAAAAGAAAAAAATAAGTCTCATCCTGTTGCTCAGGCTGGAGTGCAGTGGCACAATCACGACTCACTGAAGCCTCAACCTCCCAGGCTCAAGCGACTCTCCCACCTCGGCCTCCCGAGTAGCTGGAACCTCAGGCACACAACACCAAGCCCGGATGATTTTTAAATTTTCTGGGGAGCAGTGGGGGTGGTGTTTTGCTATGTTGCCCAGGCTTGTCTTCAACTTCTGGCCTCAATTGGTCCTCCCATCTTGGCCTCCCAAAATGCTGGGATTATAGGCGCCAGCCACCATGTCTGACCTAAAATTCCTTCTAATACACAAAAGGTTTTCAAGATATATTTACAGTTAAGGAGAAAAACCAAATGAAAACATACCACCTCCATGTAATTCCCTACAAAATCTCACTCAATATAAATGAAGCTTTCTGTTGCCACATACGAATCCATACGGCTATAACAAGAACAAAAACTTCTACTTACTGTCATCTGTGGAAGCCAAGTGACTTATAGTAAAAACTACCCATTAAATAACTTGATGATGCTATTTTACAAATATTTAAAGACAGTAACAGGCACATTCATAAGACCTAATTTAAGACCTGTCGACTTCATTAAGCTCTAAAACGGAGATGATAGTTTACAGGTACCTACTGAGGTTTTCAGAGATGGGGTTTCTTTTTTTTTGAGACAGTTTCTGCTCTTGTTGCCCAGTCTGGAGTGCAGTGGCACGATCTCGGCTCACCGCAACCTCCACCTCCTGGGTTCAAGCTATTCTCCTGCCTAGCCTCCCGAGTAGCTGTGAAGAGGTTTTATTTGTTTTTAAAAATTATTTGTAATAACCATGGGCCAAAGACTGGGGAAATTACCTTGAGAAATTTTATTCAATTGATCACACCACCCGAATTCTGTGTCAGTTCTAACATATAACTGTTCCACTTAGCTTAGAATCTATCTCTGATAGTGGTCAAGAGGCATTTTGTGAAACAATACAGTAGTATCCTTTAATGACTTTTACCTTAAAACACTAGGAATGCCCTCTGACATTCATGTTCCTTTTAATAATCTAGCACTGATCTGCCATCTGTGAACATAACTAAGGGATATAACCATTTCTCTGCATTACAGAGAAAATGATGTGACTGGATGTTGAAGGGCAAAATCTCACAGCTGATACTCTAGTTAGTGAGTAATTAAGAAAATAAAAAATTATTGCAGTCAGCAGGGCATGGTGGCTCACACCTGCAATCCCAGCACTTTGGGAGGCCGAGGTGGGCGGATCACGAGGTCAGGAGTTCGAGACCAGTGTGACCAACATGGTGAAATCCCGTCTCCACTAAAAATACAAAAATTAGCTGGGCGTGGTGGCGCACACCTGTAATCCCAGCTACTCAGGAGGGTGAGGCAGGAGAATCGCTAGAACCCAGGAAGTGGAGGTTGCAGAGAGAGAGACTGCTGTCTCTACTAAAAATACAAAATTAGCCTGTCATGGTGGCCCATGCCTGTAATCCCAGCTACTCAGGAGGCTGAGGCAGGAGAATAGCTTGAACCCGGGAGGTGGAGATTGCGGTGAGCCGAGATCGTGCCATTGCACTCCAGAATGGGCAACAAGAGCAGACACTCTGTCTCAAAAAAAAAAAAAAAAAGAATCTCCACCTCTGAAAACCTCAGTAGGTACACGTGAACTGTCATCTCCATTTTAGAGCTTAATGAAGTTGACAGGTCTTAAATTAGGTCTTATTTAATTTGACTGCAAAAATTATTGCAGTCAAAATGGGGACTGGAAAGACGGCACACAGCAAACACCAAGGCCTAGGTAAAGAGTGGCAATTATTATATTTATGATGATACAGATTAAGCATCCCTGATCTGTACATCTGAAATCTGACATGCTCCAAAACCTGAAACTTCTTTAGTGCTGACAAGATGCCACATGGAGAAAATTCTATACCTAACTTCACATGAGAGGTTACAGTCAAGGCTTGATTTCATGCATAAAAGTATTTTAAAATATTGTATAAAATTACCTTCAGTCTCTATATACAGAGTGGGTATATGAAACATAAATAAAGTTGTGTTTAGACTTGGGTCCCATCCTCAAAATATCTCATTATATACATGCAAATATTCCATAATCCAAAGAGAAAATCTGTAATCTGAAACACTTCCCATCTCAAGCATTTTGGATAAGGGATAGTCAACCTGCAGTGTTACTGATGACATAAACTAAGCTGACGGGCATTTTTGAGGATAGGGAAGGGTTATTTAAAGGCCTCATACTAGCCAGGTGCGGTGGCTCATGTCTGTAAGCCCAGCACTTTGGGAGGCCGAGGTGGGTGGATCACCTGAGGTCAGGAGTTCGAGACCAGCCTGGCCAACATGGTAAAACCTATTTGTACTAAAAATACAAAAAAATTAGCTGGGCATGGTGGTGCGCACCTGTAGTTCCAGCTACTTGGGAGGCTGAGACAGGAGAATTGCTTGAACCTGGGAGGTGGAGGTTGCAGGGAGCCGAGATCAGGCCACTGCACTCCAGCCTGGGAGACAAAGCTAGACTCAGCAGAGGGAGAAGGGGAGGGGGGAGAGGAGAAGAAGCACAGACAGGGGAGAGGGAGAAAGGGAGAGGAGGAGAGGGACAGGGGGAGGAGGAGGGGGAGAGGGAGAGAGAGAAAGAAAGAAAGAATAAAAAAAAAATGCCTCATACAGATCAAATACTGTATACTACTATTCAGAGTACAAGTACCCTGTCATTCAAAATTACCTTTGCAGCTTTTATAAAAATACTTTCTTTGATCCAAGTGTTAAAGCTTCCTTTCACTGCAATGAAACAAATCAAATTAAAACTCTGAGAGAAGGTTATGCCATTATTCAGAGACAATTACTGAAACAAACCCAAATCCACGACTTCCCCTAAGAGTGAACCATCCACCTTTTCTCTGATCATGTTTTGTCTTGCGGAGGCTGGCAGGCAGGAATCACAGCCACCAACACACCCAGAGGAAAGGAATGTGCAATAATTGTTCTGTGGCAAATTGTGGAAAGTCATGTATTGCTTTAAGCACACTTTTAAAGTTCAGCAAAAGTGAGATGGTACAGTTTAACCATTAGACACGAAGTCTGAAGTCAGACTACCTGGGATGAAGGCCTGGGATGTACTTTATCCCAGTGATATACTTTTTAGCAATGACATTGGGCAAGTTACTTAATCTCTCTGTGCTTCAGATCCCTCATCTATAAATTGGAGCTAACTGTATTATGCTTAGTAAGATTGTGGTACAGAGTAAATGAGATACTCCACACAAAGCATGTACCACACAGTGGTTGGCACATACTAAATAAAAAATGCTCGGGACCTATGTTTTAAAACTCAGCAAATTTCAATCAGTTAAGCTTTGTATGTCCCTAACACTGAGTTTGGAGTGTTACATATATATTTTTGGAGACAGGGTCTCGCTCTGTCACCCAGGCTGGAGTACAGTGGTGCAATCATGGCTCACTGCAGCCTCGACCTCCCCAGTTCAAGTGATCCTCCCACCTCAGCATATGAAGTAGCTGGGACAAGTGCACACCCCCTGGCTAATTTTTGTATGTATTTTTTGTAGAGATGGGGTTTCGCCATGTTGCTTAGGCTGGTGTCCAATTCCTGGGCTTAAGCAATCCACCCGCCTTGGCCTCCGAAAGTGCTAGGATTATTGGCTTGAACCACTGTGCCTGACCTGTTATGATGTGGGGGGGCTATTTTTTTTAAAAACCTAACACAAAATTTAACATTTTAATCATTTTAAAGTATACAATTCAGTGGCATTAAACACATTCATGGCTGGCCGCGGTGGCTCATGCCTGTAATCCCAGCACTTTGAGAGGCTGAGACGGGTGGATCACCTGAGGTCAGGAGTTCAAAACCAGCCTGCCCAACGTGGCGAAACCCTGTCTCTACTAAAAATACAAAAAATTAGCTGGGCGTAGTGGTGTGCACCTGTAATCCTAGCTACTCGGGAGGCTGAGGCAGAAGAATCGCTTGAACCCGGGAGGCAGAGGTTGCAGTGAGCCGAGATCGTGCCACTAAACTCTAGCCTGGGCAACAAGAGCAAAACTCTGTCTCAAATAAATAGATAAATAAATAAAATACATTCACGACGCTGTTCATTCATCACCACTGTCCATTTCCAAAACTTTCCATCATCCCAAAGAGAAAGTCAGTGCCCATAAAATACTAATTCTTCATTCCCCTTCACTCCAGCTCTGGAAACCTCTATTCTACCTCCTGTCTCTATGAATTTGTCTTGTCTATGTACCTTATATAAGTGGAATCATAAAATATCTGTCCTTTTGTGTCTGGTTTCCTTCACTTAGCACAGTGTCTTCCAGGTTTATCTGTGCTGTAGCATCCATCCATCCACATGTAGCATGTATCAGATTAGCATTCCTTCTAAAATCTGAACATTTCATGATGTGTATATACTACATCTTGTTTATCCATTCATCGGCTGACGAACACCTGGATTGTTTCTACCTTTTTTGCTACTGTGAATAATGCTGCTATGAGCCTTAGTGTACAAGTATCTGCTTGCGTCCTTGCTCTCTATTCTTCTGGGTATATACCTACAAGTTAATGGCTGGATTAAATGGTAATTCTATGTTTAACTGTTTTCCTACAGCTTTATTATTTTAACTCTATCTCAACCACTGTCTTGAGACTTCAATATCCGTGCTGTTTTTTTCCATCTCTAAAACAGAGATAATATTACTTCCCAAAGATTAACTGGTTCGAGTTTCTAAATCAATGATATCCTTATCTAAAATACGCTTTTGTATAAAAATATGAAATAGTAGCACTCTTTCAGAGCAGTTTGATCTAATTCCATCCGTCTGGACGTAGGTCTTGCTACTGGAAGCCCTAAAATGAAAAGGCCTTGAGTGCTAAGTAAAATGGCGGAACGGGCAGTTTCAAACTCTGAGGCCTTCACAGAAATATTAAATTTAAAAAAACAACAACATCCAGAACTGTAAGAAGTAACTCTCTTAGAACTCTGGAAAACAATGGTATACCTGAACAAGACAGTGACCACCGAATCAACAGAAAGGCAATGTCAAAAGAGTAGCAAAGCTTTGGGTGTTTTTACTTGCCCTTACCTCACCGCTTTCCCCAGCTCAACAGCAGCCCCCGTTCCCAGTATGGAACTCCCGTACTTGCTTTTGAAGGGAGCAGAGTAGATCTTACTTGCAAATCACTATGTTTGCTCTAATCTGCCTGGGGCTACCTAAAGACTGAAACAAGGCACTCACCTCTCTGTTGCAAAACTCAGAACTCGTTCAGAGCACAAAAGCAGCGGGTGTTGCTGGAAAATACTGTCAGGTGATCAAAAACCCACAGCCAAGGTGGGGGCAAAAAAATTATGGTTGAGACATAAACTAGACAATCTAAAGCCAGGGGACAAAAGTCAGGAAGATTGCTTCCTTGGGAAATCAGGGCATTCAAAAATGTTTGTGTAGACTGGAGATTTCAGAAAGCTACACGCAACAGCTCAGGACATGACACGTGCTTAGAAAGGGCCAGAGAAGACCCATAAACTTAGTGCAAGCAGAAGTGAGGGCTGGGGCAGAGTTATAAATGACCTGGCTGGTGTTAAAGGAGTACCTGAGCACAGAGCCAATCTGAAAGACTGGAAAAGAAACACAAGCTAAGGCTTCAGCAATCAAGAACTGCCAACCCTGAGCAAAGAGGAGACCCTGATTTCCAGAGTTACCACAGTATAATACATCAATGTCCGGTTTGGAAATACATAGACAGAAAACATTCCGGAAGAAGCACAGACATTGAATTTCCTGGGCAAAGGATTTAAATTAACTGTCTTAAAAGAAACCATAGATGAAGAACTAAAGGAAATCAGGAAGACAAGGTAGGAAAAAATGAGAATATCAATAAAGAGATGGAAAACATAAAAAAAGAATGGGGGAGGTTTTTTTTGTTTTTTTTTTTGAGATGGAATCTCTCTGTGTCACCCAGGCTGGAGTGCAGTGGCACGATCTCAGCTCTCTGCAACCTCCACCTCCTGGGTTCAAGCAATTCTTTGCCTCAGCCTCCCAAGTAGCTGTGATTACAGGTGCTCGCTACCACGCCTGCCTAATTTTTTGTATTTTTAGTAGAGACGGGGTTTTACCACCTTGACCAGGCCAGTCTTGAACTCCTGACCTCATGATCCACCCGCCTCGGCCTCCCAAAGTGCTGGGCTTAGAGGCCTGAGCCACTGTGCCCGGCTGGGAGTTATTGTTTAACGGCACAGAGATTCTGTTTGGGGAGATAAAAGTTTTAGAAATAGATACAAATGATGGTTGTATAACATTATGAATGCAATTAACACCACCGAACTATAGAGTGAAATGGTTAAAATGGCAAATTTATGTACAGAAAAAATGCCTTCAGTTCTGTGATTTCATGTTATTAGTCTTTGAGTCATTGTACAACCGAATTCCTCAGACTGCCTTACCCATTAACGCTGATGCATATCTTGGGCATAATTTTGGAAGGCAGATCAGAAATAAATTTTAACACATGGTTGATGTAGTTCCTGTGCGAGAATCTCTCCGCCCCGCTCCCTCTTTCTTTCGTCCTCTAAGGTTCTGATCAATGCCATGAAAATGGAAAGGAGAGCGAAGGACAATGCTCACCTTTTTCTTGGCGGGGCGGGACAGAGTTTCGTTCTTGTTGCCAGGCTGGAGTGCAGTGGCATGATCTGGGCTCACTGCAGCCTCTGCCTCCCAGGTTCAAGTGATTCTCCTGCTTCAGCCTCCTAAGTAGCTGGGATTACAGGTGCCCGCCACCATGCCCATATAATTTATTGTAGTTTTAGTAGAGACGGGGTTTCGCCATGTTGGTCAGGCTGGTCTCAAACTCCTGGCCTCAGGTGATCCGCCTGCCTCGGCCTCCCAAAGTGCTGGCATTAAAGGCATGAGCCACCATTCCCGGCCAGTGCTCACCTTTTAAATACCTCCAGTCACTGGCTAACCACACTGAAGCAGCAAACAGGAAACATCCCTTCCTTTTCCTCAACACTAGACACAGGTATTATGACTGTCATAAATCTGGAAATTAGTCAACTTCCTTCTGACCTGACCTTGGGCCAAAAGAATGTATTATGTATTTATGACATAATTACCACGTGCTCCATGTGCCAGGTTCCCTCCCATGCCCCTGGGCTGCATCCTCTCCCTTCAGAGGGAGTGAGGGAGGACTTCAGTTAAGAGCTTAGGCTGGAGTCCAGCCGCCCTGTTAACCTAAAGTAAGCGACCTGACTCCTGACTCACTCAACCCGTCTTCTCGTAAACTAATGGCAAAGGATTAAATAAGGTGACATACAAAGTACAGCCAGAATTTACTAGGCACACAACATGGCAGCACTATTCTCGCACCTGAGTGTTGGGTAAGTGGTTTCAATGTCAATACAGGGATGGGAAGACAGGAACAGCCACTGGACTTGACTTCAGGTGGCAGTCTTAAAATGAACTTCAAGAAACTCCAGTGGAATTTGACAAATGTATGCCAACAAGAGGCTGTTAAGGCCCAAGACTCCCCACCCCTTGGTGCTTAGGTTGTAACAGCAGGTAACCCATGGGCTCTGTTTATCACAGCATTTACAGTGATTCCACCACTTCCTAGAGCTTGCTTCAGGCTTTCTAATCAAGGCACAATTAGTACACATAAATATTTCCGGGATTTAGAATCTAAATTATGTAGAACATATCAATTAGCACCAATGTTTGGATTCTCTATTTTTCCTCTCAGAAGTTTGATTAGACATTTTACACTTTAACATGTTTTTGAAAAACGAAAAATATGTAAGACATTTGCCCAAGCATGCAATTTGTTATGCTAATTCTTAAACCTCTTCTTTTCTTAAAAAATGTTAAAGACAGAGTCTCTGCTGCCCACGTTACAGCAGAGCAGCAGGATCATACAAACTCGAACTCCTTGGGTCTAGTGATGATACTGCTACCTCAGCCTCGAGTAACTGGGACCTCCACCATGCCCAGCTAATAAAAAAAATTTCTTTTTTTGTAGAGACAGGTTGTCTATGTTGTCCAGGCTGGGTTTTATTTGTTTTGTTTTGTTCTGTTCTGTTTGTTGTTGTTTTGTTTTATGAGACGGAGTCTTGCTCTGTTGCCAGGCTGGAGTGCAGTGGCGCAATCTCAGCTCACTGCAACCTCCGCCTCCCCGGTTCAAGGGATTCTCCTGCCTCAGCCTCCTGGGTAGCTGGGATTACAGGCGTGTGCCACCACACCAAGCTAAGTTTTGTATTTTTAGTAGGGACGGGGTTTCACCATCTTGGCCAGGATGGTGTCAATCTCTTGGCCTCACGATACCCTTCCTCTGCCTCCCAAAGTGCTGGGATTATGAACTTTGAAAGATTCTCCCCGGGGCCTGAAAGCATGGGGGGGATGAATAACTCCTCCCTTCTCAGGCCCAGTCCCCAAGTGCAAGGCCACTTGCACCAGTAGCGTGTGTCAGTGAGACAGCAGAAGCGGGAAGAGGGCTGGCTGGAAGACACCTACCCCTGAGGATGGAGAGAGGCCATCCGGGTACCACGTTGCAGTTATATCAGACAGGGACACTTCCTGTTTGCAGGAGACTGTAAAACCCCTGAGCGGTCCTCACATGGGGTTGACGCCATTTTAGGCCTCAACCCGTCTGCATCCAGGTGCTCATTAAAACAGCGCGTTGCTCCACAGGGCCTTGTGCTGTCTATTGGCGCCTACCCGGAATTAACTCCCCTGAAAATCAGAAAATCACCCGTGGTACTTCCATCCCTCTACATAAAAACTACGAGCAGACGTATCCCTTCCCAGGCCAGGAAAAAACCTGTCTGTACATCTAGGAAAGCACATCTGGCTCACTACGAATGTGCCCAATCGCTAAGGTGTGCGGGGAAGCTCATACGAGTGAACAGTGGCCATGGCATGGCACAGACATCCCCCTTAATTACTAGCATTTCAAAACCCCAGCCTCACTTTCACTCCTCAGGAACGCCCGCAGTCCTGGACACCTACCAACCCTAACAGTCAACACCTCCACAGCTGAGTGGTGCCGAAGGTTACCCCCTGGAGCCTGGTCTCCTTTTAACTTCAGCTACCTCAATTGTGTTTTGTCAACAAAGGCCTGGAACTGTACAAACACCACTAACCCTTCGGCCGCACACGCCCACCTAAGTGCACTATGCCACAATCCCATGAACACCAGCCTACAATGGACTGCCCCTGATGGATTCTTTGGATGTGTGGAACCCAGGCTTCCTCATGGCTACCTTATCACTGGCAAGCCTAGGCACAATTAAACCTGGATTCTTTTTACTTCCAAAGCAGGCGGGCAACACCCTGAGTCCCTGTGTATGATAACCAGAGAAAAACAGGCCTTAAAGGTAGGAGGAAGCCAAAGACGGCAAGAGGACGAGTGGCCTCCGCCAGGGATCATCGAATATTACAGTCCTGCCAGCTGGGCGGAGGATGGTTCACAGGGCCATTCCATATACACGCTAAATAGAATAATCAGACCACAGGCTGCTCTAGAGACCATCGCCAACCAAAGCGCCTCAGCCTGGAAATGCTCACGCAACAACAAACCAAATGCGCGCGGCAATTTATCAACACAGGCTGGCACTAGACACTTCCTAGCAGAAGACGGTGGGGTCTGTGGTGAGTTTAATATCTCCAATTGCTGTCTTAACAGACGGTAACATAAAAGTGGTTCTAGAAATCGCCTCAAACACCGGAAAAGTAGCACAAGGACCAGTCCAAACCCAAACCTGGAAGGGATGGGACCCGGCAAACCTTCTAGGGGGTGGATCTCTAATTTAGGAGGATGTAACACGCTGGTAGGGACGGGCATCTTCACCACTGGGGTCCTCCTGTTTCCCCCGTGTTATCCCACTGATAATGAAAGCCATTAAAACTCTTGTTGAAACCACAGTAAACCGCCAGACGATCCAGACGATGCTCCTGCTACAACGGCACAGTGGATGCCAACCCGTCTCTCAAGAATCCCCAAAATTAAGTTTTTTCTTTTGTTTCCGAGGTGCCCACGCCACCCCCTATGTCATGCCTGAAGTAGTTATTGAGAAAGTCGTCCCTCTTCTCTCTTCTACAAAAGACAAACAGACAGGAATGAAAGATTCTCCCCGGGGCCTGAAAGCTTGGGGGGATGAGTAACTCCTCCCTTCTCAGGCCCAGTCCCCGGGCACAAGGCCACTTGCGCCAGCAGCGTGCGTCAGTGAGACAGCAGAAGCAGGAAGTGGGCTGGCCGGAAGACACCGACCCCTGAGGATGGAGAGAGAGGCCATCCGGGTTCCACGTAGCAGTTACATCAGACAGGGACACTTCCTGTTTGCAGGAGACGGTAAAACCCCTGCCGCGTCCTCACGTGGGGCTGACGCCATTTTAGGCCTCAGCCCGTCTGCACCCAGGCGCTCATGAAAACAGCGCGTTGCTCCACACGGCCT
>NW_012117377.1:8656469-8684916 GCF_000951035.1 Colobus angolensis palliatus | reverse complement strand
TCTTTTAACAGCTTTACTGAGACATAATTCACATAATACATAATTCAGGGGCTTTACTTTAGTATATTGTATTGCACGACCATCACCATGTTACATTTTGGAACGTTTATTACCCCAAAGAGAAATCTCACATTCTTCAGCTGTCACCCCGTCCCCCTACTGCCTCCCTAGCTCTATGCAGCCAACTAATCTACTTTCTGTCCGTGTAGATTTGCCGATTCTGGACATTTCACACGTACAGCTGCTTTCACTTAGCACCTTTTCAACATTCATCCATGTTATAGCATGTATTAGGATTTCATTCATTTTCATTGTCAAATAGTGCCCTATTGCATGCATATAACCTCTACCTGTTTTTCACTTGTGTGACATTTTCAAATGTTCACTTGTGTGCCTTTTACAAATTAAGAGGCAGGTGCATACAACTTCGTTTAAAAAAACAAGACAACAAAAAATCTCTTAATTGTAGTTCTGACCCTATCAGTCAGGCCTAGAAACTATTATTTTAAACAAATGAAGATAAAACAGTCACTCTTTGTAGGGATCATGATCCAGTAAAAACAAAAGGAGTGAACAGAAAAACAAAAGGTGACTATTTTAAAAACTATTAAACACTGGAAAGTTTGACTTTCACAGTAAAGAACTGAGAAGCCAAGAGTCACTAAACTCCCACCTAAGGTTACGTTTCCATTAAGCTTCCACTAATCTGAGTCCTATAAAATCATTAAAAAAACCATATTTTAAAATATAGCCTATAAAATATTCTTGTATCTAAAAACTTTTACAAAGTCTTCATTTGTCTAGGTTAATATGTATGCCACTGCATAAATACATGCATCTGGAGGTAAATCTCTTAATTTCTTAGTTTTAATTTCTTAATTTTTCTGCACATAAAATATCACATTACTTAAAAAATACCTAACTCATTACTGAGACTTGGAGAATGCTGTTTTCTTAGACAGAATTTGAAAGGTCTGATTGATTGTAATTCTCTTTTTTTTCACCTTTTCTCTGCATAGATATTGCATTTTAACAGCATGACTAAAATGATTAAAAAAAAAAAAAAAGACAAAAAGAAAACTAACTGGGCCGTCTGTACCATCATATATCCCTGGGTTCCACCCGCAATCTCAGGAAAGGTGTTCAGAGGAAAAAAGGAACTGTGAATAGAATTGCCATTACATTCTCACGGGGCCCTTGCCACAATCTGAGGCATCGACTTTCTCCTGGCAGACTGCAGCAGACCTCCTTTAAGATGGGCCTCCATGATCCCTGCCTCTTGGTATTCGTGCCCTTGTACAACCCCCTACCATAAGCACAAGTTGGACCCAGTAACCTGCTTTTAATGAAAGGAATATGCAGAAGTGATGGAATATCACTTCCAAAATTAGGTCATTAAAAAGGTATGACTCCCAGGTTGAGTGCTCTCTCTCTCTCTCTCTGACTGCTAGCCCTGGAGGAAGCCAGCTGTCATGGTGTGAGGAAGCCAGCTGTCATGGTGTAAGGCAGCCCTGTGGAGTAGGCCACGTGGCAGGGGTCTGAGGCCTGCCAAGAACCATGTGACCTTGGAAGCAGATTATCCAACCTCTATCAAACCTTGAGATGACTATAGCCCTGGCCAACCCTTGACTGCAACCTCATAAGAGACTTAAGTGAGAAGCGCCAAGCTAAGCCACACAGATTCTGACCTACAAAAACCATGAGATGATACATGTTTGCTGTTTTCAGCTGCTGAGTTTTGTTATGCTGCAAGAGAAAGCTAATATGCAGACCATGCATAATTCTTTGATTTTCTGCTTTATTATTATATTCTGTTGTTCCCTTCTCTGACGTTTGTACTTTCAATGGTAACAAACACCTTTCCCAACGCTCCTGGAAATGGTGCAGCCTATTGGAAAGAGCTAGGTAACAGCAGGGAGTGCATTTCTATCCTTCTAACCATCAGTTTACGGTGCTCTTATAAGTAGGTGGTATGTTACTCCCAACTCTCAACCCTTAACTAGGCTTTCCACTAAAGGGTTTTCTCTCATTAGCATTCAGAATACCCAAGAGGTAATACTTCAAAACTCATCTCCTACCATCCTCCAAACTGCTCTCTCCATTCCATTCCACACACGGTGAACATGCGTCAGTTCTAGAAGCAAGCAGACTATACACCCTTGCAATACTTTTATTAAATTTATTATTTTGTTTTTGAGATGGAGTTTCACTCTTGCTCAGGCTGGAGTGCAATGGCATGATCTCGGTTCACTGCAACCTCCGTCTCCCAGGTTGAAGCGATTCTCCCGCCTCAGCCTCCTGAGTAGCTGGGATTACAGGCATGCGCCACCATGCCTGGCTAATTTTGTATTTTGAGTAGAGACGGGGTTTCTCCATGCTGGTCAGGCTGGTCTCGAACTCCTGACCTCAGGTGATTTACCCACCTCAGCCTCCCAAAGTGCTGGGATTAAAGGCATGAGGCACTGTGCCACGTTGTTAAGTTTATTTAATACCTGCCTTCCCACTGGACTCCACCAGGGGTCTGGGAGGGGAAGCGCAGATCTGCTTTGTCTTTACTGTATTCCTAATGCTTGGCAAATATTTCCACAATAGAAAAAATCAGTAACAGTTGGTGGCTCATTATCATTTTTACCCCACCAACAGAACCTCATTGTTTTGTATGTTTTTTAATCTTTTGAGACAGAGTCTCATTCTGTCACAGGGAGGAGTACAGTTGCATGATCACGGCTCTCTACGGCCTTGACCTCTCAGGCTCAAGGGATCCTCCTGCCTCAGTCTCCTGAGTAGCTGGGACTACAGATGTATGCCACCATGCCGGCTAATTTTTTTATTTTTTTGTAAAGACCAGGTCCCACTGTGTTGCCCAGGCTGGTCTTGAACTCCTTGACTCAAGCAGTCCTGCCTCGGCCTCCCAAAGTGCTGGGATTACAGGTGTGAGCCACCATGGTTGGTGTCTCATTGTTTAGTGGGAGAAGTAGGACTCTGATGAAAACACAGAGTCCTACACACACACACACACACACACACGCATGCACATACACACACACAAACACATTCTAGCTCATGAGGAGCCCAAGATTCACATCCTAAATCATGTTCTCTCTCCTACAAAAATGAACAATGTATTCTCTCAGTTAAACCTTTAACTTCCTCATGCGTAGAATCTAAGAGGTTAGAGCAGGTCACTTTTAAGGCCCTTTCTAGCAGCTCTCCCAAGTCTGCATCTCTAGCCAACATCACGGGCCTGACTCTAGGCCAGAAGCTTGTTTAACATGTCTACTTAGACGTCGAGGAGACCCCAGACACCTGATCCAAAAGCACAACACTGTCTTCTACTCTCCTCTCTCCAAACTTGCTCTTTCTCTCCCTGTATCCTATGCTCAATAAATCAATAAATGGCATCATCAAGCATCCTGGTGCTCAAACCAGATAACTGGGAATTAGATTATGCTGGACTCTTTTTTCATATCTAATTAATGATCCAGTCCTGTTAATTCCACCTCCTTCGTAACTGAATTCACTGACGTCTCTCCAGCCGTCCAGCTGCTCTGTCATTAGAGATCATCAGCGTCTCCTACAGAGATTACTGTAAAAGCCCCTTAACTGTGTATTGTTTCTAATCTCGCACTGCTCCAACCAGTTCTCCACACTGCAGACGGAGGAATCTCCTAAACAATGCAATTCATAGCATGTCATTCCCTTACTCAAACCTGTTGTTAAGGCCCAAACTGGCAATGTTAAAACCCATTTATAAGCTGGACTTGGCTAATCTTCTAAGCCTCCCTCTCTTTATCGCTCTACTCTCTACTACTTCCCCTTGATCCACGCTTTCCTTTTATTCTGCTCAAGCAGGAATATTGGCAGGTGCTGAAACGTAGGATACTCTCTTCTTGTTTTGTGAGCTCCAGTCCACGGTGCGCCTGCCATCTCTGACGTCCTCCTCTCCTCTTCGCCCCCATTGCTTTTACTTCACTAGCACCTATTTGTCCTAACTCAGCTTAGATACCAACTCCTCCTGACAACCTTCTCTAACTCTCCAGGACAGGTTACCTCCACGACCATGTGCTTACTTATGACTCCCATCTTGCTAGACTGCGCATGTTAGTTACACGGCTCCCTCACTTGAGCACACAAAACTGAAGGGGAGGTGCACCTGCAGTTTTATAGTGTCCAGCATATAATGCTCAATAAATATCTGCTGACTAAGTAATCCTATACGGGTCTACAAAACAATGTCAGAAAAACTTTTATTAAGTGAAGAATTATTGTTATGTAATGTTATCATCTAGTCTATATTAATTAAAATCTTTTTGTGGTAGGCAGAATAACAGCTCCCAAAGATGTCCCTGTCCCCATACACAGAACTTACAAATATATTCCCCGCTTTGACCTCCCAAAGTGTTGGGATTACAGGTGTGAGCCATTGCGCCCAGCCCAGCTGATCTTGAAAAAGGGAGATTATCTTGCAATATCTGGGGGGGAACCCAGTGTAATCACAAGGGACCTTAAACGTGGAAGAGAGAGGCCGAAGCGTCAGCTGGCCAAAGTGATGCAATGTGAGGACTTGGGCTCACTTCAAAGCCACTGCTGGCCTTGAAGACGGAGGAAGGGTAACAGAAGCTGGGGAATGTGGGAAGCTCTAGAATCCGGAAAAGGCAAGGAAACAGACTCTCCCAGGGAGCGTCCCGAAAGGGACACGCAGCCCTGCTAACAACTTGATGTGAGCCCAGTAAGAACCATGTCAGATTCTTGATCTACAGAACTGTAAGATAATACATTTGTGTCATGTGTGTTTAAAGCCACTAAATTTGTGGTAACTTGGTCCGGTAGCAAGAGAAAACAAATACACTTTTAATATTGGGCCTTTTTTTTTTTTCACTAAGACAGTTTTGGCTAGTGACCTTGAAGTCTCTTCTGATTGTGAAAGTCTCTTCTGATTGTGAAATTATTTGACTCTATATAAATCAGGAACTCTTTATTCTATTCTTACTTGCTGAGCTTCAGAAAAGACAGGACCTGCCTTCATCGATCAGTCCCTTAATGAAGGGAGAGTAAAATGAGAGGCTGTTTCTGCATGTCACTGTCCAAAGAAACATTAATTTAAAAGAGGTGGAATGTCTACTGGGAGCAGAAATAAGGTGAACCAGGACTTCTGAATTCTGAAAGTATGGTATGTAATCTGTAAGGGAGTCAAACTGTCCATTTATCTACCTACTGAGTAGAATGGGTTACAATCACAAAACATCAACCGCAGCCCCTATGGTTCCTCTTACAGGGGCTTAGTCAGGCACTTCCATTTTAAAAATTTGAATGCACTTAGGTAGGGTATGATGTAGACTCCTGTTCACCACAGTCCCCACCAATCCCAGGGATCTCAACTCTGGCCAGTACAGATATTACCCAATTGACTCCATAAAGCTGACTTAGAGGCCAGCTATCAATGCTCTACTATAGCTGAAGTCAACATATAAAAATGCAAATAGGCCTTTGGGGATTCATATTTTATGGCATCACTAGTTATTACTTTAGATATCAGTTAACATCGCAAAAAGCATGTTGCATCTGACATTAAACCAGTATGGAACTGAAAATATATTTTTAGGAATGTACATTAGGAGAGTGGGGCAGGGATAGGTATGCCTGAAGAGACAGTATTAAAAAGCTCCTAGGAAATAAAAAAAGTACTGACAAAAGAGGTAAAATGGACTTAAAGTCAAAGCAAATTAGTTTCTTAATTTTGCTTAATGGTGCTCCCACTCATGCCACTCAAAACTCATCTCGTGTGGCTGGTGTAGTGGCTCATGCCTCTAATCCTAGCACTTTAGGAGGCCAAAGCTGGTGGATGGCTGGAGCCTAGGAATTCAGGACCAGCCTGGGCAACATGGTGAAAACCCGTCTCTACAAAAAAAAAAAAAAAAAAAAAAACAGAAAGGAAAAGAAAAAAAAAAAAAGTAGTTGAGTGTAGTGGCACGCGCTTGTAGTCCCAGCTACTGGGGAGGCTGAGGTGGGAGAATCACCTGAGCCGGGGAACTCGAGGATGTTTTTGAGCCATGATTACGCCACTGTACTCCAGCCTAGGTGACAGAATAAAACCCTGTCTTAAATAAATAAATAAATAAATACATATCATCTTGTGACACACATAAACACAACAACTACCATTTAGAAGAACCTATTTTATGCTGGGTACTTTACAAAGAGGTTTACATACAGAGTGGTTCATTCTAAGGACAATCCTGAAAGATATGTAGGATCAGCCTTCCTTACAGATGAGAAAAAGAGGTTCAGGGAAATGAGTTCCTTTTCTAAGATCATACAGGTAAAAACAGGCAGAACCAAGACTCAAATAACCAAGATTCAAATCCAAAGTCTTTGTTCTCACTACACCAGCCTGACTGCAGGCTTTCTAAGGTTCTAAGATCCTTTCTAAGGTTCTAGCCTGCTTGTCATCCTTCAGCTGGCCACACTGTGAAGGCCTCCAGAGAAACAAGTCAGGGCACTGACAGTGGCAGGTCAACTGAGAAAGGTCTTCCCTTCCCAGTTTCCATGTGCTGCCTATTTCTGGCTTCCCGCCATTTGCTGAACTGTTTTGTCAAATGCTTCGATACTATGGTGACTGGTACTGAGTAAATATCTAACGTTGTTATGACAACCATAAAACACATAATCTAAACTTGTCTCATGCAAATATATAAAATTTACGGGACAGTGGTTGCCAGGGGTTGGGGAAGGCAAGAATGAGGAGTGACTGCTAACGGGTACATGATTTCTTCCTGGAGGATCCAATGTTCTGGAATTAGATTGTACAACTTTGTGAATATACTAAAACCACTAAATTTACCCTTTAAAAAGGTGAAGTTTATGGTATATGAACTACAATTTTTTTAAAACTACATGGAGACAATCAAATAGTCAGATATTAACAAGTGTTGGTGAAGATGTAGTGAAACTGTAACCCTTATACAGTGCTGGCAGGACTGTAAAATGGTGCAGTTGCTTTGGAAAACTGTTTGGCATAAAGTGACCATATGATCCAGCAATTCTACTCCTAGAAATATATAACGAAGGGAAATGAAAACATATGTCTCTACGAAAACTTGTAGGCCAGCGTTCATAGGAGAACAGTCAAAAATGGAAACAACCCAAACTTCCCTCAGCTGATGTCTACATGAAATACGGTCTATCCATGCAACAGAATATTCTTTGACCACAAGAAGGAACAAAGTACTGATACATGCTACAAAACGGGTCAACCATGAAAACATGCTAAGTGAAAGAAGCCAGTCAAAGGCCATCTATTTATTGTATGATTCCACCAATATGCAATGTTCAGAGTAGACAAATCTATGGAAAAAGGAAGTAGACTCATGGCTGCCTCGGGTTGGGATGTCTAAGTGGAAGTAAGAAGTGGGTGCTAATATGTAAGGGCTTCTTTGTGTGGTGAAATGGTTACACATCCCTGTGAGCATACCAAAAATTCAGTGAATTGTATATTTTAAGTAGGTGAATTGTATGTAAATGAATTATATCTTAATAAAGCTGTTAAAAAAAAACCATTAATTTCCATTGTTTTTCTCCCCCAGGTAAGAAGTAATGTGAAAAATAGTAATAAATAAGTAATGGCCATTAGTTTTTAGGATAATATTTACCTAAAGCTTTGCCATTTTAACTACAGTGAAAAATTTTTTCTTTTTCTTTTTTGAGACAGGATCTCCCTCTGTCTCCCAAGCTGGGGTGCAGTGGTGGAACCACACAGCTCACTGTTGCTGTGATCCTCCCACCTCAGCCTCCCAAGTAGCCGGGACTACAGGTGAGTGCCTCCATGCCCAGCTAATTATTTTACTTTTTGTAGGGATGAGGTCTCCCTGTGTTGCCCAGGCTGGTCGCAAACTCCTTGGCTCAAGCAGTCCTCCCGCAGTGGCTTCTGAAAGTGCTACGATTACCGGCATGAGCCGACGCGCCCGCCCGACAGTGAAAACTTGTTGTACGCAGCTTGAAATCCTGCTTCGTTAACCGTATCAAGGGGATTCAATTCTCTTAAGGAAAAAAAAAAGCTCATTATATAATGACAAGTGGATCTCTCCGAGGCTAAGATCAAGGTTTTAGCCACTGACACAAATACTGCCTCCAGCAAACCCATAAATAGTGACATGTCTCCTAATAGTGACACGACTTTCAGTGACAAGACTCCTGCACTATCATTTTTTTTCCAGTACTAGCCTTTGGACAGTAGTAACTGAAAAATTACTACAAATTAAACTAGCTAAGGGAGCATAAGAGCAAATAAATTTACTTTATTTTACATTTTCTATTTTTTTTGTCTTTTATTTCTATATTTTATATTTTCTAAAAAGTGTTACAAGAGCACCTACCTACAAAAAACTGCATTTCCGGTTTGCAATGAATGTCATGTTTTTTATGTCATTTCCCATTTGAGAAGCTATTCAATTATTAGAAAAGTACTCGTCTGAAAAGTTTGAAACTTTATTTACTTAGGATATATATGTAGTTTGAAACTTTATTTACTTAAGAATTTAACCGAAAAAACAGAGTAAACACGTCCTTGCCTAAACTCCTATGTGGAAACTCTTTGCATTATTTTTGACATGGAGGATGGAAGCAAGATGGGAAACAAATTTAGGGGCTTTTGCAGTACTCCAGCTGAAGATGATGCTCAACTGTGGCAGTGAAGATGGAGAGAAACAGACTGACTAGAGAAATCACAGGGAGACAACATTACTCAGACCGGGCGACGGATACGTACTGAGAGAGGACAGGCTGAAGTGAGTTCTTAGGATGCGGTCCTAGCAACTAAACTCTGAGGGAAGCTTTCCAGGCAATACTAAAGCTTCTTCCCATTCTAGGTCTCTTCCACATCTAGAAAGGATTAATTCCACACCCAAAATAATCCTATTCAGTTTCAAATTAAGGGGCCCCCATCTCAAACACCCATGCCCTGCTAACTCACCCCAGGACACTCAGCCCTGCCTCGTCCACGGCCAGCCCAGGCAGACAGGAGTATCCTTTCTTTTAATTTATCAACAAAACTTAAAAGACAAAAATGTATCTCTAAAACATAAAAACCCTATAGATGCACTACAGGCGAATCACCAAATTTTATTCAAGTATAGAGTATACCGCCTCTACTATGAAATCTAAGAAACTCACAGCTTAAAAAGGAATTTCATAGATTTAGGTAGATGAACATCATCATTATGCAGATGAAAACAACGAAGTAGAGACTGCTTCAGTCTCACCAAGTGACCTAGAATCGTAAGATTTGTACGTGGGTTTTATAACTCCTGATTCTGTCTTCTTACTCTTTTGAGACAAGGTCTGGTGCTGTCGCCTAGACTGGAGTGCAGTGGCAGGATCTTGGCTCACTGCAACCTCCGCCTCCCAGGCTCAAACCATTCTCTCACCTCAGCCTGCTGAGTAGCTGGGACTACAGGTGCATGCCACCAGGCCCAGCTAATTTTTGTATTGTTTTTAGAGATGGGGTTTTGCCATGTTGGCCAGGCTGGTCACTCCTGCAAGTGATCCGCCCTGTCAGCCTCCTAAAGTGCTGGGATTACAGGTGTGAGCCACCAGGTCTGGCCTTTCTCACTCTCTTAAACTCACTTTATATAAGATATAGAAAATAATGTTTAAAGTAAGCTGTATAAAGATTATCCCTAGATTTTATAAATCATATATTTCAAATGCATTAGCAGATAGTGATTCACAGTATTATGAATACTAAATAACTTTAAATTATAAGCTAGGCCCAGTGGTGTACACCTGTAGTCCCAGGTATTCAAGAAGCTGAGATTAAAGGATCACTTGAGCCCAGGAGTTTGAAACTAACCTGGGCAAAGTAGCATGATCCTGTCTCTAAAATAAAAAGAATAATAATATAATCACACCTAAGGAAAGTGGAAGAAAGGCCATGGAAGGGAGGAGTAGAAGGACTCACAATCTTAAAGCTATGACTGACTGATAGATACGCAACTAAGTACCAGTTCTTACATCGTAAGATGCCTAGAATCCCAACCCTTTGGGAGGCCTAGGCAGGAGGATTGCTTGAGGCCAGGAATGTAAGATCAGCTTGGGCAACAGTGAGAGATCCTTTATCTACAAAAATAAAAATAAAAGAAAAATTAGTCAGGCATGGTAGCACATGCCTGTTGTTCCAGCTACTCCAGAGGCTGAAGTGGGAGAATCTCTTGTGCCTGGGAGGTCAAGGCTGCAGACAGCCACGGTCATGCCACTGCACTTCAGCTTGGGTGACACAGTGAAACGCTGTCTTGAAAATAAAATCACAAAATCAGATTGAGAGGCCTGGTGAATTTGCCCTTGAATGATAGTTATAGAATGATTTATATATACATAGTACTGTAAATATCCTCTGCTTATTAGATCTTTTAAGAAATGCTTTCGCGGGGCGTGGTGGCTCATGCCTTTAATCCCAGCACTTTAGGAGGCAGAGGTGGGCAGATCACCAGGTCAGGAGTTTGAGACCAGCCTGGCCAACATGGTGAAGCCCCGTCTCTATTAAAAATACAAAAAAAATAAGCAGGGCGTGGTGGTGCACGCCTGCAATCCCAGCTCCTCAAGAGGCTGAGGCAGGATAATCGTCTGAGGCAGGATAATTGCTTGAATTCGGGAGGCGGAGGTTGCAGTGAGCCGAGATCACGCCACTGCACTGCACTCCATACTGGGTGACAGAGCACGGCTCATCTCAAAAAAAAAAAAAAAAAAAAGCTTTCATATCCCTAGTTACAAATTATTTTAAGTCTCCTAAGAAAAGGATACAGGGACATGAAAAGCCAAATTATGAGTTACATTAACCAGAAAGCCAGATTATGAATTATATTAAAAAGTTTTCAAATTATCTTATAGAATAAATATGGATTAATTTGTAGAAACTGAAAAGTTTTGTATTTTACTTCAAATTTTAAAAATACAAATAAAAAATATGATATAGACAGATATATTTCTAATTAACCAAAGAAGAGAACAGAAGATGAAGAGACATTCCACTTAGTTCACTAGAGTCTGATGTAAAATCTGTTGGCTTGGGTAAAGCGATGCTGCACTAAGGAATCCAGTCTAGGGCATACCAAAACTTTCTAGGCTCACGTGTTTCTGATCAAAAATAACCAGAGGCTGCCTTTTCCCAAGGGGGCCCTGTGATTCAGGCCAAAAATTCCATAGCTCTAAACTTCAACTGCCAAACTGCATACACAAATGAGAAATACTCTGAATTACTTTTTAACCAAAGTGATACAGATAATTAGAACCAGATGTCTTATTCAACACTACATATTAAATTGTATATTAATATATGTTCATGTACTTTATTTACCTGCTGAATGAGATGGAAAGATCTATGAAGAGGTCATACTAGCATCGAAACTCACAGGTTAGGGGTCAAAGCCACAGGAATGACACAAGGCAATTTTTAAGGTTGATATTGGTAGAAAATGGTCCAATTTATAACGGAGGGAGACTGCATATATTTAAAGTACCTAATGTGAAAACATGTACAAAGGATGTCAATTTCAGCACTTTTTTTTTTTTTTTTTTGAGACGAAGTGTCACTCTGTAGCCAGGCTGGAGTGCAGTGGCACGATCTCGGCTCACCGCAACCTCTGCCTCCCGGGTTCAAGCGATTCTCCTGCCTCAGCCTCCAGAGTAGCTGGAATTACAGGCACACGCCACTACATCCAGCTAATTTTTTGTATTTTTAGTAGAGATGGGGTTTCACCATGTTGGCCAGGCTGGTCTTGAACCCCAACCTCAGGTAATCCACCCATCTCAGCCTCCCAAAGTGCTAATTATAGGCGTGAGGCACTGTACCCGGCCTCAGCACTGTTTATGATAGTAAAATATTGGGAAGGGCCATAAGGAAATGATTTAAAAAACTGTTACACCATACAGTGGAACAGTGTGGAGACGTTATCACACGCACGGAGTATCACTCAGTTGGATCTACTTGTGCTGTGGTGGAATTAGCTCCAGAATAGCTTAAGAAAGAAGCAAGATGTAGGACAGTAAAGACAGTATGGGAGGGAAGGAGGTTCATTTTTAATTAATTAAAGAAAAGAATAAATACTATTTTAAAAAATACCTGGTGGTATCTTCTTAGCAGTCCCTTTTTTGCTTCTTGGACTTCTTTTTCCAGGTATTTTTTTGTCCTTTCCCAAGAAGGCCTGCTCATCTCTGGAGCCTTCACAAAGGGTGTTTTCTGAGTTCTCACCTGCAGCCACCTCGCCGCTCAATATGCAGCTTTCATTATTATTGAGACTGTCCTGCTCAGACACTTGGGGCTTTCCCATTGCACTGTCACTGCTGGTCAGATGGTCAGGCCTGTCCCCATCAAGCTGATTTTCATTTTCATCTGATGCAGAAGGCAGGCAGGTCACACTCCTTTCCACGCTGTCACCAGGATGACATCCATCTTGTGGTTCTATTTGCAGATTATATGTAGGAGTATCGCTGTCATCCATTAGAGCATCCTCTGCTGAACCATTTAGAGTTATATTAAAGACCTTCCATGTCTACAATGACAAAAAGAAAAGAGCTACTTCATTTTCTAACCTTTGCAGATTCTCAGTGAGCTCCGATTTTCCCCTCCTCTTAGGTTGTTTCACTGTAAATAGGGAAGAGAAGGAAATGACTTCAGTTCATTCCCTTTCAGCATACGCAACCCAGCCCCAAACTCAGCTGGTTCTCACCTGAACACCATAGGAGTCAGCCCTGGCTCCTCAAGATAATCACCTGAGAGCCGCCCACACTCTGTTCTAGACCATTCCATTGGCTCCTCAAGATAATCACCTGAGAGCCGCCCACACTCTGTTCTAGACCATTCCATTGGCATCTCTGAGGATGGAGCCTAGAGCCGCCCACACTCTGTTCTAGACCATTCCATTGGGATCTCTGAGGATGGAGCCTAGGCACCGCTATTTTTGAAGTCCTCTAGGTGAGTCTAATGTGCACCAGGTTAGGACCGCTGCCTTAATGAAATGACTAGTTAAATAGGTTACGTGCTGAAATTGGTCTCATGTTGATCCCTGGACACTTAGCAGACAACTGAAAGCTAGTTGTATAAGTTCTTCCCTGGCTAAACAGCAGCAATATTTGGAAATGAAAATGTTTACAGATTTTCTCTAAAATAACTTAGAAAAAAGTATGTAAGGGGAAGTTCAGGTAGCATATATTTATACTATCATTATCTCTTTTATTTCCTAAAAATAAGCCCTGGAACGTACTTTAGAGTTGTCATCAAAATCCTTTTGAAGACTTACAAAAAAAAAAAAAAAAAGCCATGGTTAACTCTAGGCTACTCTTAGTGTAGAATTGGAAGAAAAGCTAAATCTGCTTGAAGAATACCACTAATATTTTTAAAATTAACAAAACAGACTGCAAGCCCTTTATCAGTCATCTTTTATCTCCTCTTATTATCTAAAAGTATATTACATTTTAAGAAAAATGGTAGGTATGAAAGAAATATTCCAGTAATTCTGGAAAAAAACCTCAGTGAGAGGACTTCTAAAGATTCTTCAACTTAATGAGTAGAAACGCTTAATCTTTAGAAACATGTATATAAAGTATAGTATTTAAAAACATGAGAAGTACAAAATAAAATATTTTCCCTATACCATTAAGGAAGGAGACCACCGCTTCTCCTGCTACCCTCCTCTCCCCCACTTTTGCCTAGTTTATAAGATAGGAGAAAAGGGAGAAAGCAAAAAATTAGAAAGAAACAAAAGATAAAAAGCCAGACGGCCTTGGCACCCCCACCCGACCCTGGCGGCTAAAAAAATAATACTAACCCCTGACCTAAACTACTTGTGTTATCTGTAAATTCCAGACACTGTATGAGGAAGCCCTGCAAAACTTTCTGTTCTGTTAGCTGCTGCATGTAGCCCCCAGTCACGTTCCCCACGCTTGCTGATCCATCGCGACCCTTTCACATGGACCCCTTAGAGCTGTGAGCCCTTAAATAGGCCAGGAATTTCTTTTTCAGGGAGCTCGGCTCTTAAGACGCGAGTCTGCTGACGCTCCCGGCCAAATGAAGCCTCTCCCTTCTTTAATCTGGTGTTGGAGGAATTTTGTCTGCAGCTCGTCTTGCTACGTACATCATATATTTTCATCATATTTTGCAACTCAGATACTAAAATATCTAAATCTGGCTGGTATTATTTTCCTTAAAATATGTACTACATATCTCTACTGATCTGTGAAACTGGTAACATCCTCAGCTGTTTTCCCATTTATGTAATTAAGAGGTATTCTAACACCTATCTGCAATTGAAAGCATAAGCTTTTACTTTTACCTTCAAGAGACATGGAGGTCACAGGCCACAGGGGATGGTAGAACTAGAAAGCACTGTATAGAGAGCCCAAAACAGTAACAGTCACGTCCTGCTGAGGCTCTATCATGCAACAGAAACTGTGCCGGGGCCAGGTACAGCGGGTCACACCTGCAATTCCAGCACTTTGGGAGGACAAGGTTGGAGGATCATTGGAGTCCAGAAGTTTGGGACCAGCCTGGGCAACACAGTGAGACCCTGTCTCTCTCTCTATACATTTTTATAAATGAGCCAGATGTGGTAATGTGCACCCACAGTCCCAGCTACTCAGAAGGCTGAGATGGCAGGATCAATTGAGCTCAGGAGGTAGAGGGTGCAGTGAGCCATGATCGTGCCACTGCGCTCCAGCCTGGACAACAGAGCCGGACCCTGTCTCAACAGACAGAACAAAACGGAAACTGTGGCAGGAACCTCATACCTGATACCTTCTTTCTGGTGCTCAAAGCAAGCCTACATCGTGGGTATTCACAGGGTTTTAGACAAAAAATCTGAAACTCAAAGAGGAAAATAACTTAAGATCATATTCCCGGCAAGAAGTGGAACTGGACCTGAAACTAGTTCCTCCTGACATTGGACCCCAGGAGGTACAGCATCACGGGTAAGAGTGCAGGCAGACCTGGGTTCGCGTTTGACTCTGCCATTTAACAAGCTGTTTTTGCAACTTTAGTAAAGTTACTTAGCATCCACGAGCCTCAGTTTTCTTATCTGGAACACTGAAGAACTGTAACACTGACCGCAAGGAGTCATTTTTGAAGCTTAGTCAACGCTGCTGGTAAAGCACTTAGTGGAGTATTTGGCCCACAGTAAAAGCTCAATAAAAGTTATTACTTCCCAAATCTCACAGGTTGATATAAAGCACTGATAGGTTTACTCGACTGAGGCCTTAGCCTTACCGCAGGTTCAGTGACAGCTTTTCCAGACATCCCAGAAATGATGAGGTTCCTAACAACAGACTGATGCTAAGCAGCATCACTGCAGAAGGCTGAAGGATGAATTTATGATAGCGATCTCTCATTCAGTTCCTGGAGTGTTTAATATCCATTCTGAGCACTCTGTTTCAGACGACTAAGAAACCTAGAAATTAGTCATTAAGACTTCTTGCTGTGGCTGGACTTGGTGGCTCATGTCTGTTATTCCAGCATTTGGGAGACTGAGGCCAGGAGTTCAAGATCAGCCTGGGTAACATAGCAAGACCCTGTCTCTTTAAGAAAAACTAAAATCCAAAACATCGAAAGACTCTTTGGTAAGTATGAAGTTACAGATCATATTTACAGCTTTGTTGAGTGTCATGTGCCCAAGCCCTGACTTAAAACTATTTAGCCTAACACTCCTATTCAATTCTTGCAATGACCCTAGCAGAGAGTAATTTTAGTGCCATTTTACTGATAAGAAGCCAAGACTTGTATCTCATCGAGTCCCTCAGCTAGTAAGTTTAGAAATGGAATTTAGACCAGTTATAATCCTGACATGGACAACAGGGAGAGAATAACTTATATTACATTCCAGCTATGGTACGCCCCAATTAGGGATCTACCCTACAACACAGGACACAAATCTAATGACCAACAAGTTCAGGTTCCTGGAAGGGCTTCTCTCTTTCCCCGCGAAGTAGTGGATCCACACAGTATATCACTTCCTATATAGCTCAACTTCTGTCGGAAACTTTCTTAAGTGGGTGGGTGCAGGGAGGATATACTATTTAAGTAAAGTCGCTATTACCAGTACAGTACATATCCATTTCTGTGGGCCTCAACACATTTTACCTGCAACTCTTGTGATGACATAATTTAACTCATAAGATAATTTTATAAAATATTTTCTAATACTGACTTTCATGCTCTATCCAAGGTGTGAATATGCTGTAGTTTAAGAAATAAAGATACCTGGCCAAGTGCTGCAGCTCATGCCTGTAACCCGAGCACTTTGAGATGTGAGGCAGGTGGATCACTTAGGGTCAGGAGTTCAAGACCAGCCCTGGCCAACATGGTGAAACTCCATTTCTACTAAAAATACAAAAATTAGCCAGGCGTAGTGGTGCATGCCTGTAGTCCCAGCTACTAGGGACACTGAATCAGAAGAATCGCTTGAACCTGAGGGGTGGAGGCTGCAGTGAGCTGAGATTGCACCATTGCATGCTAGCCTGGGTGACAGAGGGAGACTTTGTGAAAGAAAAGAAAAGAAGAAGAGAAAGGAAGAAAAAAAAGAAGAAAGGAAAGGAAGGAGAGAGAGAAAGGGAAAGGAAAGAAAATGAAAGGAAAAAAGAAAGGAAGGGGGAAGGAAGGAAGGAAGGAGGAAGGGGAAGGGGAAGGGGAGGGGAGGGAAAGGAAGGGAAGGGAAGGGAAGGAAAGGGAAACGGAAAGGGAAAGGAAAGGGATTCCTAATAATGCATCAAGGTCTGGCTCAAAAGTCACTTACCCTAGTTTGCCTTCCCTGATTTCTCCATCACAAAGACCCACACATAATGTACAACAGCACGGTTGTCATTCTGTCCTTCCCAAATATGGCTCTGCACTTTGTATTTTTGTATATATGTCATACTAGATTTAAGCCATTTGAACACTCATAACCCAGGCATAGATAATTTTCATTCTTTGCAATGTTTAGCCCTGGGCCTTGTACTTACTAGATTCATGAAAGAGTAAGGAAACAATTTTCCACTGTTTCTCTCTGAAAGGGGGAAAGTCAGACTCATGGAATCCCAGCTGCATCCCTGCCCCTATTCTGAGAGGCAAAGGGACCCATTGCACAATATTTGGCTTCTGTCTGCATCCCTAACACATTTCAATACAAATGCCTTAACTTAAGCAATAGGATAAACTTCCTAATGGGGTTTATAATCCGTATAGTCTTACTGTTTTTAGAAACAGTTATAAATTAAACGTTTATTTTTGTCTCTTCCTCTTTCCTCTCCCTTAATGCTACAGGAATAGCATTTCAACAGGCTGATCTTCTGGTATACCTAGTATCTCACTACAAAGCACTTGGGCAAGAGAAAATTCACAAGGAGAAAGACGCCCAGTTAATACACAGTATTTTAAAATGTGTGCTAATAGTGCGTGGGACCTGAGGATTATTAGTTGAGACTGCATTCAAACTTATTTGCTGTATCTAAACAGTAAAGTTATTTTGTAGTAATCCCTAAGTCTATACAAATTCTCACAAAAGAAACAGTGACATGCTACAATCACTGCTACAGCACTGATTGTGGCATATTTTGTCTTTTAAAAGCACAACAGCGAGTGCTGCCCAAGATTCCAGACTCTTGTGGCAAGAAAGCATTCCAAACATGTACACTGTATAAAAATCATTTGATGCATTGCCTCTCTACAGCTTAAGAATTTCAAACAACCATATTAAAGTGAGGCTTATACAAAACACGAGAACCCCCAAACTTTAAGGAAGAACATTAAATAAATGAACAATTTAAAGTAACAGGCTAAGAAAAAAAAAAAATCTCCATTTTACCAAAAGCATATCTCAATTCTGGATAGGATTTGACTTCATTTTTTACACATCCTTAATGGATGTCCAAAGAGATTAAACATTAGGTATTACTAAAATTTTTAAAAATCATTTATGGGAATACATAGTGAAATATGTAGTATTTCATTGAAATGCTTTAAGACTATGGGTGCCATTTTTCTGTATTTCATACAAATCAGATAAATACTATACTTTTACTTTTGAAGTCAAGATCCTTCTGAAGAATAAAGATTCAAGCCCAAATTTAAATTTGATTTATAGCCAAACCAACATTTAGAGGGATATAGTCACCAAACTAATAACATAGTTTATTAACACCAAGTTCAAATTTGTCTATTCCCAGCCAATTCAGAACTGAGGAAGAAAGTGACCACGTCCAAGGCCGTGTGTGATGGCTCATGCCTGTAATCCTGGTGATTTGGGAGGCCGAGGCAAGCGCATTGCTTGAGGTCAGGAGTTCGAGACCAGCCTGGCCAACATGGTGAAACCTCATCTCTACTTAAAAAAATACAAAAATTAGCTGGGCATGGTGGTGGGCATCTGTAATCCTGGGTACTTGGGAGGCTGAGGCAGGAGACTAGCTTGAACCTGGGAGGCAGAGGTTGCAATGAGCCAAGATCTCACCACTGCACTCCAGCCTGGGTGACAGAGCAAGACCCTGTCTCAAAAAAGAAAGTGACCACATCCATATGATTCTGTTTATCACTGACATTCCATTCCACTTAACATTTATTTTTACCACTTTACTCATTAGACAGGTTCTAATACCACTTACATCTCATTGCTAAATCTGTAGTTTTCTTCTCTGATTAACACTCTTTGTTTAAACAAATATACCCTGACGCAATATTCAGTACAACAGCAATCAAAAGTATGCCTCAGAGGGATGATGGTCAAAAACTTTGTGACACACAATAAAAAATTCATTTTTCACTGAGCTCCTGAACCCACAAAATCATACATTTACACAGCTAAAACTTAACACAGGTGAATCACTCTGATATGTTCTTTATTCCATTCAATACGATTTCATATATTTAAAAAACGCTGATCAAGATCCCCAGGTTGATTTCACATCCCACTGATGAGTGCCGACCACAGCAGGCAGTTGCAGGCAGTATGCCAGAAGGCAGTTTCTAGGAATTAATAGTATCTCAGCCTGAGGACCCCCGAGTGAGGACCACAGAAGGTAACAACGATCTCCAAACTGTTTTCTGAAAATAATGCAGATCATTTGGAATTTAGATACAAACTTCATATAAAATGTCATTCTCCTAAGTTCAATGTAATAACATATGCTAGGCCAGGCACGGTGGCTCATCTGTAATTCCAGCACTTTGGGAGGCTGAGGCGGGTGGATCGTCTGAGCTCAGTTGTTCAAGACCAGCCTGGGCAACACAGTGAGACCCCCACGTCTCCACTAAAAATAAAAATTAGCCAGGTGCAGTGGTGTATGCTTCCAGTCCCGGTTACTTGGCTGAAGGGGGAAGATCACTTGAGTCTGGGATGTAGCAAGCTATGATCTCACCACTCTAACCTGGGCAACAGAGCAAGACTGTGTCTCAAAATATAGTAATAATGATTCAGGGTTCCTTAGCTGACATCTTCAACTGTTTGCTCTATTCTACACCTATGCTATTCAAAATGGTAGCCACTAACCACACACAGCTACTGAGTATCTGAAATATGAACACACACTGAGGGACTCAATTTTTCATTTTTATAAATTTTAATAAATTTATTTATTTATTTATTTTTGAGATGGAGTCTCGCTCTGTCACCCAGGCTGGAGTGCAGTGGCACAATCTCGGCTCACTGCAAGCTCCACCTCCCGGGTTCACACCATTCTCCTGCTTCAGCCTCCCGAGTAGCTGGGACTACAGGCGCCGCCACCTCGCCCGTCTAGTTTTTGTATTTTTAGTAGAGACGGGGTTTCACCATGTTAGCCAAGATGGTCTCAATCTCCTGACCTCATGATTCGCCCACCTCGGCCTCCCAAAGTGCTGGGATTACAGGCGTGAGTCACTGCGCCCGGCCAAATTTAAATTTTTGAATGGACATCAATTCAGTTACTGAAAAACTTAAGTGTGTTTGGAATAACGGGTATGTGAATGTTTTTCACCTGTACATTTTATGAAATTGAAATGTAGTTCAAGCATTTCCAATGAAAATTGTGTCCAAATTAAGATGTGCTATATTTATAAAATACATACCATATTTCAATGATTTAGTATGAATAAAATCAATATAAAGAATTCATTAATTCTACATATGGATTACATGTTGAAATAATACTTTAGATATATTGAATAAACTATTACTAAAATTAATTTCTCCCTTTGAAGATTTTTAATGTGGTTACTAGACAACAAAACTACATATATGTCTCACATATTTCTATTGGACAACACTGCTGTCTATGACATTGCCTTGGCAGTGCCACAGCAGCCAAATATGGCTCATGGTGAATCACTCCACTTTAGATTCTTCCTTTGCTAACACAAGTTGTGCTACAGGTATTTCCTGGATATAGATATTATTATTACTGTAATTAAACAAATGCAAATACTTGTTGAAGGAAATAGGTACTATTTAAAATTAATTTTTACCTCCTTATTTCCCATATTCACAATGAAAATCACTAGATCATGCTGTTCCTTTTTTTTGTACTTCCCCATATTCAAAATATCCCTGGCACTTCATGAAAGTTAAATAGTATTGTAATTAAAATTAGTAAAACAGCCTTTCAGTAATCACTCTAAATACCTAAATTTCTACATAATAATACAGTACAAAAGTAAATCACATTGTTTTAAAATTTCTTTAATAAGAATAAAAAATATAATTTCATCAAGATTTAGTTCTTCATTTAGCAAAAAGAAAAGCCATAGATGAGAAAATGTATGCTATGAGGTATGCAAGAAGGATAAAAATGTGACAAAGTTACAAGATACGAAAGGAAAAATAAGAATAAATGTGAAGGTAATGATTTTAAGGGAAAAACAACATCAAATACAGATTTTCAGTTATGAAGAGAAAGCACTGTTAAAAATATGAAGAAATTAACTGAAACTGTGTGACTCATATTCCCCAAAAAACCTTGGGGCAAAGTGAATGAAAGGAAGCATAATTTGTTTCATATTCCTCAATCCTGCCTTTCATAATGGGGCTTGGTTCAAGATAGCTTATGTATTTACAGGGCTTTTGAGTTCAAAATCCATTACATAGATGGGAATGACAGGTCAAAAGCCTCACTGTGGGTATACTCAAGCAGTACAAAGATAAAGAGTCACCTCTCTTCCCTTGTCCCTCTCTTATGCACAGATATATACAAGTTCTACTTCAGTAAACAAAAGAGAAGTAAACACATCCAAATTGTGCTTATTCGGTTTTAAATACCTCTTTGTTGTAAAAATGTACTGCAATCATACTTTTAAGCCGCAACCAACAGAATCTAAGACTTGAAAATACTTTGGTTCAGACTATAGCCGACTCTTTTAAAACAAAAATCATGTTTACTGCCTGTATCAACTATACATCCTCATGGAAACTGTCTTACACATGACTCATTAAATAGACATATAAAACTATATATTGTTTTAAAATGTCAATTTTTTGAAAATACTATGGCAAAAGCAAATTATTAGAACCTTCTTTTAAGATGTCTGACAAAATAGCTTTCATTATCTGAATAAAATGCTAAGACTAGTCAGGCACAGTGGTGTGCCTGTAGTGTCAGCTACTCAAGAGGCTGGGGTGAGAAGCTTGCTTCAGCCGGGGAGTTCGAGACCAGCCTGGGCAACACAGCAAGACTCCATCTCTTTAACATTAATTGAAGATTTAGTAAGTGTCAGTGTTTTAAGTTTGTTACATATATATAATTTAACCCCTGTAAGTCCTATAAAGTAGTTCTAAAATTATTTCCATTTTTTACAGAAGTAAACAACAATAGAAAGATGAAACACATAGGCCTCGGTCACACTGCTATTACCTGGCAAAGTCAGGATTCAATTTAGAATCTGATTCCAGAGCCTGTATCCTTAACCACTATAATCATTTTTATATTACTTTTAAAAACCAGCTGTTTTCAGATATATATGTTGTAAATACCAAATTGCTACTTTAAGGAGGCCACAAAATGAACATTTCCAATATCTTGAGATGTTTTTCAAATATGTCAAATGTAGAAAAATAGGTTACACAGCAAATACATAAAACCCACCAATAAGACTCTTGATTTGCTGCATTCCTTTAATATTATGAGTTCATTTCTTCAGGTTTATATGTTGGGCTATATAACCACCCCATTAGAAATTATCTGACATTCATAAGATACCTGACATTCATCTTTGTGCATTTAGAAAAATTTTTACCAGGCAGGCCACAGGCACTTACCGAATCAATATCACGTTAAAGAGGGACTAACATGCAAGAGTCTCCAAACTTTGGTGGTGTACTATTTATATATTATCTATGTATCTCAGATATAGCTAAGATATATGCGAGATACATAAGATATAGCTTGCATATATATCATATATAGATACAGATAAAAGATATGTTATATATTTGATATATCTTTGATATATATCTTTTATATATCTATATATCTTATTTATATACCTCATATGGTTAATATAGATGAGATGCATAAGATAGAGCTTGTATATGTATCATATATAGATATGTCAAAGATATATAGCTTTATATATAATATATATCAAATATATAATAAAAGGTATATATTATATATACTATATAATGAAGATACATATCAAAGATATACCATATATCTTTGCTTATTATAAGCACACTATCAGTAATATACATATACATACACACACACACACACACACACACACACACATATATTCCCCCCCGCCAGAGACATAGTCTAACTTTGTCCCCCAGGCTGGAGTGCAGTGGCAAGGTCATAGCTCACGGCAGCCTTGAACTCCTGGGCTCAAGCAATCCTTCCACCTTAGCCTCCCAAATAGCTGGGACTACAGGTGCGTGCCATCACATCCAGCTAATTTTTAAATTTTTTGTAGAAACAGAGTCTCACTATGCTGCCCAGTCTGGTCTCAAACTCTTGGCCTCAAGTGATCCTGCCACCTCAGCCTCCCGAAGTGCCAGGATTACAGATGTGAGCCACCACACCCAGCCTAGGCAACGAAACTGATAATGCGTATACCCACTGTAGGTATATCTGTTCATAAACCATATGTACATATGCTGTATACATATGTATGTATATATTCTTTGTGGGTTTTTTTGAGACACAGTCTCTGTTGCCCAAGCTGGAATGCAGTGGTGTGATCTTCGCTCACTGCAACCTCTGCCTCTCGGTTCAAGTGATTCTCCCACTTCAGCCACCTGAGTAGCTGGGATTACAGGCACGCACCACCATGCCCAGCTAAGTTTTGTATTTTTAGTAGAGACAGGGTTTCACCACGTTGGCCAGGATGATCTTGAACTCCTGACCTCAAGTGATCTACCCGCCTCGGCCTCCCAAAGTGCTGGGATTACAGACTTGAGCCAGCACCCTGCCCCATCATTTTAAACAAATGCAAAAACAAACATGAAGAAAGAATGTACTTCTGGCAAGGGCAGACTCCTGCCGATAACTAGAAAAGTTGACAGAAAGCTTCAGTTTGGAAGCCGAAAAAGCTGAGCAGAGTGCTGAGTAGGTTCACAGAGCTGGAGGAAAAACCAGAGTTCGAGGTCTTCCAAGAAGAGGGGACCACAGGCCTTCTGGTGGGACCTACAAGCGATACTCCCCAGAAGAAAAGGCAAGGCTGGAACAGATCAGTGCTCGCAAGGACTAACCCAGAAGAATCCATCATCTCATCTCTGGTTGAATTAAGGTGATCTGTTCTAACCTGGTTGCCTGCCAGAAACTAAAGTCAATCCTCTCTGCAAGAAAAATCCAACAAAGGTTCAAATTATTTCCACAACTTTTCATATGTAATATTCAGTATACAATCCAAAACAACCAGGCATGCAAGAGATCACATCTTGATTTTAAAAAGAAAACTAGGGGAAAAAACAGCAGAAACAGACGCATAGGAGATCCACAGACTGGAGGCAGGGAGGGAGTGGTATGTTGGGAGCAAGGAGCTGGGGAGCACATAGAAGGTTTAAAATAGTCGGTGTGGGAAACTGGAACAGTAACTGACCTGGCAACTGTGGAGGACTGCAGGGCTGCCGGGAAGGTCTACTGAGATGAGTTCCACTACATAGTCCGTTCCATTCGACTTGGTTTCATACACTGTCTTCAAATCAATCTCATCATGCAAATCATCCACAATCTAGCTAAAAGAATCCTATACCTTAATCTTCTACTTGAGTACAAAATATCCGTAAGACCGACACCTATGCTGGAATTTTTTCATCATAATGGAAAGACTCAACACCAATTTTCATTTGTGCTCCTCCTTTATTCTTGACTGCACTGCCATTCTTCTTCCCGCTTCATGTGGACGTGTGAAAGCAGATTTTAAAACCCTTGCCTCTGGTTTATTTCACTTAAAGAAAATTAATTATTAAAATGTTGACTTGGCTGGGCGTGGTGGCTCACGCCTCTAATCCCAGCACTTTGGGAGGCCGAGACGGGCGGATCATGAGGTCAGAAGATCGAGACCATCCTGGCTAACATGGTGAAACCCTGTCTCTACTAAAAATGCAAAAAATTAGTTGGGCGAGGTGGCGGCGCCCGTAGTCCCAGCTACTCGAGAGGCTGAGGCAGGAGAATAGTGTGAACCTGGGAGACGGAGCTTGCAGTGAGCAGAGATCGCGCCACTGCACTCCAGCCTGGGTGACAGAGCAAGACTCCGGCTCAAAAAAAAAAAAAAGTTGACTTATATAAGTTAATTTGAAATTTCACATTATTTCTTAGCAATTTCAGATTCTTCTAACATAGATACATGACTGAATTCTTATACCTATACAAGAAAGCCAACGTATGTGGCTGGGCATGGTGGCTCAGTACTCTGCGAGGATCACTTGAGACCAGGGATTTAAGACCAGCCTGGGCCTTAAAGCGAGACCTCATCTCTACAGACAATCTAAAATATTAGCTGAGCATGGTGGTGTGTGCCCGTGGTCCTAGCTACTCTGGTGGCGTGTGCCTGTGGTCCTAGCTACTCTGGAAGCTGCAGTGGGAAGACTGCTTGAGGCCAGGAGTTCAAGGCAGCAGTGAGCTATGACCCTCCCTTCATTCCAGTCTGGGAAACAGAGCAACACCTTGCCTCTTAAAATGAAGAAAAAAGTTGGCTGGGCGCCGTGGCTCAAGCCTGTAATCCCAGCACTTTGGGAGGCCGAGACGGGCGGATCACAAGGTCAGGAGATCGAGACCATCCTGGCTAACACGGTGAAACCTGTCTCTACTAAAAAATACAAAAAACTAGCCAGGCGAGGTGGCGGGCTCCTGTGGTCCCAGCTACTCGGGAGGCTGAGGCAGGAGAATGGCGGGAACCTGGGAGGCGGAGCTTGCAGTGAGCTGAGATCCAGCCACTGTACTTCAGCCCGGGCGACAGAGCGAAACTCCGTCTCAAAAAAAAAAAAAAGAAAAAAGAAAAAAGTATAGTTACAGGCAAATTCACATATATTTTCTTCTGCCATCCTCACTGTCTACTTTTTCTTATCTTGAAAAATTATGATATAATGTTGCCCTCTGAATGGGAACAAGATGCTCCTGCTGCACATTCAGAGGAACACTGGTTTCAAACTGCTTATGCAATACAAGTGCTAATGCTTTGTCTTACCGCGCTCTTTGTAACCAAAAGCCTTTTGGCCAGCATTCAAGGTTACCATGAGGACATGAAACAAAGCAAATAAGTCTCCACATGACACTGAACTCTGACCTCAGAGGTTGAGCACTTTAACTAAACCAGCCTTCTGGGTAATCAACTTTGAGTGTCTACAACAAAGATCCATATACTAAATACAATGGGGCAAGAGAGAGACAGATGAGACACAACATGCCCTAAGGACTACGTATTCTAAAAGTGGAAAATAAAAATAGAAGAGCTGATACTCTAGCAGGTAATTTATTGTATGACGTGTCTATAAACCCCGCCCTAACTAACATTCCTCTTCTCTCAGAAAAACTTTGCTAAAAAGAAGAATGTGATCGGTGACAACCAATTTCTTTGAGAGTCAGAGGAATGAAGGTTACTTCTATTGTGGAGAGGTGTAATGCATGAATATTTAAGAATATCCAATTCCATTACAGAAAATCAAAGATACAAATAAGAGAGATGAAAATAAGTACAGAGCAAACAGCTTGAGAAGTTAGACACAGAGAAAGTAAACAGGGCATCTGTGTGGTAAACACAGGAAGGAATGAAAGCACTTATAACCACCAAATATGCACAAGACCAGAGGAAACACAAAATACTCATGAAGGTACTGATATTCATGAGGTATTAAATCAGCCAATCCAATTGGTAGTATCCATTTCCACACCTACATGCCCCCTGCCCGGGAAACACAGATGAAATCCATAGCTGCTCATCACACTAACGGGTGGACAATAGGGTCAGGCGGGTCCCTTGTTTCTCGGATAGGGCGAAGGAGTGCTGGCCTCAGGCGTCTTCACTCTGCTGAGCTGCCGTGTTTATCTTCAGCCACGGTGTGCAGGAAATGTTGCTACAGCAGAGAACCCTGGAGAAGAGAACGTTGTAACCCAGCTCTGACACGGTGTGTTCCCTCCATTCCACCCACACCTGAGGCGCACGGAGCGGCAATCTCAAGAGAAGAAATAAACAGGGCCAAATAAAAAGGTGAGGAAGTACAGAATGAAGAGCGAATAGACTTTGGAATAAGAGTGCTGAAGGAAAGTACTGAGTGACGAGCCTGATAAATGGAGGCGGGGCCAGAGCCTAATACAGGAATTCAGACCAGCGCTTTTCAGACTATCTGCTGTGAAAGACCACCTTTTTTCCCCCAGTGGGCCATGAACCAATTACTAGGGGGTCAAGGGGAGGAGGATACAAAACATAAGTCCGGCTGTGCTCAGTGGCTCATGCCTGTAATTCTAGCTACTAGGGAGGCTAAGGCAGGAAAATCACTTGAACCTGGGAGGAGGTTGCAGTGAGCCGAGATCAAGCCACTGCACTCCAGGATGGGAGACAGGGACTCCGTCTCAAAAAAAAAAAAAAAAAAAGAGCATGGAGGTGGAGGTGCAGCTCGCGGTTTGCAGGACCGAGTAGATGTGGAAGGTAAAGAACAGTTATGAATCCACCTCCAGGTACAGGCTCCTCTATGCTGATAACTGTCGGTAACAGATGGTGAGAGACAGAATACAGCGGGAGAAGGCAGAGGAAAGAAAAACAGCAACAGCAACGTCGTGTTTAACTTCGTTGTTTGATTTGTGTGAAGGGCCAGTAAATCTGGTCACTCTTAGCATGTGGGTCTGAGAAGTTTCATCTTGCTAAAATTAACAACTGCGTGCTTGACTTATATGAAACTTTACAATCATCTTTTAAACTGTAATGAAAAGATACTTCTATTTAAAAAACCTCTAGTAAAAGGATATTATATTCTACTGGATACCATTAAATTAATGAGATATAATACATATTGCAAAAATACTTTTGCCTATGATATTAGCAGATATCTCATAACATTTTGCCTATAAAACATTTTTCATTTCTCCCTATAGAATCCAGCTCAGACGTATGAATAAAAATAAAATAAACCAAGTATTAACGGGCTGCTGGTAAAGGGCATCTCCTAAGGTACTAACGTTTCTTCAAAGCCACAAAGAACACTTGATCAGCTATCTACTTACATTGCTTTTGTGAAAGTTTATAAGAAATTGAAAACGTAAAATGCAAGGTCCTCTTGAACACATTAGGAGTTTGCAGCTGTAATGGAATGTTTTTAAGCAACCATGTGCTTTACAAGGACCCAGACTACGTTTCTAAACGATTGGGATGGGCCAGGCGCGGTGGCTCACGACTGGAATCCCAGCACTTTGGGAGGCCAACGCGGGCAGATCACCTGAGCTGAGGAGTTTGAGACCGGCCAGACCAACATGGAGAAACCCCATCTCTACTAAAAATACAAAATTAGCCGGGCATGGAGGCACATGCCTGTAATCCCAGCTACTAGGGAGGCTGAGGCAGGAGAATTGCTTGAATCTGGGAGACGGAGGTTGCAGTGAGCCAAGATTGTGCCATTCATTGCACTCCAGCCTGGGCAACAAAAGCAAAACTCCATCTCAAAAGAAAAAAGATTGGGATGGGTAGAAAAAATACAGTGTGGAGACACTGATGAAGCTTCACCCAATGTGGCTGTTACCATATCCATGTATGGGAATGATTCAAGAAGAAAAGCATACAATTGCAATGAAAATACAGGACAGAAATAGCAGCTAAAGACAGAAGATTATTACTCTAGGAAGTATCAGGATGTGAGTGGATATTTTGATGAATTAAATCTTTTTTACATGCTACAAAAGAAACCTTCAGGCTGGGCACGGTGGCTCATGCCTGTAACCCCAGCACTTTGGGAGGCCAAGGTGGGGAGATCACTTGAGGTCAGGAGTTCAAGACCAGCCTGGCCAACATGGTGAAACCCTGTCTCTGCTGAAAACACAA
>NW_012117377.1:8653221-8655624 GCF_000951035.1 Colobus angolensis palliatus | reverse complement strand
ATGTTGGTGTGCTGCACCCATCAACTGGTCAGCACCCATCAACTCGTCATTTACATCAGCTAGAACTCCCAATGCAATCTCTAATCCCTCTCCCCTCCCCCTCCCCATAATAGGCCCTGTACACCTTAATTTTTTAACCTTAGAAATTCAGGACAGTTGATTACCACTTTCAAGAAGATAAGCCCCACCATTCGTAAGCACCAGAAGTTCCCTTTCCAAACAAGAACTAAGACTAGAGATAAGACAGAGCAGTAAGAAAGGAAGCTCTAATTTTGGAGTCATTCCTTTCTCAGTGCAAATATAGTTTTCTGATACTTGCCAGCTGTGTAATCTTAGTCAAATTAGTTCAACTTTATGAGCCTTTGTTTCTTTGCTGTAAGAATAAAATGAGATAATTCATGGGAAACAGCTAAGTCACCCATAAAGGTACATTAAGAACATCCTTGTAAATAGTCCCTAGATGTCAATCGCTAGAAATTTTGTTTTATTTACTCTGCTGAGGACTCTGTGTGATTTTTACTTTTTTTCATTTATTTGGGACACAGTCTCACTTTGTCGTCCAGGCTGGACTGCAGTGGGGCAATCTCGGCTCACTGCAATCTCTGCCTCCCAGGTTCTGGTGATTCTCCCGCCTCAGTCTCCCAAGTAGCTGGAATTACAGGCACCAACCATTTTTGCATTTTTAGTAGAGATGGGGTTTTACCGTGTCGCCTGGGCTGGTCTTGAACTCCTGGGCTCAAGTGATCTGCCTGTTTTGGCCTCCCAAAGTGTTGGGATTACAGGTGTGAGCCACCAAGCCCAGCAATTGGCTATTTGTGAATCATGAATTTTCTAGTGATAACAAGATGCATGGCACTAAGAGTTCAATAGTCATGTTTGTTGTCATCCCTGAAATAGAATTGGTCCTTGGGAAGAAGAACTTACAATACGCTAGCGAAAAGCACATGTGCAGAACCTAATAGGCAACAAGGCAGAATGAATAAATACTGAACAGAAACAGGAAAGAGAAAAAGCCGACCAGGGATCTGCAAAGCCACAGGATGATAAATGCACATTCTCTGGTAACATCAATTCACTTCTGAAGGTGAGGACGGAAGAGAGATGCTAATTTTATGTTAACACAAACAGCTATTATAGAGCAGAATATACAAAATATATAATTCCAAAAAATATTTAAGCTCAGATAAATCACTTTATAGAAATGTTTATGTTTAAGTGTATTGTGAGAAGTGACCATAATAACAGAGTCTGAGAATAACAAGACACATTTATGTAGTGCTTACTCTTTGCCACGCATATAGTAACAATTCCTCACAACAGTCCTATTAGGTAGTTATTATTAGCACTACCATTTTATAGACAAGCAAACTGAGGCACTAATAGGTAAAGCAACTCATCCAAAGTCAAACAGTTCTCAGAATTAGGACTCAACCTAGGCAGACTGACTCCAGATGCTGTGCTGCTTGCGGTACGTAGGGCAGATTCCATAAGCAAGATGGAATTTGAGCTAGGGGTTCAAGAGTTTGATAAGTTAGGAGGAGGAGGAGGAAGAAGAGAAATTGTAATAATACTATTTAGCCTTAGAAGAGGCCAATTATAATTTGAGGCTGTAAGGCTATAGTTCTTTATTTTTTTTGAAATGGAGTCTCTCTCTGTCCCCAAGCTGGAGTGCAGTGGCACAATATTGGCTCACTGCAAATTCTGCCTCCTGGGTTCAAGCAATTCTCCTGCCTCAGTCTCCCACTGGGACCACAGGCACATGCCACCACGCCCAGCTAATTTTTTGTATGTTTAGTAGAGACGGGGGTTTCACCATGTTAGCCGGGATGGTCTTGGTCTCCTGACCTCGTGATCCACCCACCTGAGCCTTCCAAAGTGCTGGGATTACAGGCGTGAGCCACCGCGCCCAGCCGAAGGCAATGGTTAATACAGAATCCATACTGAAACATTTTGAGAGACCCATTTCTTAAAGCACAATAATTTTAGAGCTTATTTTAAAACACTGTAACTTTTCTGGTATTTACTAGACACTGTCTCGAATTTGCTTATTTATTGCTTCAGAATTTTTCTCAAGTTATTTCATGCATATATATTATTTCCCATCTGGAATTCAAGTGCTTGAATGTTTGCAGCATGAGAATGTGCCCATTACTTCTTTTACAATCCTTACCAAAACACAGCCCAGGCATATAAACGGTGTTTAATAAATGTTTGTTCAATTGAACTACAATACTAAAGTCTCACACTACCTCTTACCCAAGGAAACAGATTTAGAAAAAAAAATGGTTGGCCGGGCGCGGTGGCTCAAGCCTGTAATCCCAGCACTTTGGGAGGCCGAGACGGGCAGATCACGAGGGCTGGAGATCGAGAGACCAGCCTGAGCAATAGTGCAAGACTCTTCTC
>NW_012117377.1:8638898-8651471 GCF_000951035.1 Colobus angolensis palliatus | reverse complement strand
TTCCTCCATATATCTTAGCTTGACACCATATATCTCCCAATTTCCTGGGCCCAGTACAAACACGGCCCAGTGCAAATACATTCCTCCATATATCTCAGCTTGGGAAATCCTGGGAAATCCCTGATAAGGGCACCGCCGTTTGTAGTTTTACTAAAAGCACAGGAACCAATAGATAACTGCTAAATGTATAAACTTAATATGTTAACCAATTGTAATGCTGTAACCTAAAGAATTCCCTTGTTCCCTGTTCCTCTGTAACCTTACACGTCCTATTTTCATCGGGCTATAAAAAGCGAGCGCCCGCATTGTTCGGGGCCCTCTTGTATGTTGTGAAATGGAGGGACCAAGTTCGAACTTGCAGTAAAGATCCTTGCCGCTTGGCTTTGACTCTGGACTCTGGTGGTCTTCTTCGGGGAATAAACGGTCTGGGCATAACATCAACTACAGAAAAACAGGGTTTGCTTGTACTGTTGAAATTTACTTCATGAGAAGTATCAGTTTCTGAAGATCACTTTTAATCACAAAAGCACTTTCACCTGAATAATTCCTTTAGTACATGTTCTTTTCCTTACTGAAATGAAAGCTGCCCATCTTAGTAATCTTCAAAACAGTCTATTAATTTGGCAATGTCCCATGAAAAGCTAGAAAAGGGAGGGCAAGATGGTTCTAAAAACATAAAAACCTAATTCAATTTTTAAAACATTTTAAAGTAAAAACATGTTAGAACAAGACTTCCAAACGTTTCCACTCTGGTGCTTGCCTGAAGTTTGAAGGCCAAGTTTCCATGGATTCCTACAGGCAAAATTAATCTCCTTTATCTTTCACTGTGGATGTGGGTGGAAGGTAGGGGATGGTAGCCAGGGGAAGGGGTAATGATAAAAAGAATTAAGAAATATAATTTGTGGCTGGGTGCGGTGGCTCACGCCTGTAATCCCAGCACTTTGGAAGGCCGAGGTGGGCGGATCACCTGAGGTCAGGAGTTAGAGACCAACCCGGCCAACATGGAAAAACCCCGTCTCTATAAAAATACAAAAATTAGCCGGGCGTGGTGGTGCATGCCTGCGGTTCCAGCTACTAAATGGGCTGAGGCAAGAGAATCACTTGAACCTGGGAGGCAGAGATTGCAGTGAGCCGAGATCACATCACTGCACTCCAGCCTGGGTGATAGAGTAAGGCTCCATCTCAAAAAAAAAAAAAAAGATGTAAAAACATGATTTTTACGTGCTTCTAACTCTAACACAATTAAACCAAAACAAATTTACAAATTTACAAATGCTTGTACAAATTAGTACAAGCAAAAAACATCAATAAAGTTAAAATAATAGTCATTTAACATAATGCTGCTCTGTAAAAATTAAAGTTTTGTTCACTAATGGAATACGGTATAAACTGTGACGGCACCAGTTCTTTCAAGTTCACACTCTTATTTATCATATGCACACGAGGATCCAACTGCCATCGACTACCGAGAAATCTTTGTTTCTAAAACATGATGTGATGTTGTTCCAAAGGCAAAATTTATTAATTTTACCCCCCACAGTTATAAACAGAAATACAACCCTGAGCACTGAAATCTCTTTTTTTTTTTGAGATGGAGTCTCGCTCTTGTTGCCCAGGCTGGAGTGCAATGGTGCCATCTCAGCTCACTGCAAGTTCCACCTCCCGGGTTCAACCAATTCTCCTGCCTCAGCTTCCCGAGTATCTGGGATTACAAGTGCCTGTAACCATGCCTGGCTAAGTTTTGCATTTTTAGTAGAGACAGGGTTTCACCATGTTGGTCAAGCTGGTCTCGAATTCCTAACCTCAAGTGATCCACTCGCCTCGGCCTCCCAAAGTGCTGGGATTACAGGCGTTACAGGCGTGAGCCATCGCGCCCGGCAAGCTCTGAAATCTCGTATGAGAATGTTGTTTTCAAGTGTCAGTATTGTTCTTGAATAAGCTTATATATTTTTTTATCATTGAAATAAAAATAGGGAATTTTAAAAAATGCTAATTACTTTTTTCCTTTCCCACTTCTCTGTATTTTACATATTTTCTGTGACAAACTTGTATTTTTTCTAGCTGCATTTCATGACAGCTTTATTGAGATATAATTCATATGCCATACAATTCACCTATTTAAAATGTACAATTCAATCGCTTTTTGCATATTCACAAAATTGTACAATCAATTCTAGAACATCTTATCACCCCCAAAAGATCCTCCCTGGCCCCCATACCCACTAGCAGTGACTTCCCATTCTCCTGTACCCCCACCAGAGCCCTAGGCAACCACTCAAACCACTAATGTACTTTCTGTCTCTATAGATTTACATATTCTGGACATTTCACATAATTAGAATTATATAATATGCAGTCTATTGCGATTAGCTTCTTTCACTCAGCATGTTTTCAAGGTGTATCCATGTTGTACTATATACTGACACTTCCTTTCTTTTTATTGCCAAAGAATCTTCCACTGTACAGATATACAGATATACCACCTTTTATTTAGCCATTCATCAGCTGATGGACATTTGGGCTGTCTCTGCTTTTTGGCTATTGTGAATAATGCTGTTACAAACATTTGTGCACATGTGTTTATGTGAACACTTGCTTTTAATTCTTTTCAGTGTATACCTAGGAGTGGAACTGCTGGGTCACATGCTAATATGATGTTTAACTGACGAGGAACTGCCACGCTGCTTTCCATCAGATGTACAAGGGAGGGCTTGGATTTCTCTATCTCCAGGTGTGAAGTGGTATATTTCACTGTGGTTTTGATTTGTATTTCCCTGACGGCAAATGACGCTGGGAATCTTTTCACGTGTTTTTGGCCATTTGTATATCTTCTGTGGCAAAATGACTATGCACAACCTACTGAGTTGTAAGTTGCAGATTTTTAAACTCAGGAAAATGACTTTTTAAAAAACAGTGGACATATGCTAATATGGTTTAAAAGTAAAATTAATATAAATATTGAGGGCTGTGTTAGTGTAGAAACTTTCCCACACTCCTTTACTCACCCACTTCTGGGAAGGTAGAATGATTTCTCTTATTGGCAAATTTGGTAATGCCTAAGCTTTACTGGCTCGGCCACCTTCTTTCTCCCTAGAGGGAGTCTGTCAGCAGAGGACACACTACTTTGCCATGCCGTTTCAGCTGGCCAGCCTTCTGTGAAGGAAGACATAGAGGAAATGAAAGTGAATCACGATAAGAAAGATTAGATAGATGAAAAAGAAGAAGTGGGATGTAACAGTATTTCAGATACAAAGACAAGAAATTTTTACAGGAAACTGAGGCCACCAGTTTGGCTGGATGGGGAAGGTAGAGCCTACTGAACCTGCCTCTAGACTCATGGTGCCCTTAATCCAGTTCAAGTCCTTGTGGAGAACTGTGAGGGTCACGACACCCAACACAGTCCCAACTCTTAAGTATCTCCAGTATCTCAGCAAACCAGCTCTCTAACTTTACCCTCTACTAGTCTTCTATAAATCTCCTTCTCTAACTAAAATGGGCAATTCATTTGCCTCTCAAACAAGGATTTTAAAAAATGAGAACATGAGCCAGGCACAGTGGCTCATATCTGTAATACCTGCACTTCGGGGGCTGAAGTGGCAGGACCTCAACTTGAGCCCAGGAGTTTGAGACCAGCCCGAGCAACAAGGTGAGACCCTGTCTCTACAAAAAAATAAAAAATTAACCAGACGTTTGTGGCACATGCATGTGGTCCAGCTACTTGTGAGGCTGAAGTAAGAGGATCACTTGAGCCCAAGAGGTCGAGGCTACAGTGAGCAGTGGTCTCTACACCCCAGCCAGGGCAACAGAGCAAGGCCCTGTCTCAAAAAAAAAAAAAAAAAAATTAGCCGGGTGCGGTGGCATATACCTACAGTCCCAGCTACTCTGGAAGATAAGACTAGAGGATTGCTTAAGCCCAGGAGTTTGAGGCTGCAATGAGCTATGATCACATCACTATACTCTAGTCTATATAACAAAGCAAGACCCTAATTCTACAACAAATGAATAAATAAATGAGAATATGTAATATTGGTGAGGGTTCGATTAAATATTCACAGTCTCATGCTGCTCAAGAGGAATGTAAACTGCCATAACTTATCAGAAAATGATTTCGCAATATGTAGTAAGGTTAAAACAATTAAGTCCTTTATTATTGGGGGATTTATGCTAAAAATTTTTTCAGTAGCCATAAAAAGGAAAAAAGAGGAGCTCCTCTGTGCACAAAGATGAACACAGGGGCAATATTTTACAGGCTTATTTCAAGGACTGCTCTACCTGTCCTATATACATTACGTCAGTTAACCCTCATAACTCTCAGGAAGTATTATTTCCCACATTTATAAATGTGAAAACTAAGGGGAAAGGAAGCTAAATAGCTTATCTAAGGTGATATAGTTTATGTATTTGTCCCCACCCAAATCTCACGTGGAACTGTAATCCTCAGTATTGGAGGAGGGGCCTGGTAGCACGTGACTGGACCCTAGGGGTGGATTTCTCACGAATGGCTCAACACCATCCCTTTGGCCACTGTCCTCGCGATAGTGAGTGAGTTCTCGCGATAGTGAGTGAGTTCTCGTGAGACCTGATTGTTGATTGGACGGTAGGGGTGGATTTCTCATGAATGGTTTAACACCATCCCTTTGGCTGCTGTCCTCACAATAGCGAGTGAGTTCTCGTGAGACCTGATTGTTAATTGGACCGTAGGGGTGGATTTCTCATGGTTTAACACCATCTCTTTGGCTGCTGTCCTCACGACAGTGAGAGCATTCTCGTGAGACTTGATTGTTGATTGGACCGTAGGGGTGGATTTCTCATGAATGGTTTAGCACCATCCCTGTGGCTGCTGTCCTCGCGATAGTGAGTTCTCCTGAGACCTGGCTGTTTAAACGTGTGTAGCACATCCTGCTTGCTCCTGCTCCTGCTCTCACCATGTGATGTGCCTGCTCTCATTTCACCTTCCACCACGAGTAAAGGCTCCCTGAGGCCTCCCTGGAAGCTGAGTGATGTCATGCCCATACAGCCTGCAGAAGTGTGAACCAAATAAACCTCTCTCCTTTAAAATTGCCCAGTCTCAGGTATTTATTATTTAAATAGCAACACGAGAATACATAAGACCACTGTGGCAGTGAGGAAAAAACTGAAAACAAATGTTCGATAATAGGGAAATGTTTATCATGTTACAAAACCACAAAAAATATACATTATCTGTCCATAATGAGAGAAGAAGAATCTAAAACAAATTGTAAATATGACCTCAACTATGTAAAAACACACACTCCGAAGAGACTGAAAATAAATATACCAAAATGTTAACACTTTTTCCTCTTAGTTGATGGGAATTCAACTATGTGCTACACACATTTAAACAATCAGGTCTCACGAGTTTTTATTTTTGTACTTTTCTGTATTTTGCACATTTAAATGTAAGATTTTATACTAAAACACATTTTTTAAATCATTGAACCAAGGACATAAAAGTTTATTTTTAATCACTAAGAATGTTATGCAGGTCATTTAAATATTAATATTATTCCCCTCTTTATAAAGAAAATAACCCAAATAAATACAAAGTAATAAAAGTTTAGCAAATTAAAAACAAAACACCCCATTTACTAAGTGCTGTCTGTGTGCCACACACTGTGGAAAGTCACTTTGACATGTGTTATCTCATGTAATAAATGTGTGGGTTTTTTTCTTTTAGAAAGTGCATTTATCAACCATTTCAGTAGATATCCACTGCTTAGGACTCTATTTTAGAGCACCACCGAGACTCTTGCTGTAATTGCCAATAACCTACAGAAACAGGAATTCCTATAAAACCAGTTTTCCAGGGCACAAAGTGGAGACCTCTATCGTGGAACTGTATAGATCTTAAAAAGTAACTCATCCAAACTGTTTCACAACTTTTCACAATAGGTTTACTGAACCCTAAGTCAAACGAGGTGGCATTTAAAATTCTAGTAAAATGAAGAAATAAAATTCTATACAATATATACCAAATGAATTAGAAATTATACTAACCGAAAGACTTTTCATGTATATTTCCTGTTTCTTTCTTAAAAAAATTAAAACAAATCTATGTAAAGTCATTCACGACATTAGCCATTAAGCTAATAGGAATGTTGAGTTTCAACAGTCATTCAAAATCTACCATATTTCAAAATTATACACTAACATGACATATTTTCTTGCATATGTATATAGTGTATAGGTTAAATGAATTATCAATAAATTAAAATTAATTTTTGAATTTGAGTAGGATAAAGAACATAAAATCTATATGGCAAACACAATTTTAAAAATTACAAAACCTAAGCCAGGAGTTCACTAGCTTATTTCTTCTCTATCTTATGAACACAAAGCAAAAACTCATTAATTCTATCATTTCAGAGGTTATAATTTCAAAGAGTTTAGGCTGATGCTTACTTTTAATTAAGGCTTTCATTTTCTCACATATCCCTTTCAATCCATCCTGCATATCAGAGGCAGATTAATCTTCAGAAAATACTATCTGTTTTGCATAATAAAAGCAATGACCTCACATACTTGTGGAATGAATAATTTTTTATGTCTGAAAAATCTATAATAATATCCTATGATCTGGTCATTTAGCCAGCGTTACTCCAGTCTTATGTTGTTACTGAATATCAAAATAAACAAAACAAATCTGTTCAATTCAGATGAGTCTCAACAACATCCCACTATCCATATCCTTTTATCTGGCTCTAAACTCCTACTCCTTGATTACTCTCAAGCCCTTAACTCAGCTGTTCAACCACAAGAGTGCCGAACTCCTGCCAATGTTTTGGTCACGTTAGTCAGCCTCATCCTGGCACTACTTCCTTTCCTATCTAGTATGGAATCCACGTATCATCTCTTGCTACTCCTTAGTCTTCTTACACTTCTACTGCACTCACCCTATAAACCACCAGCCCTGATCAATCTAACTACGTTTTCTGCTCCTATCGCCAATCTGCAATCTATTGCTAAAGAGCATCACAACTACACAAATGAATAACTCTCTCAAAGCAGTATCCATGAAACCTCAGCTAGAACCTTAATGCTGGCCAGATGTCCTTCCTCCAGAGCTATTCTCAACCTTCATCACCAGTCTCCAGTCCCCTGCCTGCCCATTCCTGGCTCAGCAGAGTCTCACCTGGACAAGTAAATAGAAGCTCCACTTCCATCTCAGTAGAAGAATGTTTCTATCCACTCTTCAAGGATAATTTTTCTACCTATTCCCAGTTTCTCACCCACTCCTTATTCATCAGGGAACATGTCTGTACAATCAAGCTCTCTATGGACCCATTCTTCTCATCATCACAAAACAGCAGTTGCCTTTACCCTAATCCCAGGTCTGTGAATAACTCTTTGGACTTGCAGCAAAAACTCAACCACAATAATTATTCACTTTTCTAGAAAATGCACAGAGGACAAACAAATGATTTAAAAAAAAAAAAGTACCCCACAAGGTACTAGAAAAATATAAAGAGTAATTCCTAAAGGTATAAAAGATACAAGGCAAAAAATACTTGAGGAGCCAGACGCGGCGGCTCACACCTGTACTCCCAGCACTTTGGGAGGCTGAGCCAGGGGGATCACTTGAGGTCAGGAGTTCAAGACCAGACTGGCCAACATGCTGAAACCCCACCTCTACTGAAAGTACAAAAATTAGCCAGGTTTGGTGGCGGGCGCCTGTAATCCCAGCTACTTGGGAGGCTGAGGTGAGAATCACTTGAACCCAGGAGGTGGACGCTGCAGTGAGCCAAGATCATGCCATTGCACTCCAGCCTGGGCAACAGAGCAAGACTCCATCTCAAAAATAAATAGATAAATAAATAAAATACTTGAGGAAGATTTGTTCAGATTTGTTCTTTGACTCATCATGACTTTTCTTCATAATCTTTTTTTTTTTTTTTTTGAGATGGAGTCTCCCTCTGTTGCCCAGGCTCGAGTGCAGTGGCGCGATCTTGGCTCACTGCAAGCTCCACCTCCCAGGTTCACACCATTCTCCTGCCTCAGCCTCCCAAGTAGCTGGGACCACAGGCGCCTGCCACTACGCCCAGCTAATTTTTTTGTGTTTTTAATAGAGTCGGGGTTTCACCATGTTAGCCAGGATGGTCTCAATCTCCTGACCTCGTGATCCACCTGTCTCGGCCTCCCAAAGTGCTGGGATTACAGGCATGAGCCACCAGGTCTGGCCCATAATCTATTAAATTATTTTTGTCTTAAATAAAATACTCCTAAAAATGATGCTTTTACACAGGAATCCTTATAAAACCATAGCTGCTTATCAGATAAATTTAGGAAAGACATACAATAACCAACTAAGTCAAATTGATGCTGTGGCTCTTGTCCTTTTATTAAGTAACATACTCCTTGAAAAATCTGATGAAACCTGAGAATTCCCTCTGAAAAATACACGTGCTGTGCTTTGGGAGACCAAGGCAGGAGGATCACTCCTGGAGGAGGCCATGAGTTCCAGACCAGCTGGGGCAACACAGGGAGGACGTATCTCTACAAAAAACTTTAAAAAAAAAAAGTTAGCTGGGCATGGTGGTGCACACCTGCAGTCCCAGCTACTAGGGAGGTTGAAGTGAGAGGACTGCTTGAGTCCAGGAGTTTGAGGCTGCACGGAGCTATAATCATGCCACTGGACGGCAACCTGGGCAATAGTGCAACACACTGTCTCTAAAAAAATTTTTTTTAAAGGAAAAGAAAAAACACTAATTTTTGAATAACCATGTTTTTCTCAAGTTAAAATTTACTGACCTTTTAAAAAAATATTTGGAGCACCATCACTTTGTAATCAAGAAGGAAAAAAGAGGCAAAGAATAAGATTTGCACTTCCATCCCCCACCACTTTCAAGTTTCTAATAAAATATGACCTATTCTGACCTGTCAGCTTTCCATGGAAAAAACTAAAAGGTGAGGGAAGCAGAATAATCTGGAGAGACATTCTGGGCCCAGGTTTTCCCTTACACTGAAGAGCTGGAGGAAAATGGAAACTCTCCGGCAAAGCACATGGTTTCACACAAAGCATTACACAAGTACGTGGAAGCTTCAGTTACAAAACAGATACTCTTAGAATATGTTTCCTCAGCCTAGATACGTGTTTCTGGAGCAGAATTTCTGCTCATAAGGTTTTTGCACTCACAGCTATACTCTCTGAGGCGTCAGGGAAGGCAAGCCACGGACACACAGGTTAAAGCTCTGTTGGCATTTGAAACTGGGCAATCCCTAGGTTTTCCCCAGCTATACAGTGGAGAAAGGAAGGATAAAAAACCCGTAGGCATCAGAACGCATGAAACTATAACCAACCAAGAGGTCACCTGATATCATAAAAACTAACTTCTTGAATTAAATACTATTTTACTTTAGGTTATTTTGAAATACATCTTTCGCCGGCTAGAGAAAAGATGAGCTTTGGTGAATATATGATCTATTATATTAACTTTAAAGCAAGAGTTCGGTGGGGGGGGGATAGCATTAGGAGATATACTTAATGTGAATGACGAGTTAACGGGTCCTGCATACCAACATGGCACATGTATACGTATGTAACAAACCTGCACGTTGTGCACATGTACCCTAGAATTTGAAGTATTAAAAAAAAAAGAGTTCAAATGTAATACTAATAAGACGGACTATCTTCTCTCTTCCGAGTCACAAAACATACATTACATGATTAAAACAGGGAAGACAAAGGCATGACTTCTAATTTTGGCTCTTTACAGTGCTTATCCAATGCTACAGATACAACTCTACTAGCACGGCAAAGAACTCACCAACAAACTTTTAAAAATACTTGTAGCAAAAATAATCTAGAGATTACTGTCTAAATTATTTAAAATAAAGCCTGATGGCTGAATTTGAATTAAGATGCCACAAATGGGTATCAATAATGACTTTTCCAGGAAACTAAATTTCACAATAATTATAACCAGTATAATTTGCACAAATGTCCACCTCTCTTTTCATCTGAGTTGACTCTGACGGAGGAAATCATGTTGGTTACATGAATTCTTAAAAGACCCAATCTAAGTAAACTTTTTCATGCTTCACAAGTGGAAAAAAAATCTAAAATGTTCTTTGTTGCTTCATGAGGTAAAAACAATTAACTCAGGCCTGGCGCGGTGACTCACACCTGTAACCCCAGCACTTTGGGAGGCTGAAGTAGGCAGTCTGCTGGAGCTCAGGAGTTCAGGACCAGCCTGGGCAACATGGCGAAACCCTGCTTCTATTTTTCTAAAAAATTAATAATTAGAAAAACCACATACCTGACACAAAACTAAATAATTCCACTATTTATTATTCAACAAATAAAACACATTTTTGGCTGGGAGCGGTGGCTCACGTCTATAATCCCAGTACCTTGGGAGGCCAAGGCAGGAGGATCACTTGAGCTGACTCAGGAGTTCAGGACTAGCCTGGGCAAAATAGTGAGATCTCATCTCTATTTAAATAACGAACCACACAAATTTTCACAAAAATAAATCCTCACTGAAAAATCTTAGGTAACATTTTTCAGTTCATCTAAAAATTATTTTTAAGATTTAGTTGTATACTGATAATAACAGCTGCAGAAGAGAAAAATAATGAACAAAGACAATGCATACAAAAAATCAAAATATAAGCAGTATGCTATCTAATACTAAAGTACAGCAGCATTTGATCTTATAAAATTCCCAAATTTTTTAATAACTTATTTCAAAATCTATAACATAAAAAGTACTTTATTTAATTCATGTATCTGTGCATTTTTGAGACAGGGTCTTACTCTGTCACCCAGGCTGGAGTGCAGAGCACAGTGGTGCAGTCATGCTTCACTGCGGCCTCGACCTCCTGTGCTTAGGTGATCCTCCCACCTCAGCCTCCAGAGTAGCTAGGACTACAGGCGCGAGTCCCAAGCATGGCTGAGACTGGCCAAAAAGTATTTTTAAAGGTTACTTTACCTTCATTCAAATTAGAAAACCACAGTAACCTAATTCACTGAGTTTTCAAAATGCAGCTAAGATAGAAAAAAATATGTAATTATTTAATCAGGCAGTGGCTCTCCAGGAAAAAAACAGGGCAACTATTCTCATAAGAAAATTTAATACATATGCCAATTGCAAAATAATGTTAATTTCTATAATTGTCTAGATACTGTCAATTTAAATATCAAATGCCCAAATGTCGATGAAGGGTGACTAACCAGACAGTGTGGCACATGCCTGTAGTCCCAGCCCAGGAGGCTACAGCAGGAGGATCACTTGAGCCCAGGAGTTCAAGGCTAATCTGGGCAACATAGTGAGACCTCATCTCTAAAATAAGTAAATAAACGTGACAAAATTTACCATTTACTGTTTCAGAATTTTTCTGTCTAAGAGGAATTTTAGTTTGAGATTTGACAAAATACTGACGAGATACTGACTTGTCAGTATTTTGATAGGCACAAACTGTCTTTCCTTTCCACATGGCTAATGATGATGAAAAACAGGAAGTCCTAAGAGATGGAAGGGTGGAGGGTATATGGCAAAAAGTTTCCATCTCCAAAATGTTAAAGAGCCGGATCTCAAAATTAAGATATCTAGTCTTAGATAAAAGGCTATCTAGTTTTAAATTTAAAAGAAAACATTATTATTTTCTTATAGAACATCCACACATCGCTCACAAAACAAGCAACATCCAATAACTATACCCCTTCCCCAATCCTGTCTTTGATCCTCTAACACTCCCCACAGTCCCTACATTGTGCCGGGTCTATCATGACTATATTTGACAGAGGGAGTTTGTTCACTCACGCCTTTAATCCCAGCACTTTGGGAGGCCGAGATGGGTGGATCACTTGAGGTCAGGAGTTTGAAACCAGCCTGGCCAACATGGTGAAACTCTGCCTCTACTAAAAATACAAAAAATTAGCTGGGTGTGGTGGCGCATGCCTGTAATCCCAGCTACTCGGGAGGCTGAGGCAGGAGAATCCCTTGAACCCGGGAGCTGGAGGTTGTAGTGAGTCGAGATCTCGCACCACTGCACTCCAGCCTGGGCGATGGAGCAAGACACTGTCTCAAAAAGGACAGACACTGTCTCAAAAAGGATAAAAACAATTTAAGAAATCTCAAGCCATTGTAAGACTTCAGAATTCTGCTAATGATGTGTTCTTTAAAGAATATTACAAACAATTATTTCAAATGCTTAAAAAACAAAATTATTCCCTGAAAGGATATATAATTTCCCCCATGAGAATGATTCCTACATAAAGGAAAGCCTGTATTCACGTGCATCTTGAAGGCCCTAAACTGGAAAGGTTACATAACAGTATCAAGACACACATATATTAAGTTACAATTTCTCAATAAGCATATAATGCTTTTAAAGCCCATTTAAACCTTATCAGGGTTTTTTAAAAACTGAAGATTACTGCACTACCAATTACTCTTCCTAAAATAACTACAATAAATTTGCTAAGACTCACTTGTAGAAACCAAGCAAAGTATTTTCTCTCTTGTCCAACTAAAAGGGTGCCAATGAACGGCTATCTAGTTTTAAATTTAAATGAAAACATTATTATTTTCTTATAGAACATCCTCACCT
>NW_012117377.1:8637129-8637523 GCF_000951035.1 Colobus angolensis palliatus | reverse complement strand
TACTAAAATTTTTCTGTTTCTTTTTACTTTCTTAATATCACTACTAGAAAATTTTAAATTACTTACACAGCTTGCATTGTATTTCTATTGAACACTGCTGCTACAGACCCACAACCTCAATTCTGACAGCAAGCAAGGACTATCGCTTGGCATTTCCCAATTACGGCTGTCATTTAAAACCCAAAAGAGGCTGGGTGTTATGGCTCATGCCTGTAACGCCACTGCTTTGGGAGGCTGAGGTGGGACGATTGCTTGAGGCCAGGAATTTGAGACCAGCCTGGGCAACATAGCAAAACTCAACCTTCACAAATAAATAAATATATTTAAATGTAAAAAGCAGAACAAAAGTATTTTCTCTTTGCTACCAACTTAATTGAGAGAACAAGATAATTCT
>NW_012117377.1:8625734-8628320 GCF_000951035.1 Colobus angolensis palliatus | reverse complement strand
GACTGCCAAAATTTCCATTACAGCATCCTATTTTTAGTCTTCAAAATTGGGTCTTTTAACTCGCATTCCACAGCATGATGTGTTTGACTAAGTTTACATAAGGAATAAAATAAGCATCCTAAAGTGTTAATCTTGTTAAGCTGAGAAAGGAACTGTAAGCTTTTAATTCTTCATTTTTAATCTTAAGTCTTTCAAACACACAAACTGAAAAAATTAAGGAAAATATTGGCCCAGAAAGAGGAAGGAAAGGAGACACCAGGCGGTTCTTGACAACCAAAGTGGTGGTGATGGGGGGGACCAGGTGTGGGGAGGGAATGAAAACCATCCACCAGGGTGGGGAGAGCGGGCTGTGGGCCACGGAACAGAAAGGAATGGAGACCGTGGAAGCCGCAGGCTCCCCAGGAGCCGGGCGAGGAACGACTTCTGGCGCTGGTCCCCCAGGGAGAGAGAAATTGGCGCGACGCGCACCAATAGGAGACCCACAGTAGCTGAGAAAGGAGAGGAAAACAGGCGACCTGAGAGGCGGAGGAGGTGAGGGGACCGGGCTATACCTCACCGGGAAGGCAGAGGCAGCGCGGCTGGAGGAGGACAGCGCAGGGGGAGGAGCGAGGGGCTTCCGAAAGGCTCTCCATCCCGGCCAGGAGCCGGCGGGTCCCCCTGCATCCCGCTCCTCCTCTCCTCACCTGGGAATCGGAGGCGCAAGGAGGGCTACCGCTGGGCGCCGAGTCTGTTTCCAGCCCCACTCGGCGACATGGCGGCCGACGTGCTGTCACGGAGCTTGCTCGGGTCTCCCGTGGCTCCGGTGGAGGAGACACCTCTCGCCTTTCCGCCCCGCCTCCCTCTGCGCACCCCTCGCGGCTGGCCGGCTGGAGGCTGGCCGCCCGCGACCGCGGAGCATAGAGCACTGGCGGCTAGAGAGGAAGCGCAGAGCGCGAACAACCATAGAGTGCGAGTCCGGACACCAACCGGATGGTCTGTGGCTCTCCTCAATGGTCCACTCACAATCCTTGGGCTGCTGAGCCGAGGCGGAAGCGGAATTGAGGGAGAAAAGCACGAAGGCTCCGCTGTTCGCATGCGCAGGCTGTAGTGTTTACTTCCGCTTGACCTGGCCCGGACGCCGGAAAATATTCCACGTGGGATACCCTGCGTGGGGTTCACCGAAGTAGCGACACTGGGTAGTCCTTGGAGCGGGCCTGAGAGACAAGGCCATGTGGATCCCAGTAGCCAGGCTTCCTCCGCGGCTGAGGCTCTCTGCCTTGGCGGGCGCTGGTCGCTTCTGCATTTTAGGGTCTGGAGCGGCGACGCGAAAGCACTTGCCGGCGAGGAACCGCCGTGGCTTGTCTGACTGCTCTCCGCAGCTGTTGCCCGAACCGGATTTCAGGAATCCGCCAAAGAAGGCGTCTAGGTCCAGCTTAGACTTTAAGCGTTACGTAACCGATCGGAGATTGGCTGAGACCCTGGCGCAAATCGTATGCGGAAAACCAAATAGACCTCCACACTTACTGCTGGAGTGCAATCCAGGTGAGTCCTGCTGGATTGCATTTTCTTGGATGTGCATCATTTATTCAAACGTATTGACCCTCGTCGGGGTGCTATTTAAGTAAGGTGCTAGGTTTTTTGTTTTGTTTTGAGGTGGAGTCTCGTTCTGTCGCCAGGCTGGAGTGCAATGGGGCGATCCCGGCTCATTGCAACTTCCGCGTCCCTGGTTCAAGCGATTCTCCTGCCTCAGCTTCCCGAGTAGCAAGAAGTACAGGCGCCCGCCACCACGCGCAGCTAATTTCCTTATTTTTATTCGAGACGTGGTTTCGCCATGTTGGCCAGGATGGTCTCGATCTCTTGACCTCGTGATCCGCCCGCCTAGGCCTCCCAAAGTGCTGGGATTACGGGCATGAGCCACCGCGCCCGGCCAGATACGGGTCTTTTTTGGAAGCTCCTTAGTTGGAGAGATTGCCCACAACGTAAGCGTAGAGTCTGTATCATTAATGACACCACAAAATATTTCTGTAGCAGTTTGCATTTACACAATGTTTGATAAAACATACTCTTAGATTTTATCATCTCTCCAAAAGAGTTGCAAACCTCTGCCAGCAGAAAAAATGATGTTATCTTATTCTTCCGTGCATTCCCTATAGACCGTAGCAGAATGCTAAGAACACAAGATTTACAGGCTTTTTGAATAATAATATTTTAAAGCACCATTTCATATCACAGGGAGTCAGTTCTGTTTAGGCTTGACAATCTCTTTGATGGTTAAAGGATCCGTGTAGTCCATGAGTAAGTGAGAGGCTAGAGGCCATCTATTTTATTGTGGTATGTTTCTTCTAAGAGGTAGTGAATCATAGTGATGAAGTGTGTAAGTTTTGGCCGGGTGCTGTGGCTCATGCCTGTAATCCAGCACTTCCAGAGGCCGAGGCGAGTGGATCCCTTGAGGTCAGGAGTTCCAGACCAGCCTGGCCAACATGATGAAAGCCCGTCTCTGCTTAAAATACAAAATTAGCCGAGCGTGGTGGCGGGCGCCTGTAATCTCAGCTACTCGGGAGGCTGAGACAAGAGAAACGCTTGAACCCAGGAGGCAGAGGTTGCAGT
>NW_012117377.1:8623660-8625024 GCF_000951035.1 Colobus angolensis palliatus | reverse complement strand
TTTTTTAGTAGAGACGGGGTTTCACCATATTAGCCAGGATGGTCTAGATCTCCTGACCTCATGATCCGCCCATCTCGGCCTCCCAAAGTGCTGGGATTACAGGCTTAAGCCACCGCGCCTGGCCAAGCACACAGGTTTTTAAGTAGAATATCTTTTAGGGAGCCATCTCTGAAATATCTTGTTTATTCCCAATGACTAGAACACAGTTAATATTCAGTGCTGTTGAATGGCTGAAACATGAGGAGTTCTGAGACTTGTTTGCTAGTTCTAGGTCAGCTACAGCCTAGTTGGCTGAAAGTCAGCCAACTAGGGGCCTCGGCTCGTTTCCCCATTTCTACTTAGCTGCGTGGTGCTCCTTTCTTCTGTGAGCTTGGAATCTAATTGGAGTAAGTGCTAATGTTAGGTTAATGAGTCTATGTGTAGAGGACTAGGTGCTCGCAAAGGACGTTCTGGATAAGTCCTGCTCTTGCAAACGAAGCAGGGAAGCAGGGCGTTCCCGATAGGAGCCAGCTGCAAACAGCAGACCCTGGGGGCTTGTTTATGTGTAAACATCTTGATAATCCAGAAAGTCTGGGAAAGGTCAGAAAAACAACAATGTGTCTTGTGACTTGATAACATTCCACAAACGTGGAGCGTGTGGTTCGGGGCGGCCGCCATGTTTGTCTTGTCTTGTGTTGTCTTGTGTCTTGTGTGTTCGTTCCTTTGTTTAGGAAACACGCGGATCCCAACACTATGTAACCTCTAGATTTAGGGTTTCAAAGGAAAGAAAGGTTGGCATACAAATCAAGTATCTTTTATCTGAAATGCTTGGGAATACAAGTGTTTTCGATTTCAAATTTTTTCATATTTTGCAATATTTGCATATACCTAATGAGATATCTCAGGGATGGGACCCGAGTCTAAAAATTCCTTTTTTGTTTCATATACATCTTATTCGTAAGGCCTAAAGGCAATTCTGTATAATATTTTCAATAATTTTGTGCATTAAACAAAATTTGTATATATTGGGCCATCAGAAAGCAAAGGTGTCACTCTATCAGCCACCCATGTGAACAATCTGGTTGTTTGACATCGTCATCATCCCTAACTTTTTTTTTTTTTTTTAAGATAGAGTTTCCCTCTTGTCACCCAGGGCTGGAGTGCAATGGTGCAATCTCGGCACTCACTGCAACCACTGCCTCCCAGGTTTAAGCGATTCTCCTGCCTCAGCCTCCCAAGTAGCTAGGATTACAGGCGCCTGCCACTATGCCCAGCTGATTTTTGTATTTTTAGTAGAGACGGAGTTTCACCATGTTGGCCAGGCTGGTCTTGAACTCCTGACCTCAGGTGATCCACCCGCCTCAGCCTCCCAAAGTGCTGGGGTT
>NW_012117377.1:8621650-8622850 GCF_000951035.1 Colobus angolensis palliatus | reverse complement strand
GCTAATTTTTTGTATTTTTAGTAGAGAGGAGTTTCACCATGTTGGCCAGGCTGGTCTTGAACTCCTGACCTCAGGTGATCCACCCGCCTCAGCCTCCCAAAGTGCTGGGGTTACAGGCGTGAGCCACCACGACTAGCCCCTTACTCTGAATTTATATGCTCCTGGTAAGCCATCATTTTCTTACACTTATTCACACACAAGTGCTTAACAGTAGAAAATATGACATACCATTAGTACAGTTAAAAAAAAAAATGTGTTCAAAGAAACTAGGCAGCACAGCAGCAGCATCAGAATACCTGCGTCAGCTGTTAAACAGTGGAAACACCCAGTGGCAGGCTTTCAGTCTCCTTCTGGGATGCTGTGTTTTGATGAAAAGATTACTGTACACCACATTTTTTTTCTTAGGCGAGAAGAAATATCCGAAGCAGCTGAGGGACCAAGAAGTGGGTCCATTAAGGATAAGGAAACATTCTGCTGGCTGGCTTTTAATGGGCCTGGCGCGGTGGCTCACACCTGTAATCCCAGCACTTTGGGAGGCAGAGACGGGCGGATTACTAGGTTAAGAGATCGAGACCATCCTGGCCAACATGGTGAAACCCCATCTCTACTAAAAATACAAAAATTAGCTGGGCGTGGTGGCACATGCCTGTCATCCCAGCTACTCGCTCGGCTGAGGCAGGAGAATCGCTTGAACCCGGGACTCAGAGGTTGCAGTGAGCTGGGATCATACCACTGCACTCCAGCCTGGGCGACTGAGCTACACTCTTTGTCTCAAAAAAAAAAAAAGTTCCCTATAGAGGCATCTGCCTTATTAACAGTGGTTTTTGTCTTAGATAACTCCCTTCGATTTTTATGAACTGACCTCACCTTCATGTTGTACACCTGCATTTTCACTGCAAACCTGTCACAGAAGGTCGGGTGTGGAATTTTCCACTTTTGGCATCATGTTGGCACTCAAAAAGTTTCACGTTTTGGAGTATTTCAGAATTTGTGGATTAGGGATGCTCAGCATGTAGTCAGATATAGTTGCATAGAGTGAAGGCATTTTCCAAATAGATTTTTCAGTGATTGTGCTTCTTAAAAAGCAGACACATTTACATAACAATGAAGAAGTGGAAATACTTTGCATCTTTAGCCAGCCTCTTACTCTTTTTTTTTTTTTTTTTTTGAGACAGAGTCTTGCTCTGTCTCCCGGGCTGG
>NW_012117377.1:8609999-8621505 GCF_000951035.1 Colobus angolensis palliatus | reverse complement strand
TCTCGGCCTCCCAAAGTGCTGGGATTACAGGCTTGAGCCACCGCGCCCGGCCCGAGTATTATTGTTATTCTACAACTTACTGTTTTGGAAAGAGTTCAAGGTTTTAGCTACGTTATTTAATTGATTTAAATCTGAAGGAGTTCCAAAAATGTGAAGAAAAAAGGAACACATAATTGTCTGAAGATTTAACGTCCTGAAATGTGATTCAGTAAACACAGTCATCTGTAGTTTCAACTTGGAAATTAAAAACAAGAAGATAACTTTTATCCTGTTTTGAGGAAAAAAAAAAAAGCCTATATTTAAAGGTTAATCTACATGTTCACAAAGTAATTAAGATTGTATTAAAATGTCTTTGTTTCTATTTCAAGTTTGTTATTCTGTAACACAGTAGTTGCTTTTTTCTGTCAGATCTTCAAGGCTGAGCAACCGAGGCTCATGCCTGTAATCCCAGCATTTTGGGGGGCTGAGGCGGACAGATCGCTTGAGGTCAGGAGTTCAAGACCAGCCTGGCCAATGTGGTGATACCCTACCTCTACTAAAAATACAAAAAATTAGCTGGGCGTGGTGGTTCATGCCCGTAATCCTAGTTACTTGGGAGGCTGAGGCAGGAGAATCACTTGAACCCGGGAAGTGGAGGTTGCAGTGAGCTGAGATCATACCACTGCACTCCAGCCTAGGCTACAAGAACAAAACTCAGTCTCCAAAGAAAAAAACATCTTCAAGACAAGAGTTTAATTTTAAAACAATTGTTTTACTGAAAAAAGGAAGGTTCGGGACTAGAGAATTTTTGAAACAATAATCGTGGTAGGAATATCAATAACAAAATGTTTCTGAAGCTATAAATGTAAGCTCAAAATAGAAACATCATTGACTAAATCCCGTCTTTGATTAGAACTAGTTTTTTCTCTTTTAAAGCGCTTATTTTCTACTAGCACTAACTTGTGCTCAGCCCTTAGTACATATTCTCTCACTTTTTAGTAACCATTGTTATGATAAATTGAAAAGCCATTCAAATAAAATTTTGTGGAATGAATCTGTTTGCCAGAATGAAAAGAGAAGTAACAATAGGTAAACAACTCTTGTGGCTTTAAGTCAGGGGCTTAAAGTCGTGCTCTGAGCCGGTAGGATAATGTTTCTGGCCACCTAAAGTTTGTTCCTGAAAACTTAAAGGAGTTTCAGTGCTGATAGCTGGGATTACAGGCACCCGCCACCACGACCAACTAATTTTTTGTATTTTTAGTAGAGACGCGGTTTCACCACGTTGGCCAGACTGGTCTGCAACTCCTGACTTCAGGTCATCCGCCCGCCTCAGCCTCCAAAGTGCTGGGATTACAGGCTTGACCCACTGCGCCTGGTAAATGAGACAAACTTAATGGGACGTACCTAACTTAATGACTAGTAGAAACTCAAGGGTTGCTTGCGTTTTCTGTTATTTTCCCGTCCTGTTTTTGAAACGTAGTGCAATCCAGTTGAATTTTCAAATGTGATCTCTCTGTTGTATGAATCGAATTATTTATCCTGGAGCTTTGATTGTTACCATGTTTGAATTGTTGAGTGTTAGCTGACAGGTGCTAAAGCAAGAATGTATGGTGCCCTCTCAGAACATACAAGTGTGTTGAAGCCATGAAGTGTTCATCGTTTATACATTTTCTTTCTCTTTTTTGAGACAGGGTCTCACTCCCATCGCCCAGACTGGAGTGCAGTGCTACAATCACGGCTCACTACAGTCTCAACTTCCCTGGCTCAGGTGATTCTCCCACCTCAGCCTCCAAGCAACTAGGATTACAGGCACACGCCCCAATAACTGGCTGATTTTTGTATTTTTAGTAGAGACAGGGTTTTGACATGTTGCCCAGGCTGGTCTCAAACTCCCGAGACTACAAGCGTGAGCCACCACACCTGTGCTGTTCAGCTTTCCGTAATTGCAAAGATTAAACTGCCTTTTTGATAACTTGTGAGGCTGTTAATACTCTATCGGGGTGTCCAAGCTTTTGGTTTCCCTAGGCCACATTGGAACATCGGCTGTCCTGGCCATACATAAAATACAGTAATAAGAACAATAGCTGATGAGCTTTTAAAAAAAAAAGGTCCATGCATACATCTCATAATGTTTTAAGAAAGATGACGAATTTGTGTTGGGCACATTCAAAGCCGTCATGGGCTGTATGCGACCCCCAAGCCGCAGGTTGGACAGCCTTGCTGTGCGTGCGACTGATAATCGTATGCATTGGATGGGTACTCTTTCTTTTAGCTTCCCTGACACCACCCTCTTCTGGGTTTCCTCCTTACTCGTATTCTCAGTGTCTTGTCATTAGACTTTGGACATAGTCTACCTTCAGGGCTGGTCCTCTGTTTCTCCCTAGTGTAGACCCCTGACTTAAATTACCTTCAACAAGCCAAATTCCCACACATTTATATCGTCAGCCTGGACCACTCCACTGACACCTTGTTCAGGTCTGCAGCTTCCTACCTGACACCACTACCTGGATCACATAGTGGGCATCTCGAAATGATTGGGACCAAATATATATGATTTCCACCCCTAGTCTTTCCCTTCCTCTAGTCTTTTTAAAACTTCCCCTTGAAAGGGATTGTTAAAATTTACTAGATTTTTAAAAATTTTTTTATTTTATTTGTTTATTTACTTTGGAGATGGAGTCTCACTCTGTAACCCTAGCTAGAGTGCAGTGGCACAATCTCAGCTCACTGCAACCTCTGCCTCCCGGGTTCAAGCGATTTCTCCCACTTCAGCCTCCCCAATAGCTGGAATTACAGGAGTGTGCCACCACCCCGGCTTACTTTTGTATTTTTAGTAGAGACAGGGTTTCACCATGTTGGTCATGCTCATCTCAAACTCCTGACCTTGGGTGATCCTCCCTCTTTGGCCTCCCAAAGTGCTGGGATTACAGGTGTGAGCCACCGCACCTGGCCGCAATTTACCAGATTTTGAGCTGGGCATGGTATCACATGCCTGTAATCCCAGCACTTTGGGAGGCTGAGACAGGAGGCTCACTTAAGGCCAGGAGTTTGAGACCAGCCTGGGGAACATGGTGAACCCTGTCTCTACTAAAAATATAAAAATTTGAGCTGGGCATGGTATCACATGCCTGTAATCCCAGACACTTAGGAGGCTGAGACAGGAGGCTCACTTAAGGCCAGGAGTTTGAGACCAGCCTGGGGACATAGTCTCATCTCTATAAAAAAAAGAAGAAAAAATATTTTACTAGATTTAGTAATAGGATAATATTCGTAGGTTGAATGCAAATGCTTAAGAGAAACCAGGTGTTTGAATTAATAACTTTAAGTTACATTATTTTCAACCGTAATAATTTTTTTTTTTTTTTTGAGACGGAGTCTCGCTCTGCCGCCCAGGCTGGAGTGCAGTGGCCGGATCTCAGCTCACTGCAAGCTCCGCCTCCCGGGTTCCCGCCATTCTCCTGCCTCAGCCTCCCGAGTAGCTGGGACTACAGGCGCCCGCCACCTCGCCCGGCTAGTTTTTTGTATTTTTTAGTAGAGACGGGGTTTCACCGTGTTAGCCAGGATGGTCTCGATCTCCTGACCTCGTGATCCGCCCGTCTCGGCTTCCCAAAGTGCTGGGATTACAGGCTTGAGCCACCGCGCCCGGCCCGTAATAAATATGAATAGAATTTTCTGTGCACAGAAACATCAGTGTGTGCATTAAACACATAACGCCTTATTGTTGTGTGTGTTTTTGTAACTTCAGTTTAAGCTTATGGAGAGTCTATAACTGATTCTCGCCCTAACTACGAAGGTCTCTAGTACTACTGCGAGGTGAGCAAATCAGAACAGTGACCTTCTAGCAAACAAGGTGTGTGTAGTTGCTTCTGTCTTTAGAAAAAGTAAATGAATGTTATGGAGATGAGCCAAGTTCGTTTGTTTGGTGGATAGCTGACTAGATTCCCTTAGAAGAAAGATATTCTCTTGAATCCATCTGCCTTTCACTTTCACATTTTAATTGTTTTTCTTTACGGTGAGACATCTTTCATTTTTTCTTCCCCTGACCAAAGCAGATGGCTCACAGTTCTCTATATGAGGCCAACCATGCCATCAGAATCTTTGCCCAGTGCTTCAGGTAGCCACTACTAAGCAGTCCGAGAGTGGCATGAACAGCTTTTGAATAGCTGAAGCCATTATGATAAAGAAATCTTGAGCTCAGGAGTTTGAGACCAACCTGGGCAACATGGCGAAACCCTGTTGCTACAAAAAATCCAAAAATTGGTGGGGCGTGATGGTATACACCTGTAGTCCTAGCTACCTGTGGGACTGAGGTGGAAGGATCACTTAAGCCCAGGAGATCAAGGCTGCAGTCAGCTGAGATTGCACCACTGCACTCCTGCCTGGTTGACAGCTTGTCTCAAAAAAAAAAAAAAAAAGTGACGGATAAATAAAAATTTATGATAGGTTATTTCTGTTCGGGGGGCTTTTTCTTGGTAATATTATTGTACTTTTGCCACTTTTCAGGTATTAATTGATTTTTACTTCCTCTGTTAAATTTTGGGTATGTTAGTAATATTTTCTTTACATCTTCGTGGAGGTAGAAATATTTTTTGTAAAAAGGTAATTCAGCTGGATGTGGTGGCTGTAATCCCAGCACTTTGGGATGCCAAGGCGGGCATGTCATGAGGTCAAGAGATTGAGACCATCCTGGCCAACATGGTGAAACCTGTCTCTACTAAAAATACAAAAAATTGGCTGGGTGTGGTGGTGTGCACCTGTAGTCCCAGCTACTGAGGAGGCTGGCACAGGATCACTTGAACCCGGGAGGCAGAGGTTGCAGAGAGCCGAGATGGTGCCACAGCACTCCAACCTGGCAACAGAGCGAGACTCTGTCTCTAAAAAAAAAAAAAAAAAAAAGATAATTGAATTATTTTTATCTTTACATTTTATTATTGGTTTTTTGAAGTAGAGTTTTTTGAGTTGTTGCAAAGTATACTTAATGCTGAAATTTTTTAACATGTTATCTTTGTCTCTCTTTAGTCCTTAGGGAAAAATCTGGATGGAAAACTACGAGTCATTTACTGTGACTTCTTTAGAATAGATCCTAGAAGTGGTGGAGCAATAAAGCCACCCGCTATGTCTTCTGAAGAGCTCTTTAAGAATTTGGGAATAGAAGAAGTTCCTTGGACAGCAGGTCATTTTTGGAATTTACTAAAGCAAATGCCTGGAATTTGCCATGTTTCTGTAGCAGTATAGCTGATTTGTTGATGAAATTTGTGTTTTATTTATTTATTTTCTGAGATGGAGTCTCGCTCTGTCACCCACGCTGGAGTGCATTGGTGCGATCCTGGTTCACTGACCCTCTGCCTCCAGGTTCATGCGATTCTCCTGCTTCAGCCTCCCGAGTCGCTGGGATTACAAGTGTGTGTCACTACACCTTGTTACCTTTTGTATTTTTGGTAGAGATGGGATTTCACCATGTTGGCCAGGCTGGTCAACTCCTGCCCTCAAGTGATCTTCCCGCCTCGACTTCCCGAAGTGCTGGGATTACAGTTGTGAGCCACTGTGCCTGGCCAAATGTGTGTATAATTTATATTGTATTAATACAATTTATGAGCAGACACTCTAACTCTGAATATGGCATTTACCTCACCTGGACACAGACAACCAGTTTATTTCCCCAAAAGTCAAGTTCCATGCCAAGGAAAGATATTGAGGCTTAGTTTTAATTGAAATAAACTTGAAATTGATATAGTTTGTTCACTTAGTTTGTCTCAATAAAATATGGGCATAGGACAAAATGCTAAGAACTTCATTCAGATCTTTTTGCTTATATTCCTAACAGGCATCCCTTTAAAAGTATTTGGAATGTTTCCAAGTAGAGGTGAAAAAAGGGCACTTTGGAAACTCGCATATGACTTGTATTCCTGTACTTCTATCTATAAATTTGGACGAATAGAAATAAATATGTTTATTGGTGAAAAAGAATTCCAGGTATGTTATTAACAAACACCTATTTTTTCTTTTGAAAGAGTTCTGTGATTTTTCTCTGAGTACTCTTAATCTGTGCAATTTTAATTGAAGGATCATGACATTTGAGGGTCTAAGATTGTTTTCAAATTCTGCAGAGTAGTCTTTAGACTCAGGTTGCTTTTTCAGTGTACAGTTGAGTGGTTTTAAGTGCATTCCCATTGTACAACCATTACCATCATCCATCTCCAAAACTTTTCGTCATCCCATACCAAAACTCTGTACTCATTAAACACAAACTGTCTGCTTCCCTCTTCCTGCATCCACTAGTTATCATTATTCTATTTTCTGTCTCTATAAATTTGACTATTCTCTTTACCTCATGTAAGTTTACAATATTTCTTTGTGTCTGGCATTTTTCACTTAGCATAATGTTCTCAAGGTTCATCCATGTTATAGCATGTGTCAGAATTTGATTCCTCTTTAAGGCTGAATAATATTCCATTCTGGCCTGGCACGGTGTCTCACTCCTGTAATCCCAGCACTTTGGAGGCTGAGGCATGCTGATCACTTGAGGTCAGGAGTTCGAGACCAGCTTGGCCAACGTGGCAAAATCCCATCTCTGCTAAAAATACAAAAATTAGCCAGGCGTGGTGGTACATGCTTGTAATCCCAGCTACTTGGGAGGCTAAAGCAAGAGAATTGCTTGAACCTGGGAGGACGAGGTTGCAATAAGCGAGATCATGCCGCTGCACTCCAGCCTGGGCAACAGAGCAAGACTTTGTCTCAAAAAAAAAAAAAAAATCCATTGTATGTGTATACTGCAGTTTGTGTGTTCATGTATCAATGACATTTAGTTGCTTTTACCTTTTGGCTGTTGGGAATAATGCTGCAGTGAACACGAGTTTACAAAAGTCCTTTGAGCGTACAGCTAGAAGTAGAATTGCTGGATCTTATAGTAATTCTATCTTTAGTTTTTTGTGTTTTTTGAGGTAGGGTCTTGCCCTGTTGCCGAGGCTGGAGTGCAGTGACATGATCACAGCTCTCTGCAGCCTGGACCTTCTGGGTTCAAGCGATCTTCCCACCTCAGCCCCTGAGCTGTGACTGCAGCCGCACACCACCAGGCCTGGCTTTTTGTAGCAATAGGGTCTTGCCATGTTGCTCAGGCTGGCCTCCAACTCTGGGACTCAAGCAGTCCTCCTGCCTCAGCCTTCCGAAGTGTTGGGACTACAGGCATGAGCTACTGTGCCCAGTCTGTTTTTAGTTTTTTGAGGAACCACCATACTGTTTGTTAGCCATCGTGGATGCACCATTTGACATTGCTACCAGCAGTGTGCAAGGGTCCCGATTTCCCCGCAGCATTACTGAGAGTCGTTCTCTGGGTCCTCGGTGGTACCTCTCCTAATGGTGTGAACTGGTATTTCATTGTGCTTTTGATTTGCATTTTCCTAATGATTAGTCACGTTGAATATATTTTTATGTACTTACTGACTGTTTGTATATCTTTTAAGAAATGTCTGTTCAAGACGTTTGCCCATTTTTAATGGGTTATTTTGTTTGTTGCTGAGTTTTAAGAGTCCTTTATATATTCTGGATGTTAATCTCTTACCATACCTGATTTGCAAATATTTCCTCCCGTTCTGTGGGTTGCCTTTTAACCCTGTTGATTGTGTCCTTTGATGCCGAAAGTTATTAGTTTTGATGAAGGTAACTTTGTCTCTTTCTTCTTTTGTTGCCTGTGCCTTTGGTGTCATACGTAGCTCAGCGGTCCCCGACATCTTTGGCACCAGGGACCGGTTTTGTGGAAGACGGTTTTTGCGTGGACGGTGGTGGGGATGGTTTTGGGATGATTCAGGTGCATCACATTTATTGTGCACTTTATTTCTATTATTATTACATTCTAATATGTAATGAAATAATTATACAACTCACCACAATGTAGAATCAGTAGGAACACTGGGCTAGTTTTCCTGAAACTAGATGGTGCTTCTTGGGGCTGATAGGAGATAGTGACAGATCGTCAGGCATTAGATTCTCAGAAGGCCTTCGCAACCCAGATCCCTCACGCGCAATGGGGATTGCGCTCCTATGAGAATCGAAGGCAGCTGCTAATCTGACAGGAGGTGGAGCTCAGGCGGTGATGTGAACAGTGGGGAGCGACTGTAAATACGGATGACGCCTCGCCTGGTCACCTGCCACTCACTTCCTGCTGTGTGGCCCAGTTTCTAACAGGACATGGACTGGTATCAGTTCGTGGCCCGGGGACTGGGGACCTGTGTCGTAGCTAATAGGTCATTGCCAAATCCTGTGTTGTGAAGGTTTCCTTGCGTTTCCTTCTAAGAGTTTTATAGTTTTGGCTCTTGTTTAGGTCTTTGATCCATTTTGAGTTAATTTTGTTTATGGTTTCAGCTTCCAGCTTCATTCTTTGATCTAGTTTTCCCAGCGCCATTTGTTGAAAAGACTGTTCTTTACCCCCATCAAATGGCTTTGGCGTTGGTGTCAGAAACGATGTGACCGTATGTGTAAGAGTTTATTTCTGGGCTCTGTTGTATTCCATGGATCTCAATATTTGTCCTTAGGCCAATACAACACTGTCTTACTACTGTTGCCTTGGTAAGTTTTGAAGTCAGAGGGTGGTTCATCCAAATTTATTATTTTTAATGATTGTTTAGGCTATTTGAGTTTCCTTGAGATTCTATATGGATTTTAGGATGGATTTTTCTGTTTCTCCAAAACATGTTAGGACTTTCATAGGGATTGCATTGAATCTTGAGATTGCTTTGGGTGGTAATGGCGTCTTAATAGTATTCAATATGAAATCTTCCAATCCGCAAACATGAAATGTCTTTCCGTTTATTTGTGGCTTTTGTTGTTGTTTTCGTTTTTGTTTGACACAGGGTCTCACTCTGTCGCCTGGGCTGCAGTGCAGTGGTAGGATCACGGTTCACTGAAGCTTTGACCTCCCAGGCTCAGGTGATGCTCCCACCTCAACCTCCCCAGCTGGTGGGACTGCGGGCATGGACCTCCGTGCCTGCCTGATTATTGTGGTTTTTGTGGAAATGGTTTTACCACATTGCTCAGGCTGGTCTTGAACTTATGGGTTCAAGTGGTCCTTCAGCCTCGGTCTCCCGAGGTGCTGGGATTGCAGGTATGAGCCACTGTGCCTGGCCTCCATTTATTTGTGTTTTTAATTGCTAACTTTTAAGTTACTTTTGGTGCTATTGTAAATGGAAGTGTTTTTCTAATTGTTCGTTGCTAGTGCATAAAAATGCAACTGATTTTTGTTTTTGTATCTTGCAGCTTTGCTGAATCTGTTAGGTTTTTTTGTTTGTTTATTTGTTTTAGACGGAGTCTCGCTCTGTGTCCCCCGCTGGGGCGCAGTGGCACAATCCCGGCTCACTGCAACCTCTGCCTCCCAGTTTAAGTGATTCTCCTGCCTCAGCCTCCTCAGTAGCTGGGATTACAGGCACGCACCACCACGCCCAGCTACTTCTTTTGTATTTTTAGTAGAGATGGGGTTTCACCATGTTGGTCAGGCTAGTCTCAAACTCCTGACCTCTTGATCCGCCTGCTGTGGCCTCCCAAAGTGCTGGGATTACAGGTGTGAGCCACAGCGCCCGGCCAGGTTTTTTTTTTTTTTTTCCCTTTGTTTTTAAAGAGACAGTGTCTCACTTTGTTGCCCAGGCTGGTCTCGAACTCCTGGGCTCAAGTGATCCTCCTGCCTCGGCTTCCCAAAATGCTGGGACTGCAGGTGTGAGCTATCACACTCAGCTGAATTTATTAGTTTTAAAAGGATTCTTTTAATATTTAAGGATTTTTTTTAATTAATTTTTTTAACTTTAAAACATTTAAAAAATTTTTTTTAGAGACAGGGTCTTACTCTGTTGCCCAGGCTTGAATGTAGCGGTATGTTCATAGCTCACTGCAGCCTCAAACTTCTGGGCTCAAGTGATCCTCCTGCCTCAGCCTCCCCTGTAGCTGGGACCACCTGTGCGCACCACCACACGCAGGTAGTTGTTGATTCTTGTAGTGATAGGGTCATGCTGTGTTGTTCAGGGCGGTTTTGAACTCCTGTCTTCAAGTGATTCTCCTGCCTAGGAGAGGCAGGTGCTAGGATTCCAGTTGTGAACCATCACAGCAAGCCTAAGATTTGAGACTCTAGTTTTAATTCTCTGTGAGGGAAGGTCTTCCTGACAACGTTGATATTGCTGAGTGTCGTCTTTCTTTTCTCCCCAGAATGTTTCACGTTATTAATCTGTGAATCCAGTTTAACGGAAATGTTTATTTGTCTGTCCGTGTTGCCCATGCTGGAGTGCTATCTATGGCTTTTCACAGGCACAGTCATCTCACACCAAACCCCCAGACTCCTAGACTCGAGCAGTCCCCTTGCCTCAGCCTTTTGAGTCGCTGGGACTACAGGTGCACACCACTGCACCCAGCTTTTTGTATCTAATTCTAGTTTTCTCTGCTTAAATTTCTGGATGCTATTAAGATAGTACTATTAAGACTCTGATAAGATTAAGATTTATATAATGCTTAATTTCTTAAATTTCTAGATGCTATTAAGATAGTACTATGAAGACTCTGATAAGATTAAGATTTATATAATGCTTAATTTCTTAAATTTCTGGATGCTATTAAGATAGTACTATGAAGACTGATAAGATTAAGATTTGTATAATGCTTAATTTCTTAAATTTCTGGATGCTATTAAGATAGTACTATGAAGATTCTGGTAAGATTAAGATTTGTATAACGCATATTTGTGTTGCTATGGATTAAGATGGTGGGGCAAAAAACGAAGGGACGATTTGCTTCCCCAGACCCATTTAGTAAATACATATTCACTAGCCATGGAAAGACAGCGGGGGCCTCAGGACCTCGAGGCTGTGCATAGTGTACGATATTAAACAAAGGAATGGCAAGGAGAAAAATAGGAACCACTTTGTTAGATTCCTGCTGCTGGGATTATATTCCAGTGGCCCATGCGTCTTCTGCCCTGGATCTTTTCACGCGTGGTTTCTTCTCTCCGGAGTGCCTTCCCAGTCACTGAGGTAACCTCGTCCTTTCCGGTCAGCCTTAACACTCGTGTGCTGTTGTGTTTTAAGAGATGGGGTCTCACTGTGTTGCCCAGGCTGGTCTTGAACTTCTAGGCTCAAGCAGGCCTCCTGCCTCGGCCTCCCGAAGTGCTGGAATTACGAGTGAGACCCCGCGTGCCCTGCTGTTGGCCCTGCTGGAGTGCTGTGGCTCTCACAGGCACAGTCACCGCACAACGAACGCCCAAACTTCTGGGCGCAAGCAGTCCCCTTGCCTCAGCCTTTCCAGTAGCTGTACCTGGTTTTTTGCATCTAATTCTAGTTTTATTTTCTTAAATGTCTAGATACCATTAAGACAGTCCTTTTTTTTTTTGAGACCAAGTCTCACTCTGTCACCCAGGCTGGAGTGCAGTGGCGCGATCTGGGCTCACTGCAAACTCCTCCGCCCGGGTTCACACCATTCTCCTGCCTCCGCCTCCCGCCTCCCAAGTAGCTGGGATGACAGGCGCCCGCCACCACGCCCAGCTAATTTTTTTTTTTTT
>NW_012117377.1:8599390-8605646 GCF_000951035.1 Colobus angolensis palliatus | reverse complement strand
CTCGTGATCCGCCCGTCTCGGCCTCCCAAAGTGCTGGGATTACAGGCTTGAGCCACCGCGCCCGGCCAATTTTTGTATTTTTAGTAGAGACGGGTTTCACCACATTGGCCAGGCTGACCTCAGGTGCTCTACCCACCTTGACCTCCTAAAGCGCTGAGATTACAGGCGTGAGCCACCGTGTCTGGCCCTGGCTCTAATTTTTAAATTGTTGCAATGTGGATCTTAGTGTATTCTCTTCACTGCTTTTGCCTGAGAATATTCCAAGGTCTTCAGTCCATGCTCCTTGCTGTTTTTTTTAAGCTCAGGAATGTTATCTCATTTGATTTTAGCTTTTGTTCCAATTCTTTTTTTTTCCCCTCAAAAACATTTGAGGTTCTTAGGTTGGATCTCTGATCCTTGTCTTCAGTGTCTGTCACGCTCTCATCATTTTTCTCTATTCCCAGAATCTCTTCACAGTTAGTCTTCACGTCCCTGATTCTGCTTTCTGCCCGCACTGTGTATTGTGCGCTCAGTACTATAGTTCTTGGTTTCTCTAAAATTCTTCCTTACCCACTGATCTTGTCTCATTCTGTGGACTTTCATCTCAAGCCTTCTGTCCTGGTGGCTTTCAGCTAGTTTTTTCAGAGAGGCCCTCTGAGGACTTTAGCTTGCAGAATAATGTTTTTGTCGTCTTGTTCCCTTAATATTTGTTTTCAAAGGTCCTGTGTTAGGTTTCGCCATTTGCTAAACTCCAGCAAGGAAAGGTCTTTCTGGCCCTAACATTTCTCAGCGCTTGCTCCACTGTGTATCTGCAGCTGTGGAGGAAGTCGTGGAAGTCAATGCCCAGTGTCTCGCAGGTTTTCCTCCACTGTCCTGGACGAGGGGAAAGCTGCTGAGGCTTGACCCGGCGTGTGGGAAGTGGCCGTACCCATTGTGCGCGCTGATGGTGCTTTTCTTCCCCCACTTAAAGTGACAGTCCCGGAACTGCTAGGAATTTCCCAGTTTGGCCCCGATTATATGTTTTATTCCACTCTCTTTGCCCCTGTAGTTAATAATAAATGACTATTTCGACAGTCGCATTTCAGACCTTGTGTTCAATATTGTTTAGTTTTTTAAGCCTATGTCAGATCTATTTTAACCCACTCTTATTTGGAATTTAATATGGTTATGGGTATGTATAGTTTTTTTAACAGAGAATACTTTTTTGGGTGGATTGTTTTTTTTTTTTTTTTTTTTTGAGACGGAGTCTTGCTCTGTTGCCCGGGCTGGAGTGCAGTGGTCGGATCTCAGCTCACTGCAAGCTCCGCCTCCCGGGTTCACGCCATTCTCCTGCCTCAGCCTCCCGAGTAGCTGGGACTACTACAGGCGCCGCCACCTTGCCTGGCTAGTTTTTTGTATTTTTTTTAGTAGAGACGGGGTTTCACCATGTTAGCCAGGATGGTCTCGATCTCCTGACCTCATGATCCGCCCGTCTCGGCCTCCCAAAGTGCTGGGATTACAGGCTTGAGCTACCGCGCCCGGCCTGGTTTTTTATTTTGAGACGCGATCTCATTCTGTCAACCCAGGCCGGAGTGCACCGGCACAATCCCAGCTCACGGCAACCTCCGCCTCCCAGGCTGAAGCAGTCCTCCCGCCTCAGCCTCCCAGATGGCTGGAGCTACAGGCATGCGCCGCCACGCCTGGCTAACTTTTGTAGTTTTTGAAGAGACGAGGTTTCACCTTGTTGCCCAGGCTGGTCTCAAACTCCCAAGCTCAAGCAGTTCTCCTGCCTCAGCCTCCTAAAGTGCTGGGATTATAGGTATGAGTCACTGTGCCTCACCAGATCATCTTTTAAAATTAATTGCCTTATGCACAACATTCTATTACAAAAGATAGATACCGAAAAATAGTGATCCATTTTAAAATTGACACTAGGTATTGGTTGTTGTTTTTGGATAGGGTCTCACTCTGTTGCCAGGCTGGAGTACAGTGGCGCAGTCTTGGCTTACTGCAAACTCAAGCTCCCAGGCTCAAGCACTTTGGCCTCCCAAAGTGCTGGGATTATAGGCATGAACCATAGCACCCGGTCGACACTAGCATCTTTATTTGTGTATTTCCATATATGTCCTAACATACTCACATAGTTTGATTCATAGGCTTTTCCAGTAAAGTAGGGCAGAAAGAAATCCTCAGCATTAATCTAATATGCCTTAAACTGCTGATTCTGACTATGATATGGAAATATTCAGTGGTAAAAATTGTAACAAATACTTACTTTGCGTAATTGCATAAAGGGCAAGTCATATTTAATAAGGAAAAGAAGTACTAGTATTTGGGTAGACTTTTGATCCTCCTCCTCTTTAAAAAAATTAAGGAGAGATATGTATATTATTTAACTATAACATGTTTTTCTTAAATCCAATTAGACTGACCATTCTCTTATTTAGGCAAGGTGTTTTTTAAGGAAGTAATAATTTGGGGCACTTTGACCAAGGAGAAATAAAAGGTGTTGTTTTGCTTTGGTTTTCTCCCCTAGGAGCCTTGGTCATCATTTGACGTATACACCCGAAGTGGGCGGCTGGAAAGCACAAAGCGTAAGGTAAGAAGAAAATAATACCTTTTCCTTTTTCTCCCTACGTGACATATTTTTTATTTTATTTTTTAGGACTATTTGGTAGTCTGTATTTAACTTTCTAATTTTGAAATATCTAGAAACGTTCTTTAAACATATCTTACTACTTTTAATGAATCGAAAGTATTTTAGAGGAGTTTTATCAGCTGTTATACAATGGATGCTGGCATAGTAGTAGGCTTAAAAACAGAATCTAAGTTCTCTTCTTATCGCTTTTGAAATGAAGGCACATCTCAAATTTGGAAAATAAAATCATTTTAATATTCATCTAATTTGATTAATTAGAATCAAAATTTTATGACTTACTAATCGATTAGAAATTTGTGATAATCAAGGTCAAGAGATCGAGACCATCCTCGCCAACATAGTGAAACCCCACCTCTATTAAAAATACAAAAATTAGCCTGGTGTGGTGGCGCACGCCTGTCGTCCCAGCTACTCAGGCAGCTGAAGCAGGAGAATCACTTGAACCTGGCAGACAGGTTGCAGTGAGCCAAGATCGTGCCACTGCACTCTAACCTGACGACAGAGTGAGACTGCCTCTCAAAAAAAAATTGTGATATTACTACTTTTATTACGTGGTTGAATTCACTGATAGGTACTTCCTGATTTTTACCCAGGAGTTAGGCCTTTATTTTTGTTTGTTTTTCAATCTTTGTGTGTAAGAACCGAAGGGACAATGTTACAGTTCTCCATTTAGTTTATCTCAGGGCTAGTTTTGAAATTCTAATAAAATAGCTAAAGTTTCACAAAACAATTTTTTGACTCAATTCAGAAGTTTTACTTTAGAATTAGATACCTGTCTTTAAGGTTTAGAGCTTAAAAAAAAAAATTAAATGCTAACAATGGCCTAATCCCAGCATAACAGCTTAGTCTGAAGATCCTGTTTGCTTGCTTGCTTATGTTTTTTTCTCACACTTGCCACTAAAGGAAAAAGAAAGTTATCAGTTTTCTGTCATTGATGTGATTTTTGAGTAATCAGTCATCATTGTGCTCTTAGTTCTGTTTGACTATTTATACAGCATGGTCATGTGGTCTCAAAAAACAGAATAGGAATAATACATTTTTGTCTAATACAGTACATTTGGATGCTATTGGGGACTTATCCAAATATTCCACAAATGAACAATCCTGTATATAACAAAGTTTCTCAGTTTTTCCACAAGAAGATGAAAAGCTTAAGTTTTTTTGGCCAAGCTTAAAAATATAAACTTGGCCTGGCTGGTGGCTCACTCCTGTAGTCCCAGCACTTTGGGAGGCCAAAGTGGGTAGATCACAGGGTCAAGAGTTTGAGACCAGCCTGGCCAACATACTGAAACACTGTCTCTACCGAAAATACAAAAATTAGCTGGGTGTGGTGGCGGGCACCTGTAGTCCCAGCTACTCAGGAGGCTGAGGTGGGAGAATCACTTGAACCCGGGAGGCGGAGTTTGCAGTGAACTGAGACCATGCCACTGCACTCCAGCCTGAGTGACGGAGTGAGACTCTGTCTCAAAAAAAAAAAGTGTTTGTGTATGTATATACGTATATAAACTTTTAGGGTTGAAGATGAAATAAGCAAATGTCATATTTTATGACAGAATTTATTTTAGATATTTCACATCTGTCTTGATGTCATGGTGCTCATATTGTTATAAAAGCTGTTTGAGACATTTAACAGGTTTTTAGAGCTTATCATTTCTATCCAAGTTTTGTTTGAGACTTCTACTTTTTAAATATCCAATTAAAAATTTTAATCAATAACTTTTTTTATCCTTTACATCCGATGGTGATGTTTTATCTCGAATATAGCAAGGACTCAATATATGTTAATGCCATGTTTGGGATTTTTTTTTACTATTAATTTTTATTTTTTTTTTTTTTTTTATTTTTTTGAGGCAAAGTCTCATTCTGTCGCCCAGGTTGGAGTGTGGTGGCACAATCTTGGCTCACTGCACCTCCACCTCCTCTGTTCAAGAGTTTCTCCTGCCTCACCCTCCCGAATGCTGGGATTACAGGCATGCTTCACCACGTGGGGCTAATTTTTGTGTTTTTAGTAAAGATGGGGTTTCAACCATGTTGGCCAGGATGGTTTCAAACTCCTGACCTCAGGTGATGCGCCTGCCTCAACCTCCCAAGTGCTGGGATTACAGGCGTGAGCCACCCCACCTAGCCTTTTGTTGTTGTTAAAGACAGTGTCTCACTCTTCTCCCAGACTGGAATGCAGTGGCACGATCATGGCTTACTGCAGCCTCAAACTCCCAGCACTCAAGTGATCCTCCCATTTCAACCTCCCAAATAGCTGGGACCACAGGTGTGCACCACCTCGCCCAGCTAGTTTTTTTGTTTGTTTGTAAAGAAGGTGTCTCCCTATGTTACCCAGGCTTGTCATGAACTCTTGGGCTCCAGCAATCCTCCTGCCTCAGCCTGCCAAAGTGTTGGATTGCAGGCGTGAGCAACCCGGCCTCATGTCTGGGATTTGATTTTACCCTACTTAGATGTTAATAAATGTTACTGTTTCTCGGATGTTGGCCTAAGACTCCTGGATCAGACAAAGGATGTTCTGTGCCTCTCTTCCTGTGGAGTGATTTGATATGGCTTAGTTGGATGCCTTGCATTTAGTGGATTTGCTTTACAGCTGAGAAGTGCAGAGCTGGGGGATCCAGGTCTTTTTTTTTTTTGAGTTAGGGTGTTGCTCTGTCACCTAGACTGGAGTGCAGTGGTGTAATCTCGGCTCACTGCAAACTCCACTCAGTGGTCTCAAGCATCCTCCCCTCTGAGCGCCCTAAGTAGCTGGGGCTACAGGCATGCACCACCATGCCATGCCAATTTTTGTACTTTTTGTAGAGACAGGGTTTTACCATGTTGCCCAGGCTGGTCTTGAACTCCTGGGCTCAAGCTATCTGCCCACCTCAGCCTCCCAATGAATCCATCTTTCATGGCAAACATTAAGCAAACCTGCCCTTTTGTTTTTTTAAGATAGGGCCTGGCTCTGTCGACCAGCCTTGAGTGCAGTGGCATGCTCTCAGCCTCCACCTCCTGAGTTCAAGCCATCCTCCCACCTCAGCCTCCCAAGTAGCTGAGACTACAGGCACACACTGCCACACCCAGCTAATTTTTTATTTTTTATAGAGATGGGGTTTTGCCATGTTGCCCAGGCTGATCTTGAACTCCTGACCTGAAGTGATCCATGCCTTGGACTCCCAAAGTGCTGGCATTACGGGCATGAGCCCTGCGCCCAGCCACAAGCCTGCTCTTTGTCCTGGAGAGAGACATCATCTCCTCCCTCAAGGTTACTCATTGCAAACAACTCTGAGAAATGGCCCAGGTAAAGACCAATTAGGGCTTTGTGTTCTTGGTGTACACAGTAAGAAAATGTGGGCCAGGCGTGGTGGCTCACGCCTGTAATCCCAGCACTTTGGGAGGCCGAGGCGGGCAAATCATGAGGTTAGGAGATCAAGACCGTCCTGGCTAACACGGTGAAACCCCATCTCTACTAAAAAATAACAACAACAAAAAAATTAGCCGGGCATGGTGGCGGGCACCTGTAGTCCCAGCTGCTCGGGAGGTTGAGGCAGGAGAGTGGAATGAACCCGGGACACGGAGCTTTCAGTGGGCTGAGATCGTGCCACTGCACTCCAGCCTGGGTGACGGAGCAAGACTCCATCTCAAAAAAAGAAAAAAAAA
>NW_012117377.1:8597617-8599255 GCF_000951035.1 Colobus angolensis palliatus | reverse complement strand
ACAGGAGAATGGCGGGAACCCGGGAGGCGGAGCTTGCAGTGAGCTGAGATCCGGCCACTGCACTCCAGTCCCGGCGACAGAGCAAGACTCCGCCTCAAAAAAAAAAGCAAAAAAGAAAGAGAATGTGAAGACACTCAGGGCCTGTGGTGATTGTGTCTTTCAGCGGGTAGCTTGAAGGAAGAAGTGAGCAATGTCTTACTCTGGCAGTGTTTTGTGACTAACGCAATTCATTTTTTCTTCTCTCCAGGAAGTATTAGAACTATTACAACAAAAGCTGTATCTTGTTCAAATGACTCCTCGGCAAAATTTATTTGCCGATAGCTTAACACCTATGAACTATAATATATTTTTTCACTTGTTAAAGCACTGTTTTGGGAGGCGTACTGCCACTGTAATAGACCACTTACGGTAAGTGAAAAGAATAAAAGCAAGTATGAAAGTAGCAATTTGATGTACGAATTCTTCTCTCATCTTAGAGGTCTATTTTTTGTATCTTGATTGACAGAGTGAAGTACCATGTTTTCCCTCATATTTCTTCAAGATAATTTGTTCTCCCTAGTGTACATTTTGAGGAAAATATATCTTTCCCATAATCTCTCAATGAGTTTCATTTATTTTTCCTTCTTTGAAAAAATGCCCAGGGATGCCTACAGGTTGTTTCGTCTTTTGGAGAGTATAGGCCTCGCTTTACCTTACGGGAAGCACTAGCAGCTTACCACTAGTGGGGCGGAGAAGAGTCAGCGTTGCTGGAGGCGTGCCCACGGTCACCTCTCATTGCCTGTCTTCAGTGGTGTCAAAGTGAAAAACATGTTTGTTGTTGTTGTTAGAGACAGGGTCTCGCTGTGTTGTCCAGGCTGAAGTGCAGTGGCACAGTCTCAGCTCACTGCGGCGGCCTTGTCTTCCCAGGCTCAAGTGATCCTCCCACCTCAGCCTCCTGAGTAGCTGGGACTACAAGCATGCACCACCATACCTGGCTAATTTTTATATTTGTAAAAATATAACATTTTTATATTTATATTTTGTGTTTATAAATTGTATGCCAATTTTTGTAGAGATGTGGTTTTGCCATGTTGCCCAGGCTGGTCTCAAAATCCTGGCCTCGAGCAATCCACCTGGCTTGGCCTCCCAACGTGCTGGGGTCACAGGCATGAGCCGCTGCGCCCGGCCATCCGTGTAATTTGTATGTAGGGCTGACGCACACACCTCTGTCAGTAGTGCTGGGGTTACAGGTGGGATCCACCGTGCCCAGCCATCTGTGTAATTTGTATGTAGATCTGTGTGATTCGTATGTAGATCTGTGTAATTCATATGTAGATCTGTGTGATTCGTATGTAGATCTGTGTAATTCGTATGTAGGGCTGATGCATACGTCCCTGTAAGTTGTGCATTATGCCTTGTCATCAGCAGCCCATAGTCATTCAGAGTCTTGCCAGAGGATGGGTAAAATGTTAAAATAATTATTTTAACTAATTTGATCATTTAACGTATAACTCTGAGCTGTTGACCAGACAGTATTTATCTAAAAATAAATGTTAAAAGTGGCAATAGCCTGGGTGCAGTGGCTCATGCCTGTAATCCAAGCACTTTTTGTGAGGCCAGGGTGGAAGGATCACCTGAGGAGGCCGGTAGTTGGAGGCT
>NW_012117377.1:8594003-8595977 GCF_000951035.1 Colobus angolensis palliatus | reverse complement strand
CCGGGTTCACGCCATTCTCCTGGCTCAGCCTCCTGAGTAGCTGGGACTACAGGCGCCCGCCACCGCGCCCGGCTTATTTTTTTTGTATTTTTAGTAGAGACGGGGTTTCACCGTGGTCTCGATCTCCTGACCTTGTGATCCTCCCACCTCGGCCTCCCAAAGTGCTAGGATTACAGGCTTGAGCCACCGCGCCCGGCCGGAAGTTCTTAAACTAAATAAGATTGCTTATGTATAAGTTATGCTTCTTTTGTTTTCTTCTTCTTTCAATAGCCTTAGGAATACAAGTGATTTTTTTGTTTCATGGCTGGATTGTTGAAGTCTGGGCTTTTAGTGTACCCGTCACCCAAATGGTGTACATTGTATGCAGTAGGTTGTGCTTTATCCCTCACCCTCCTCCCTCCTCTTCCCTGCTGATTCTCGTGTCCATTACGGCACTCTGTATGCCTAAGTCTGACATTTTAAATTCGACTTAGAAGCCGTTTCTGTCACCATTAATGGATAGATGCATGAAAAAGAATTAATCACATTTACTTTGTATTTCTTTTGCAGTTCATTGACTCCACTTGATGCAAGGGATATATTGATGCAAATAGGAAAAGAGGAAGATGAGAAGGTAGTTAACATGCACCCTCAAGACTTCAAAAGACTTTTTGAAACTATAGAGTGTTCGGAAGATTGTGCTTATAAATGGCTGTATGACGAAACCCTGGAAGATATGTAGCGCCTGGACTGTCGTTTTTAGTGGAGCACCTGGACTGTCGTTTTTGGTGGAGCAGTTTATTTACTTGGAAACTATGACATGAAAACCAAATTTGAAAACTCCCATGCTTTCAGCAGAAGATAACTGTTCTTGTTTTGCACAAGCCAGGCAGATCATTTCTCTTAAGTTATCATTGGCATATTGGATGAAACAGTGGCTGCTATTTTATTCACAATTGAATAAAATGAAAACTTCAGTTAATTGTGGATTTGACCAGATTGAATTCGTTTTCTTTCAGATTCCTCTTTAAATATTTCACTTTTACTGTTGCTGATGTTTACATCTTCTTGAAGAGCAAGAGTCTGTACATTATCAAGCTTAGAAAGTAAACAAAACTGATATACTGATTTGCCGTTCAGTTTGTTGAAATGTACTGTCAAATACTGTACAATGAAATTGTTTAAATTGTAATATGATTTAAACTTTTTTAGAAATTAAAATATTTTAAATAATAAGATTTTGTGGTTTCTTTTGGTCTCTAAATACTTAATGAAACATTAAACTGACCCTAATTTACTGCATTTTAGTTCTGTCGTGTGGAGTCTATAGTTCTGGTGAATAATTCGGTGCGTATTAAAAAAAGTCTTCTGCACATTTGTTCTATCAAGAAAATTCATCTGAAGTTACATGTGAACCTAAATGGAATTTATGTCAACCTAAGTGGAGTTAAGAATGTTTTCTTGGCCGGGCACAGAGGCTCACGCCTGTAATCCCATCACTGGGAGGCCAAGGCGGGCGGATCGCGAGGTCAGGAGTTCGAAACCAGCCTGGCCAACATGGTGAAACCCCGTCTCTACTAAAAGTACAAAAATTAGCACAGCATGGTGGCGGGTGCCTGTAATCCTGGCTACTCGGGAGGCTGAGGCAGGAGAATCACTTGGACCTGGGAGGCAGAGGTTACAGTGAGCCAAGATTGTACCACTGCACTCCAGCCTGGGTGACAGAGCAAGACTCTCTCGGGGAAAAAAAAAAATGTTTTCTTGCCAGGAATGGTGGTGTGCACCTAATAGTCCCAGCTACTCAGGAGGTGGAGGAGGGAGGACATCTGAGCCCACAGGTCTAGTCTGGGGGCAACATGGTGAAACCCCCATTTCTAAAAATACTTTATAAACAGCTGGGCATGGTGGCAGGTTCCTGTAGTCCCAGCAACTTGGGAGGCTGAGGTGAGAGGATCACCTCAGCCCAAGAGTTCGAGGCTGCAGTGAGCTATTATT
>NW_012117377.1:8591246-8593208 GCF_000951035.1 Colobus angolensis palliatus | reverse complement strand
CAGTGGAGGTGTTGCCAGATCTCCAGTTTTGAGGAGCGTCGTTGACAGATGTCCCCAGCTACTGCCCTCTGAATCCACCACCACGCTTCCGCAAAGGCTCTACTTCCTGCATGGTGCCCTGAGCCAGTGACTCAGCGTGGTAGAGGCACTAACACAGGCCAGTTGTGTTGACATACAGACCTCCAACAGGCAGTTTTGGCTCAAAGACTCCCTGTGGCCTGGCTGAATTTTGCTACAGTCCAGTCCTACCCAATCCTCCTCCTTCCTTCCCTCTCTCCTTCCATAGTCAGATCTGCAGTCAGTCTGAAGGTTTGTCCTGCCTTCTGTTCCCTTCTCTAATAAACCTCTTTCACATGCAGCCCTTGACATCTGCTTCTCTGTAGACTTGAACTAAAACAGGGGTCAAAGAATTTGAAAGTCCCAGGAAGAGAGTGGTTGAAACAATGAAGCAAGTGCTAGAAAGCTAAGTTTTAAATGGTGAATGCTGGCATTAAGGACACCGGGCGCAGAATGATTCCTGGTGATTACAAGGCCCAGCAACAAGTAATTGAGGATTAAGCACTTACAAAATTTACCAAAAGGTCTTTTGTTTTTGCTGATGGCTGAGGATAATGGAGAGTTCCTCTGAATCCCCAAACCTGACGAATTCAGTGTACTGTTCAAGTAGACCACGGACAAAGCCTGTTATCTCCGAAGAAAAGTTTTCAGACTGGGTACCGCGGTTCACGCCTGTAATCCCAACACTTGAGGAGGCCGAGGCGGGAGCATTGCTTGAGCCCAGGAGTTGGAGACCAGCCTGGGCAACAGAGTGGTGAAGTGGCACCGTCCATCTGGGGTAAAACGCAAGGTTCCTTGTCCCGTGCCAAGGAAATCAAGGACAGACACACACAAGGAGTGAGGTTAACAATGGAGGTTTAATAGGTGAAAGAAAAAGCTCTCTCCTGAAGAGAGAGGAGGTCCCGAGCAGGTCTTCTGGTCTGCAGTGGAGTGCAGGAGGTTTTATAGATGAGCTTGAGGAGGTGTTGTCTGATTTACATAGGGAGCGAAAGATTGCTTGAACTAGGTGTGCTATTTGCATAGCATGCAAAGAACTGGTTAGGACTAGGTGTGCTGTTTGCCAGTGCACAAAGAAGCTGGCTGCCCCACCCTAATCTTTTATTACGCAGATGGATTCTCTACCTGGCCAGTGCCATGTTGCCTGCTTTTTTACTGTACACATGGTGACAAAAGGGAAGATGGAGGCTCCATGTTGAACATACCTGACCCTCAGTAGCTTTTTTCTGTTGGCGCAGGTGCCGGCATCCCCGTGCAAGCTTCCAACTGGCTTACCTATGTCTGCAGCTCAATTTTTCAGGCTGCTCTTTGTTAGAAAAGAAATGATTTGGGGGCTGCTTTTTCTTCAGAGGGAAGCCTTGCTGAGGACTCCTTCACCCTCACTATCTGCCAAATAAGTCTTCTAGCTCCTGTATCATATTTCCCCTCTCAGGAGTGGTAACCCTAACTGCTGGTAGCGGGTATTGGGCGATGACCCCTTCTGGTTACTTCCAGCCGAAGAGCGGGGCATTGAGTGGGGCACAGCAGCTAGAGCTCCTCCTGGAGTCGATCTAAGAGTCCTCGGAAGAGTGGCATGTCCATGCGAGGTTCCATCTGCAGCGCCATTAGGGGAGAGGAAATAATTCAAGTTACCATATTGCGTATACAAAGTCCAAATATTAGTACAAAACCCACAAGCAAGAGGGGGCTTAAAAAAGGAACTAATCGATTCCAGAAAGAAGGCTGGAATCCACCTTTTCCCTGAACTCGTCAATGACTCTCACTTGATCTTTAAGCACCTGTAGGTTCGCTTCTACTTGACTAGAGATGCCGATCCAGAAGCAGCATGTTTCATTTAAAAGTGCACGGGTAGGCCGGGCATGGTGGCTCACGCCTGTAATCCCAGCACTTTGGGAGGGCAAGGCAGCC
>NW_012117377.1:8589285-8590768 GCF_000951035.1 Colobus angolensis palliatus | reverse complement strand
GCCTCTATGGCCCCTACTGTTGCCTTCCATCCTCATTGCATCATAATGGAAATATTAAATACTGATCTTTCAAGAAGAGGAATACCAGCAAACCAGAATATGCCTCTGACTGTAGAATCCCCCATCCATGGAGTTTCTAAGATGGGATTGTCATGTGCATGTCCTCCCCAATCTTCTCTTTTGGTTAAATCTCCATATGAGGGCATGGAAATGATAGATCTCTTTGTTCGGCGTATCTGAGATAGTGCACTCTCTAGAAAAGAGCCTAGGTTAGGGATGTCCACAGATGATGCTGCCATGTCAGGGAAATTTTAAAATAACAGGTCAGGGACGATCGCTATAGTGCAGGATGCCTTCCGATGCCTAGGGAGGATTACCTGTGTCCACGAGCCACCTGTCCCTAGAAAGGATGGTTCTAAGTTATCACTTGTGAGAGAGACACAGGAAGATCTTTCTCATATCTTAGAAGCTTTCCCTTTTTGCCTATAATAGGAGCATCTTTGGGATAGGGATATTCATACTCAGGATGGTCATTCACAATGCCGTTTGGAATTTTACATGCTAAATGAGAAGGGTCCACCTGACAAATGGAGTTTCTAAAGATCAGGGACACAGTACGTCCTGGCCAATATCTTAGACAATCCTTATTGCAGGGGCTGTTGGTCCAGACACCCCCTGTTCACCCACAGATTTGCAGGCCACCCCTATTCGCCAGCCTCATACAGGGGTCTGGAATTCCACGAGGAGGCATGTTTGGGAAGGCCCCGTGTTGTTTTTCACATCATAGTACCATGTGGCAAGGTGGTTACCTAGAGCCTGCCATTCCCACCAGAACTTCCAACCAGGAGAAGAGGCCAGATTCTAAAAGCCACCCCTGCATAGGGCTGCTAATTTTCTTAGATCATCTCTGTAGCTCTTTCTTTTCCAAACCTCTGAGCTTTCAGCAATCACAAGTGTGGTGTTACAATGTTTGACATCTCCCAGATATGGCCCCTTCCCCTGCTTTTAAAGCAGAGGGAGGCATTGGCTATTACCCAGTCATCTTTTCCTAATTGAGGGTATGAAGGCTGTCTTTGGGGGAGCGTTTCCTGGCACTGCGCCAGGGGGAGTGTTTTCCTGGGAAGAGTTAGTTTACCCAGTTGAAAGTGCTCCCATACCATGTGCCGTTTATGCCCGATAAGTCTTCAAGGGTTAAAGATAAAGCTAACAAAGGGAATCCCAAGACTGTAAGTTCTGGGTCATTGAAAGATTCCTCCATGTTGCTGAACTCAGCACACCGCTCAAGACAGACCCAGCAATTAGTCTTGTTGTACAAATGGGCCTATGACTGATATTGTAGAAGCAAGTTGTGATGTAGCATTAAATCCAATAAAAGTCCCAGCTGAGAGGGTGTGATGTGGCACTAAATCCAATAAAAGTCCTAGCTGAGGCCAGGCGCGGTGGCTCACGCCCATAATCCCAGCACTTTGGGAGGCCGAAGTGG
>NW_012117377.1:8583848-8586205 GCF_000951035.1 Colobus angolensis palliatus | reverse complement strand
AGTCGAGTGCTTGTGCCTGGAGAGAGGGATGCACTTTAATGACAGCATTCAGAGTGATGACTGCATATCCTGACTTACGGCACTTTAATGACACCATTCAGAGTGATGACTGCATATCCTGCCTTACGGACTCCTTGCTCTGCAAAGGAGCTTCCATCCATGAAAAGGGTCCAGCCTGGACTTTGTAGGGAGTGTCCCTGAGACCCTCCTTGGCTGCATAGGTCTGCACCACAACTTGCTCACAGTCATGTTCAGGTTCCCCAGTTTCCTTGGGGAAGAAAGTGGTTGGGTTTAGGCGAGGACAAGTGTTCAATTGGATTGTAGACCCTTCTAACAGCAGAGCCTGATATTTAAGGAGCCAGCTGTCTGTCAGTCAAAGGCTTCCCCTAGAAGACAGCAATCCTGCTACATTATGTGGGGGTATAAACAGTTAAGCCATTTCCCAGGGTTAATTTGGTGGCATCTGGTACTAGTAGGGCCATGGCAGCAACTACTCAGAAGCATGCTGGCCATCCTTTAGCCACGATATGAAGTTCCTTACTCAGGTAGTCCACTAGCTGTTGAGCTGGTCCTTAGGCTTGCGTTAAAACTCCCAGCGCCATTCCCCTCCTTTCTGATACAGAAAGCTGGAAGGCCCTCCCTATGGGAAGGCTGAGGGCAGGTGCCTTAAGTAAGGCTTGATTTAGCTAAATGCCTTTTGAGCTTCAGGTTCCCAGGTTACGAGATGAGCTTTAGCCACTTGAGTTCCTTTTATGAGGTGAAATAAAGGGCGAGCTGTCTCACTGTACCCAGGTATCCATAGTCTGCAAAATACTCTAATGCCCCCAAATCCTCTTAGTTGCTTGATGGTTGGGGAGGAGGAAATGCGATTAATCCTTTCTTCCCCTAATGCTCTGGTCCCTTCAGACAACACTAAACCCAGGTACTTCACTGAGGTTTGGCAAAGCTGGGCCTTGGATTTTGAAACCTTATGCCCTCTCTTGGCTACGAAATTCAGAAGAGCTTCAGCACCTTCCTGAGAAGCTTCCTCAATTGAGGTACAGAGCAATATGTCATCTACATATTGCAAGACCCTAACCTGAGAATGGGAAAACTCAGAAAGGTCCTTTGACAGTGCCTGTCCAAACAAGTGAGGACTGTCTCGAAATCCCTGAGGAAGCACCATCCATGTTAACTGGGCAGTTTGGCTGGAGGGATCTTTGAAGGTAAACCGGTATCGTGAGCCAGGATGTAATGGTACACAGAAAAAGGCATCCTTTAAATCTGGGACTGAGAACCATTTAGTTCCTTCAGGTATTTGAGTCAGCAAGATATAGGGATTAGGGACTGGCTGAATTGGGACTATGGCCTCATTAGCAGAGGTCTAGAACCAGTCTCCATTAACAGAGGTCTAGAACCAGTCTCCACGAGCAGAGCTCTAGAATCAGTCTCCATTAGCAGAGGTCTAGAACCAGTCTCCATTCCCCATTGGGTTTTTGCAATCCTAATATTGGGGTATTGCAAGGGCTGTTAGAGGGCTTGAGGAAGCCCTTCATCTTCAGGTTATTAACGTGGCTTCTAGCCCTTTCCTAGACTCTGACTTTAGGGGATATTGTCTCTAGTTAGGAAAAGAAGTGGGATCCTTAAGGTGGAACTGAACTGGCCTAGCAGTTACAGCTCAACCCATTCTTCCTTGAGTTGCCCACAGTTCTGGATTAATATTACCTTCCACCAGGGGGAGACAAAGAGCTTGTCCCGGGGCTGTAAGGATGCTGGTCCCCATGTGAGCTAAAATGTCTCTGCCTAGTAAAGAAGTGGGACTTTCAGGTAAGATTAAGAAGGCATGCATAAATAATAGATCCCCCCAACTACAACTAAGGGGTTGAGAAAAATACCAGGTCAGAACCTTTCCTGAGACTTCCCTCACAGTTATGCCATGGGAAGAGGGGAAGCCTGAATCAGAGAGGAGAAGAGAGATGCTGGCTCCAGTGTCCCGAAGAAGGTCCACCTTCCTTCCTTCCTTCAATTTCCAGAATCACTCAGGGTTCCTGTGCTGTAATGGCAGTTTGAGCCACTGGATCTGGGGGTTTGAACCCCAAGACCCATCAGTCCTGTTGGACCATCTATGAGACTGGTTCTGAACATGGTGACCTCTGTCTCTGGGGTCAGTCCATTCTCCAGTGGTCCCTGCCACAGGCTGGACAGGGACAAGATGGTTTTTGCTAGCTGCCTGGGCACCCTTCTTAAAGTGCCCCGACTTGTCACATCAGTAGCGACTAGCATATGCACCTCCGGGATCCTGGACTTTGCAAGCCTGCAAGGCAGCTACTGGAGCCTCTGTCCTTCTCTTGTGCCTCCTCCTGATCCCTATTATAAAA
>NW_012117377.1:8579098-8583798 GCF_000951035.1 Colobus angolensis palliatus | reverse complement strand
GATTAAGAAGGCATGCATAAATAATAGATCCCCCCAACTACAACTAAGGGGTTGAGAAAAATACCAGGTCAGAACCTTTCCTGAGACTTCCCTCACAGTTATGCCATGGGAAGAGGGGAAGCCTGAATCAGAGAGGAGAAGAGAGATGCTGGCTCCAGTGTCCCGAAGAAGGTCCACCTTCCTTCCTTCCTTCAATTTCCAGAATCACTCAGGGTTCCTGTGCTGTAATGGCAGTTTGAGCCACTGGATCTGGGGGTTTGAACCCCAAGACCCATCAGTCCTGTTGGACCATCTATGAGACTGGTTCTGAACATGGTGACCTCTGTCTCTGGGGTCAGTCCACTCTCCAGTGGTCCCTGCCACAGGCTGGACAGGGACAAGATGGTTTTTGCCAGCTGCCTGGGCACCCTTCTTAAAGTGCCCCGACTTGTCACATCAGTAGCGACTAGCATATGCACCTCCGGGATCCTGGACTTTGCAAGCCTGCAAGGCAGCTACTGGAGCCTCTGTCCTTCTCTTGTGCCTCCTCCTGATCCCTATTATAAAAAACTAAGGTGGCCACCCTCAACGGGTTCTCCAAGGTGCTATCTGGTCCTATAGCCCTTCTGCAGTTTCCTTCTAATATCGGGAGCTGCTTGTGTAATAAACTTCTCCTTTAGGATGAGCCGTCCCTTGACTGAATCAGGGGATAAGGAGGTGTGTTTTATGAGTGCCTCTCTCAGCCTTTCCGTAAAGGCTGCAGGATTCTCATCTGGCTTTTGGCCCATCATGGACAATTTAGAGTAATTAAGGTGCTTGGCCCTAGTTCTTTGTAGGCCCTCCAATGTGCACATTAAAAAGTTTTCCTTTTCCATTCATCTGTGGCATCACTGGGGTTCCAATCAGGGTTGTCAAGGGGTACTGCCTCTCTTCCTATTGGGAATGATGGTTCTCCATTCTTCCTTTCTTCACTTTCCCTATTTTCTCTTTTCTTTTTTGGCCTACTATAGGAGACATATTGCTTATCTCTGAGTTTCTCTGCTGCCTTCAGAGCTGCCTGTTTTTCAGCTGTACTTAGTGTTTGGTTTAGGAGCAGCATAACATCCCTCCGTGAGACACTAAACACCTGAGTTAAATTGTGGAACGTTTCTATATACTTATAAGGGTCGTCAGAAAATTGACCTAAGTCTCCCTTTATTTGCCTAAGGTTCTGCAATTAGAAGGGCACTTGAACCCTAGTGGCATCTCCTCCATTGGGCATTTCCTGTAGGGCGAAGTGGGGAGTTTCAGAGGTGGTGGAGCTGAAGGAGCTGATGGCATGGTTGGAGGGGGCCCCAGATAAGGGGGACAACAAGGGCCTGGACACTCAATAACTGCCTCAGATTGTTGCCCTGGAAGTTGCTTCTCTAGTTTTGGGGAATCATTCCCTTTGGGTCCATCTGATATGACTGCTAAAAAAGCTGAGTCAATTGTGCAACAATTGCAAAGGTCTGGGTTGTCTTGCAGGGCAAAGAAAGCGTGTACATAGAGGACCCTGGACCATTTGCCCTCCTGTCTACAGAAAAGATCAAATTGTTGGATAGTATTAAAATCAAGGTTCCCCTCCACAAGCCAGGCAGGTTCAAGATAAGAAGGCCATGCCCTTGTGCAAAAGAAAATGAGCTGCTTTTCCTTCAAAGTCTTGGGGTCAAAGGAGTCCCAGTGATTCACAATGCATTCCAGAGGAGTACAGGCTGAAGTTGGTCTTTACCCATCTAGAAAGAGAAGCAAGAAAAAGGCATCCCTTTAGTCTCCTTTCATGGCCCAGGGTGGAGGGGAAGACAGTGGAGTCATCCCCCAGCTGTTTTTCCTTCCTTGGTTCCCTGAGCCCTGGCATCTGTTAAAGGTGCTGCCCAGGAATGCAGATGTGACCTTCAGCCATGGAACCAGAGGAACTAACAAAGCCACTGGGCTTCGTCACATTCATCCCCGTGACTCTTGTCCTCCGCTGGTGATTTCCCTTTGGCTTCTTAGACTTGTGTGATCTGTGTGGTTCCCCAGTAGATAGATATTGGGGAGGACTACGTAACAGTTGCATTTGGGCAGGCCCCTTAATGGAGGGAGTGTGCTGGTTTGAGCTCTGCAGTTTGTTATTATGGCCTGTACTAAAGTATTTATTCTTAGGTAGTGGCTCTAGTTAACTTCCGGGCATAAAATCTCCTTATTAATTTTTTTTTTTTTTAGATGGAGTCTCACTCTGTTGCCCAGGCTGGAGTGCAGTGGTGCCATCTTGGCTCACTGCAACCTCTGCCTCCCAGGCTCAAGAAATTTTCCTGCCTCACTGGGCGCGGTGGCTCATGCCTGTAATCTCAGCACTTTGGGAAGCTGAGGTGGGTGGACCATGAGGTCAAGAGTTCGAGACCATTCTGGCCAACATGGTAAAATCCTGTCTCTACTAAAAATACAAAAAAAAAAAAAAAAAAAAAGCTGGACATGGTGGTGCATGCCTGTAATCCCAGTTACTCTGGAGGCTGAGGCAGGAGAATCGCTTGAACCAGGGAGTCAGAGGTTGCAGTGAACCAATATCACACCACTGTACTCCAGCCTGGACAACACAGTGAGACTCCATCTCAAAAAAAAAAAAATTTCCTGTCTCAGCTTCCTGAGCACAGGCACACACCACCATACCCGGCTAATTTTTCGTAGTTTTAGTAGAGATGGGGTTCCACAACGTTGGCCAGGCTGATCTTGAACTCCTGACCTCAGGTGATCTGCCTGCTTTGGCCTCCCAAAGTGCTGGGATTCCAGGCGTGAGCCACCGCGCCCGGTTTAAGCACCATTTTAATTGGAGGCCGAATAGGTGCCTTAAAACAACATGGGACTGAACGGTGTTTTTCCTGCTGATGGGACAGTATCAAGACTCAAATTTGATTTCGGAGGACATTTTCCTTCTCCTTGCTGAGTCTTCCCATTTACAGAAGAGGCAGAAAGCCTGGTGTCTAGTAGAGGGGTGCAAAAAGGGAGAATTGGGAAGCTAGAAAGTTTCTGCAAAGAGCCGACAATGTGCCTCGTGGAGAGGAGTCCCACTCCACTGGGTGGTGATTTTGACCTGGAAATACCATGTGCTCTGCAGACCAAGGGTAAAGAGAGAGTGCTCACTGCAGTGGGGTGGGGTTTGGGGGCAGGTGGGGAGGCCCTCTGTTTCTAGAAAATCAAGAAAACAGCAATGCCTTTTCCTGACCTCGCCTAACAGAATTACTTCCCCGAACTGTAAAAATTCCCGCAGCATTGCACACAGAGAGTGGGTAGGAGACGTGGTGGTCACGGACAGGAGGGGAGGAAAATTGCGAGAGAAAAAGCTTGGAGGCCCAGTTGCCATCACCCATCAGGCTGTAGGAGGCTGGGGTTAGTTCAGAAGCTTTCAGATAACACCAGGGTGTGGCCCTGGCCAGGAACCCTCAGTTACCCCGGGACCTCTTCCAGCCCCAAGTGGTGGCTATAGGTTCTCTGTGAAAGGAAACAGGTTTGAAACAAAGCAAACATTCCCAGCACCCTGAGGACACTGTGAGACTTGCTAAGTCCTCTCAGGCAAGCCTGTCCCCTGAGCTTTATTTATTAATTAATGTATTAAAAATAATAAATTAGTCAACATGAAAATGTTGTCTCTTGAGGAACATGCACCACATTTATCCCAAGGATTCACACATTCTCTGCACACCTGTTTTCCCAGGGCTGAGGTACTCCAGCTAAAGGACCGTGGTTCTGATCTGCCTCCTTTATGATAGGTATAGTCCAGTTACCAAAAATGTGTGTCAGGAGTGAAAGTGCCATTCAGGTCAACTTCGCACTTGTTCAGTCCTCAACAGATTCAAACAATGAATCAAAGAAAGAAAAGGGGGACCCCAGCAGTGATGATGCCAGCAATCCACCTACTATAGAGTTTGAAACCTTAATTAAAGACCTTTCAGCTGCAAATGGTTTGGAACGCCTCACGCTACTCGCCTCCTCAAATCGGGCTCTTTGTTGATACCACTTCTGCAAAGAGACATCGCGGTTTGTCAGAAGGCACAACGAACATCCGGTGCGGAAGCGCAGCCGTCAAAGGTTTTAGTCTCCAGGAGAAGGGGTTCTTGAGGGCCATCAGCAGCAGGCAGAAGGCTTTATTGCATGTGTGGTTAGGTGATGGCAACCTACAGTTTGCCCTGGAACTGTGATCAAGAATGACCCGACCTCCTACTCATGCACCTTTCTCCCTGTCTCTCTCTTTGCTTTTTATGTCTGTCTCCCTATCTCTCTCCCTCCTCTTCCTCTCAGCCTCCTTGGTCTCTCTCCCCATCTCTCCTTCTCTGTTTCTTCCCCCATCTCTCTTCCTCTCTTTCTGTCTCACTCTTCTCTCCCCAACTCTCTTTCTCTCTCCTTCTTCTGCACTTCTTTCTCCCTCCTCATCTCCCTCCCTGCCACTGTTGAAGCTCCTGGGACCCCACGTGGAGGGCTCCCACAGGACTCCTAGGCCGTCTTTCAGGGCATACACACAGGGCTAGAGCACCTTGGTCCCCACCTCCCAGCGCCCTCAAGGTCGGGGTGTGGGGTGTGCCTGTGCTCTCCTGGGTGGGCAACCCACAATCCAGGAAGAAGAAGCCACAGGTCACCACTGGCTTGAGTGGCACGCCCGCTGGGCTGCCAGCTTCCATCTTGTGATGTGCTGAGACCACAGCGGAGGACACGTGCCCAGGCCCAGCCCT
>NW_012117377.1:8566025-8578168 GCF_000951035.1 Colobus angolensis palliatus | reverse complement strand
TGGTCTCGAACTCCTGACCTCGTGATCCACCCGTCTCGGCCTCCCAAAGTGCTGGGATTACAGGCTTGAGCCACCGCGCCCGGCCGAACCTTCTTTTTATCCCAAGCTCTTTCTGGTCCCTGGAACTCAGCATGCCCTAGGCTCTGGGTGGAAGGACAGGTGAGCCGGATTTCAGATAACATGGTCTAGAAGAGTGATTCCCTGCAGTGTGCCAGGCACTTTCCCCACAGGACCCTCTAGCTAGAATAACCCAGGGTCATGGCGAGAAACGTATCATTAAAATATCAGAAATACAAAAAGGGATACCATTAAGAGTTCCTACAGATACTGAAAAGGTCATTAGGTAACAGTATTAATATTTTTATGGTGATATTCAACAGCAACAGTCACTTCCCTCCACCCCATGTGTATCCAAGACCACCCTGGCTGGGGAGGGCTGAGGTTAGGGAGCACCCATGGATGCTCTGATGCTGGCCTTGGGCCTCGGGGGTAACAGTGATGAGGAACTGGGTGCAGACATGAGTGGGGCGGCCTGGTCTGGCCAGAGACGCAACACACAGGTGCACAGACACGTTTACCCACATACACATGTGCGCACACGTGCACACATTGCATGCAGGCTTGTTGACGCCTCAGGCAGTGGAGGACGCTGACTCTGGGCCCTGATGACCCGGGCAAGGCCCCATTGTGATGCGTGCTATGACCTCAGAATGTCACTGGTGCTGAGTACCCGCTCGCCCTCCAGCCTGACTCTGTGTTCCAGAGCAACCGCACACATACAGTGCTATCTGCGAGCAGTTCTGTGTTCGTGAGGGTTTGCTGTGGGAGAGGTATCACCCTAGTTCATCAGAATCAGGTGAGTGTGACATTCTCTCTTCCCTTCATGCTGACTTGGGGACAGCGGCTATGGGGTGGGCAGTGCTGGCCTCTGGGCAGCTGCCAAGGAGGGTCAACCCTGAGCACTCACCAGGTGCCCGTTCTGTGCTGCCCAGGCAGACAATCATGGTCCTCACAGTGGCTCCATAGGGTGGGTGCTGTTCCCAAATGTGCCCATTCGACAGGTGAGACATCTGGGGTCAGAGAGGCGGTGACTGGGTAATGCCAAGAATCCAGATGTGACCCTGGGTTGTGCTGTCACCGCTGCCCTGTGCCGTGTTGGACTTAAGGCCTGAACCCTGTGGCCTCCCTGCCCTAGATCCCAAATGTGTCCAGGGTTCCAGATCCCAACGGGGCAGAGGCTCGCCCTGGCAGAGCTCCTGGGATGGATCCACTGTGGGTGGGGTGGAGGGGAGGGTCCTCAGAATACGTCTGTGCCCTAAGCTGGGACCCACTGGACACACACAGTTCCCTGTCTGGGAGAGGATGGGGAGCCTTCTGCCTTCAGGAGAGGATGGGGAGCCTTCTGCCTTCGGGAGAGGATGGGGAGCCTTCTGCCTTTGGGCACTTGTCGAAAATGAGGGAGCCCTGGAGGGCTGCCTGGATGGAGACTATCTTCCTTCCTGTTCAGAGGGGTTACAGGCACTGGGGTTCTCTCCAAGTATTTCTTTCTCGGTCTGGTCCTCTAGAGGCCTTGCCTCCCTTTTGCCCCAGGTGGTCCCAGGAGGAATTGTTCATCCAGGTGTTCTCCAGGACCAAGTACCCAGAGTTCTCCTGTTCTTTCTCAGTGACCTGGGAAAATGAAGCCCCCACGCCTGCCTGGAGTCCACCGTCCCTCCCCCAGAGTCGTGGTTTCCACCAGCACAGAGGCTGCTTTGGAGACAATAGATCATTTTCTTCCCCTAAACCAAACACCCCCCTCCTCAACTGGCGTTATTCCTACAGCGGCTTCACTGGTCAGACTGAAGGGCCATGGTAGCCAAGTGGTGAGTGGAGTAGAGTGGAGAACTCAGGAGATACCTTGTACTCCATAGAAAACTGGGCAACTTTGTGGTTTCTGGGCGATCCCAGAAGGCTGATCATACAGAGACCTCTGGTCCTGGACCCCAGTCTGCCTCCACATCCCTGGAATCACAGGCCCTTCGCCCTCAGCAGGTGGACACCTTTCAACCCTTTGGGGCGGATGTGTTCCCATTTCATGGCATTTGGGGACAACGGGATTCTCTGACTAGGTCCCACTGTTCTCAAGTCATTGGGAAGGAGGAGCCCACTCCTGCTTGGGCCTGAGACTCCAGAGACCGGTGCAGGTGTGGGCCACTGGGTCTGGCTCCTTTTCACCTGGGGGCGGTGTGGAATGGGGGCCACGCGCTGCCAGCATCTGGGAGCCCGGCAGGAGAGGCTCAGGTGTTCTCTGAAGCTCTCAGGTACGGTGTAACCTTTGGACGATTTTGTCTCACAGGATGGACATGGGAAAGAATGCGACACCCTCTGCTGGTACAGGAGCGAAGGCGTGTCATTACCAAGCATGAGCAGGTACAGTCGGTCTCTGCTCCCCGGACAGAGGCCCCTCCCGGTGGAGAGAACGGGACACCTGCCAGGACAGGAGCGAGGGCATGTCATTACCAGGTATGAGTAAGTACAGTCGGTCTCTGCTCCCTGGACAGAGGCCTCTCCCGGTGGAGAGAACGCAACACCTGCTGGCACGGGAGCCAGGGCACGTCATTACCACGCATGAGCAGGCACAGCCTGTCTCTGCTCCCTGGACGGAGGCCCCTCCCAGTGCTCCCTGGTCAAAGCATCCTGGGCTTCCCAGGAGCACAGGGTGGCGACACGTTGACAACACCCCCAGGCCCTTGCACGTTTTACCTTGGATGCCTCCCCCTGGCTCCCTCTGGGTTTCAGGGATGTGGAACTGGGCTGCCAGCGGACATAGAGCCTGGGCATGGTAACATGTACAAGAGCACTGAGGGCCTCGGGATTCTGCAGTGAGTCCCTTGTGCTCCCGTCACCCACTAAAGTACAAATCTCAGCTCAGGGATGGGTTTTGCTTTTAGAAAAGTCTTTCTGAGGCGGGATGTGTCTCCTTGGCTTGGGCCTACCTCTTTTCCAGGGTGGAACTCCTCCCGGGCTCCCCTGCAGGTCCAGCCCATGATTGTTGTTAGGCCAGAGGTGCCTGGCCCATCTAGGGAGGGCGGCCATCTAGGGAGCGGGTGGGAATAGAGAGGGGGCTGGGTCAGGCCCCTGGGCTCTCAGCAGTTCTGTCTCCAAGTTAGCACAAGAGGAGGTGGACAGCTTGAGGGTGTGGCCCTGTCCGCTTGTACACTATCCTAGTGAGACCCACAGGGTGAGCGGCCACCTGGTCCAGCCTTGGGGCAGCTGTCCAGCAGATCGCTGAGGGCCCACCTGCTCTTCTTCTCCCCATTCCCCTAGGGCCCTTCCCCATGGACCATGCCGTGGTTCCCTCACGGACCATGTCCTTCCCCGTGGGGACAGTGAGGGCTGTGGGCCTAGGGGAAGGGGGGAAAAGATGGGCAGCGCCCCCCATTCTAGGCATTCTGGCCGGGGGGCAGCAGAGCTTGTGACTAAAGGCCCTGGTTCTGGTGCTGGGATAGCATCTGGGGCCAGGTAAGAGGAGCCAGGCACCCTAGACCCCAGCAGGGTGATGTGGTCACTCCCTGAGGGACTTCTGTTCGGGTGCAGCCACCCACCCTGGGCAGAGACCGTCCCATCTCAGAGCTGACATTTCTCAGCTCCAGCAGAAAGCACCATCTCCAGTCCAGGAGGGACAGCCCCATTGTGCAGCCTGATCATCCCCCACACCAGGGCCCCTAGTGGCCCCGGCCAGGCTGGCCTGAACTCCATCTTCTCCCAGGTCATGGATCCTCCTGGGAGTCAGTCCCACAAGGCCCTTGTCCTCCCTTCCCTGTGGCTTCTCCCAAGCTGAGACCTGGGGTGGATGGGGACAGTCAGTCCTTTCTGGGGGTGGACTCCCGGACCGGTATGGCTCCAGGCCCTGTGCACGTCCTCAGCTCTGTCTGGGGTGCCTTACAGTGAGACAGAGCTGCCCCCTGTCAATGCCCTGGAGGTGAAGGTAAGAGCCTGTCCCTGATGCTTGGGGAGCTGGTCCAGGGACGGGGGACTCAGCCGGTGGTCGGTGAGGCAGAGGAAGGCAGCAGGCCTGGGTGGTGGTGGGTGGGAGCAGCGTGCTGTCACTGGGAGAGGCAGCTGTCCCTGCTGGACCTGACCCCAAGTCTCTGTTTCTCTGGTAATTTGCCGAAATTTCAAAGTGAGAACAACAGTTGTGGCTTGGGGGTGGCTGCCCGCTTGTGTCGGGACCCCACATAGAGACTAGGACTCAACCTAAGACTGGTGTGTCTGTGGCCTGAGGATGGCATGTCCCAGGGTCACAAGGCCAGCCCACTGGTGCTCATTTGCTCAGAGGGTCTCAGCCCCCAGGGTCTGCCCTTCCCTGGCTCCTTCCAGCTGGGTCCCACTAGGACTCCAGAGCCCAGGACCCAGCATCCACGGGCCACTCTGGGAAGCGTGGTGGTCCACTAACTCCAACATTCCTCATTTGACAGCAAACGTGGCAGGACAGGAGACACGTGGAAAAGTGGCTGAAGATGCTGGGAGAATGGCAGAAATACAGGAAGAGCAAGAAGGTAACGTGGGGAGGGAGAGGCCTCCAGAACCACTGTCTGCAGAGTCAGAGGGACGGGCACCCATGGCTGTGGCCTGGCACCATCTGCCTCTCAGAGAGCAGGTAGCACCCTCTCCTCACTCAGAGGACAGCAGGCCTGGTCGCCAGCTTTGCTGCCCATTCGTGCAAGCGTCACCTTGCTGGGAGGGAATCTGATGCCAGGGCTGGGGTCACCCTAGATCAGGGCTAGGGAAGCCTCCTGGTGAAGGAACAGGTGCAGGTCAGAGTTCAGACTCTGAGTGCTCACCCACTCTTTCAGCCCTGGGAGGAGAGCCCTGTCCCAGCTTGACCTCACCTTTATCGAGGAATCATGGGGCCAAAACCAGAGACTTCCAGAATCCTTGGGCCCTGGTCCTTGCTGGGGTCACCCCTTGGCCTGTGTCACCAGATCAGTTCTCTGCCAGAGTGTACAAAGGAATTCTCCCAAAGGTCCGGGGCTGGGTGTGGTCCGTCCTGCTGAACATTGAGGAAGCCAAGCCTGAGAACCTGGGAAATACGAGGTATACTCAGCCAGAGAACAACAAACCGGCCAGGCTCTGTCAGGAGCCCAGGTCTCCAGCTGGAGGGAACATCGAGCCCAGCTTATGGGGAGGGCTGGGGTGGTCAGAGGCACATCCTGGGCACAGACGGTGACACAGGCACCACAGATGAGCTCAGCTCTGGTGACCCTCCCTGGCTTCAGAAAGAAGCCCAAAAGCAGCTTTCTGCAGAAGGAAACCTTCCTTTTTTCCCTCTTTCCAGAAGTGCTGACTATGGGCTGACTGCCATCTGGGGCAGGGGGCCTTCCGTCTGTTCTGAGGCTGCTTCCTCCTCCTGGCCCTGTCCTACAGGTCATGAAGGAAAAGGGCAAGAGGTCCTCTGAACGCATCCACCATATTGACCTGGACGTGAGCCGGACGCTGAGGAATCACATGATATTTAGGAAATGATATGGCATCAGGTAAGCCTATGGGGGCCACAGGGTCCCAGTGGAGATGAAGTGAACCAGGCAGACGGAGACTTCTCTGGCGCAAAAACCAGGTTCACCCAGGAGGGATAACAGAGCTGCCAAGGGCTCTCCTGGCCCAGAGAGCAGCCGGCACCATGCACTGAGCACCTCCCAGGTTCTAAGCCCTGGGCCAGGCTAAAATATGTGGGGTCAGAACCCAGGAGGATCCTGAGCAGACAGAAGGCAGCAAACAAAATCATGCACAACAGTGAAAAGTGCTCTCCCTGAGCCACGGGGAGCCGTGGTGGGGGCAGCAGGATGGAGGGCTGCTGAACCTCCCCTGGCAACACTGACAGTACCAAATGCTGGGGGCAGGGGGATTTGGGGCCCCAGGAACTCTCATCCACAGCTGGTGGAAACGTGACATGACACAGCCACTTTGGAAGCCAGCTGGACAGTCACTCGCAAAGCTCAGTGGACTCGAACCACACGGCCCCAGTGTCACAGACATTGAACTAACTGATTTGAAAACTGATTTGAATCCACATTGTAGAAAGTAAAAAGTTCCCCTTCAAAGTTTCCCTTCTTGTTAAAGAATAAATCGTAAGTTTTAGAAATAAGTTTTCTTTAAAGACTAACTTCCTTCAAGCCTCCTTGCTTTGTGCTAATAACTCTTTGTAAAGCCCTATCCTATGTAGCTGTTAGATATAAAGGAATAAGTACATTATATGTCCTTGTGCTTTAATCAAGATTATCTGTGCTGGACATGCTCACAGGCAGGTCCCAGCTCGAAGCCTGTGCCCCTTCCTTATTTGGGAATGTGATTACTTTTCTAAGTCTTTTCATAAGCAACTTCCTCTTTTCCTTTGTTCTCCATTTCTTTTGCCTATTTACAAACATTAAAAATTGTTAGCCAGTCAGCTTTAGTTTAGATTGTGTGGTCCGGCTCCAGCCAATGGAGACAGGACACAGTAGCAGGGACAAGCTGCATAAAGGATAAAAATTGCTTCCCTCCTTTATTCAGGTGTGCTCTTGCCATTGTTCCATCTGCGAGGAGCGCCCTTTCTGCAGAGGGTAAAATTGCCCTGTTGAGAAAACTGTTTGTCTAAATGCTGATGTTTCCTTATGGTACCGAGGAACAAGCATTCTGTTTCTAAATAAACATTTTGCTTGTAACATACATGACACCTGCATGCCACATTCACTGCTTGATTCATCATCACTCACACAGAGAGGCATGAGGACCACCTTCAACATGGGGATGGGGAGAGGATGGGTGGCCCTCCCTTCAAAGGGAAAAAGACTCAGTGAGAAAAGTGAACAAGCCAGTGATGCCCACACGAACGTCCGTGGATCTTAGCTGCATTTTGCTAAGGGAAAGAAACCAGACCCAACAAGCTACTGCTGTAGGGTTCCAATTCATAGGCCATTCTGGAAAAGGCCAAATCATAGGGACAGAGAACAGGTTGGGATGGCCAAGGGCGGATGGACTGGGAAGAGGCTGGCTACATAGGGGACACCCTGGAGACTTGGAGGATGAAGGAATTGCTCCAGGAGGGGCTGGAATGGTGGCCAGGAGACTCTGCACATTGGTTTAGAACCATGGAGAAACTGTACACCCCAAAGACTGAACTGGAGGGTGTGCAAACTGAAAAAATTTCATGAAGGGCTGGGGTCTTCTCAGATTCTGCAGCCCAAATAGCACGAGGGCCAGGGGCTCCAGGACCACCAGGACCATGTGGTACCCAAGTCATACCCCACGACCACGGGGCAGCCTGTGAGTGCATGGTCCCCCCGGCTCTTTCCCAGAGCCCATGGGGCTGGCAGAGTGGGGACTGGAGACCCCTGTGGGGCTGGCAGAGTCGGGGGCTGGAGACCCCTGTGGGGCTGGCAGAGTGGGGGGCTGGAGATCCCTGTGGGGCTGGCAGAGTCGGGGGCTGGAGACCCCTGTGGGGCTGGCAGAGTTGGGGGCTGGAGATCCCTGTGGGGCTGGCAGAGTGGGGGGCTGGAGACCCCTGTGGGACTGATGAGAGGCTGAGTCCCAGCCAGGCCCTGACCTGGGATGTGGGGGTTCTCCATGCGTTTGGAGTTGGGTTTCCTTTCTTGCCCTGGAGGACACAGAGGCACAGGCACTGGGGCCCAGCTCCTGCAGAGCAAAGGCCAAGGGCAGTGTGTCCACCGGGAGTGCGGGAAGGGGAAGGTGTTGTGGGGAGCCCTGGACACCATCCTGTGTTCTGCACGTGGGGAAGGGTCTTCAGAGGACCCTGGAAGAGGGAGGTTTGGTTTTTAGGTTAGCCCAGGGGGCCCTGAGCACTTCTGTTCCTCCCATCGTGACAAGGAAGGGCCATGTGCTCAGGGTTCCTCATTGGGCTGGCTTCTCCAGAGCTTGATGGATGGGGTAAGGAGGCCCGGGGAGACCCTGGTTCAGTGAACTTCCTTGCCCTGCAGTGCCTACTCCCCGAGCCCAGGGGTCTGGCTTACCCCCAGCCCACAGGCGGCACAGACAGGGCCCAGTAGGACACACAAGCAAGGCCCCTGCCCAAGAGGGGTCAGCCCACGGCAGAGGCTGGGGTCAGGCCCCGCCGCATGGCATGGAAAGACTGGGGCAGCACCCAGCCTGGGAGAGCTTGGAAGCCTCAAGCCCTGGGGAGGCCCCTCTCTCCAGAAGCCACATCCCACTGAAATGAGTGCCCCCCATGAGGAGCTGCAAGGCCTTGTCTGACGGAGCCTCCTGGAGGAGTCAGGTGACCCTCATGGGGAGCGTCACTGACTCTGGGGATTGAAGTCCCGGTGGGCCCAGCTCGAGCCACCAGCCCCCAGCCTTGAAGGGCCAGGTCCTCCCGTGCCTGCTGTCCCCAGAGATCTCTCTCAGGCTCAACCTGCACCTGTGGGATGTGTATTTGCTAGAAGGGGAACAGGTGTTGACACCAATGGCATGCACTGCCTTTAAGGTTCAGAGGAGTATGTCCACGTGTGTCCAGTGGGACCTGGGGAGCACTGCGGTCAGACTCTGACTGGCCTGAGGGCAGCTTCCTCACACTGTCCCCATGATCCTCTGCTCTGGCCCAGGGGGAGGTCTGGCCAGGTGGGCTGGGCAAGGCACGGTGACACCAAGCCCATCCCCTACATGTTCCAGATGAAAGTCGGGAGTGTGGTGAGCACTTCCCTGCCCAGGCCAAACCCCAGCCACAGCCTCCTATGCACATCTGGACCCCTGGGGTGCCCATAAAAGGATCCGGCAGCTCCCAGTGGGAGATGGTTGAGGTGGCAATGAGGTGTGGGCTCTGACCCCTCCCAGGGAACTGTCCTGGCCTGGTGCCCACCCTGTCCCTAGAGGGCCTCATGAAGACATCCAGGTTTGGCCCATGGGCACATTTTCGGGGCCGGTTCTCCCATACCTAGGCCCTCGGTGAAGATGCAGTTCTCGGGCACCATTGGGCCTCTACGAGGAGACTAACAAGGAAGCATGGGGACCTGCCACCCCCAGGTGGGCTTCCATACCAGGTCCCCTCCTGAGTCACCCTCTGGGGAGTCAATAGTGGGGGAGTGCCCTGGACCCCCAAGCCCACTACCTGGGTCTTCCTCTTGTACCTTTTCTTCCTCTTCTTCCTCCTGGACTCTAAGGAAGTACAATAGGCCCCCCGGTCCTCAGGCAAGGAGCTCAGTGCGTGTGCACTGGACATGCTGTGCATGCAGGAGGGGGATGTGGGCAAGACCTCTCCAACAAGCCCCCTCCCACTTTCCACGGTGTCCCACCCCGCCCCTCATGGGGCCCTTAATGGCACTGGCGGAGCCAGACCCATTTGTGGGACCCCCCCACCCCTCCCTGCGAGCACTGACAGCCTCAGAGAGCAGCGTAGGTCCCTCACTCCTGAACACCCCTCCAAGGGTGCCAGGACAACAAGCCTTGAGCCAGGGAGACAAGGGAATCAGTGTCCCTGACCCCCAGAGCATTCAGGGCAAGGGCACAGGTGGGACCCCTGGCCAGAGCCAAGCGTTCAGCCAGGTGTGGGAATGGTCTGTCCTGGCATGGACCGGGCAGCCCAGGAGGGCAGAGGGGGCCCCGTATGTGGACCCTCTTACCCACTGTGGAGACAGGTCCCCATGTGAGGTGGCAAGGGGGCTGGGTGACAGCCCCTCCCACCTGAGTTCCGACTGGGGGCTGTATCCCAGGCCCCACAGCCCTGGGACGAGGGCGTCGGCAGGAAGCCCCCAGCCAGCCTGAAGCCTGGGGGGCAGTCCCAGGAGCCACCTGCTGTGTCCCGACAGCTTCCCCACCGCAGGCGACACACACCCCTCCCTCTGGAATCAGCAGCCTGCAGGTGTGTCCTCAGCGCCAGACCCCAGGGGCCACACAGAGACCCCGAGGACTCCGGAGACCCAGGCAGGTGGGGCCCGGCCCAGAAAGGACTCTTTGGGCCCACAGGAGGTGCTGTCTGACCACATGTTTTTCTCTCAGCCAAACCCAAGCAAGGGTTCTCGGCTCCCAGGCCTGTGCTGGCTTCATGTGACAGGAAGGCCCTGTGTAAGGGGGATGGGCAGGCCCCTCCCTGCCCACCAGCCTGGTTCCAGCGGCCCATTTGGTCCGCTTCCCCGCCATGGGTTCCTCGTCCTGTCACACCCTGTCCTGGTGGGGCTTCCATGTGGCCAAGGCCCAGGGGCATGAGGGGGCTTCTGGGGAGCCCAGGGCAGCAGGCTACTCTCTGGGGGCACCCAGGATTTATGGTGTGCCCAGCCTGGCCTCGGCTCAGGGAGGACCTCGGGGTTCCTGGAGATACCTGCAGCGGAACTCCATGTTCCGACTCCCAGTGGACTTGGATGTGGGGGGCCCTTGGTTCCTTTATAATTTCAAACCGAGCTGCTGGGCTCGTGTCCTTTCTGAATGCGTCCTGGACAGCCCCGGGACCATGCGGCAGGCTTAGCCCAGGAAGCTCATGGGGACCCCGATATCAGGCCCTGCCCAGGCCCATCAGGACTAAGAGGGAAGTTGGGAGATGCCCCCACTGCAGCATGGGCACCTGCATCTGGCCCCCTTGGTGGCCAGTGACTGGCTTGCCTAGAAGGAACCAGGGTGGCACCGCACCAGCTGCCTTGCAGCCCCAGACACCTTGGAAAATGCTGTTCAATGAGGAAGCTGGTCCCGTCAAGGCCAGGAGAGAAAAAGGTGAGCATGGCATCCCCGCAGCCCAGCCAGCCAGCACCATGCCCTGGGTCCTCAATCCCAACCTGTGGGACAGTGTCCCCCTCCCAGGGCACAATTCCTAGGTCAAGAGGGGCCTGGCCTAGACCCCAGCCCTGGGAAGAGCGGGGAACCAGGGATGTGGTGGGTTCCCAGCTGTAGTCAGCATGGCCATGCAGGGGACCCTGGCACTGCGGAGCTCTGCACGGTCACAATTCACCTTGCAGAGGCTGGCGAGATCCCGAAGCCTCGCAGCAACTGTGGCAGCCACAGCAGGCGCCACCACCATGTGCCTTCCAGCCGCCAGGGCAGGGTTTCCTGACAGCAGGGTGCCCTGCAGCCCTCACCTCAGTGGCTTCGACGCTGAAGGTATCTGTGGTTCATGTTTCCAGTGCTCCCACCAAAGAGAATTACTACGCAGGATGCTCTTGGTCCTGAGGTGAGCAAAGCGGCACGCCGTGTGCTTGGAGCTGGCGTCTTTCCCGGCCGCCATGCTTGCTGGATGGGCCCACGGAGCAAGTGGCCTTGAGACAGGCATGGGAATGGAAGAGGCTCAGCATCCTGCACATGCCCTTACTGAGGCTCACCGGGCTGACACCATCGCTCGTCTGTGGACGAGACACTTGGTCTCGTGCCAATCCCTGGGTTGGCACCATTTCCCAGGAGGACCAGCTGGCCACCTGCTGGCAGGCTAATCACACTGCAGAGGGGGCTGAGATTGGCTTTCACTGCACCGAGCCACAATGTGGGCATGGACTTGCCGGCCCTGCAGTGCACACAGCACTGCCTCTGACCAGGACACCCCATTTCACAGCTGGGGATGTGCAGCACTGCGTTCCCACCTCGGGGCCTTAACTCTGCCACCTCTACTTGGAATGTTCTCAGTTCCCTCCAGGCTTCTAGAATCATCTGGGCCAGCGCTCATGGCTGGATAAGCACCCGAGGCTCCACAACACAAACAAGCTTCCCATCCTCATTTTACTTTCTGTCAAACTTATGAAAATTTATTAAGATATGACTTACATTCCTGGTAAGTGCACTGCTCAAAAGATATTCACACATCAGCCCCTAGATCACAAAGCCAACCATGCCCAGCCCCTCCCAGCACCCCCAGCCCTGAAACCAGTGTTCTGACTTCTGACGGCACCATGAGCCTTCCTTTTGTACTTTACACTCATGGAAGCGTAACCACCTTCATGTTTTAAAATAAATGTTTACTTTTGAAATAATTTTAGATATACAGAAAAATTGAAAGGCACTACAGTTACTCCTACACTTTCCATCCAGCTGCCCTTAATAACGACATTTTGCATTACCATGGCACATTTGTACAAACTAAGAAATTTAGGTTGGGTGGGCCAGGCGCGGTGGCTCACGCCTGTAATCCCAGCACTTTGGGAGGCCGAGGCGGGCGGATCACGAGGGTAGATCGAGACCATCCTGGTTAACACGGTGAAACC
>NW_012117377.1:8557771-8564797 GCF_000951035.1 Colobus angolensis palliatus | reverse complement strand
GTCCCGGCCGCCGTGAGACGCCAGCTGCTGGACGCGGGCAGCCGTCTGAGGTGCCGGAGCTGCGGCAGGATGGAGCCGCTGAAGGTGGAAAAGTTCGCAACCGCCAACAGGGGAAACGGGCTGCGCGCCGTGACCGCGCTGCGCCCCGGAGAGCTGCTCTTCCGCTCGGATCCCTTGGCGTACACGGTGTGCAAGGGGAGTCGCGGCGTTGTCTGCGACCGCTGCCTCCTCGGGTGCGTATGGGGCGCCCTCGCCCACCTGAGTCGCGAGCTGTGTGGGGTGCTGGGGGCGTCGGGCGGGCGGCAGCCGCGGGACTCCTGCTGGCTGGGGCTGCACGGGCAGCTTGGCGGCGCTGCCCCTGACGCGCGTGTGCCCGGGGGCGGGTCGCGGCTGACAGGCCCCGCCCGGACGCCCCCCTAGGTTGCCGCAGCGGGGCTGGGGAGGGGGCCCAGGCTCAGCCACTGCCCCCCAGCCGGGGCTGCGGTGGAAATGGGAAAGCCGTTGGGCAGACTTAAGGGGGAAGCGTTGTGCCGGGTAATTTTGCTGGGAAACCAAAAGTCTGTGTCCTGTGCGACAAGCTTCCTTGGTGCGGGTGTGGAGATCACAAGTGGCGGGCGTGGGGGTGGGTGGGAGCCGGGATGTGCATAAATCAGGCTCCCCTGCAGAGGCCCCGCCGGTAAAGCATCAGGCTTGCAGGAGGTGGAGGAAGCTTGATGTTTACCGTGCACCTCTGTGGTCTGGGTTCTGGGAGGCCTGGGGATACGAAGATGAACGGGGACCTCCTTAAGGAGCCGAGGAAGTGAGAGAGAGAATTACAGTGTACCAGAAGGGCTGAAATAGAGGGGCAATTAATGTGCGGTGGGAGCATCAGACACGGGTCCCCGTGTGCTGTGCCGTTTAATGGCTGTGCAGGCATGTCTAACTCTTAACCACCTTTCTAGATGCAGGGCTTCACGTGAAAGTGTTGCGGAAGCCTGGACGCACTGTGCCGATGTAAAGTGCTGTGTGAAAGCAGTTTATGGAAATGTGTAACATACATGCATAGCGTTCAGTCAACAAATACTATTGAGCTTCTGTGTGCGAGGAAGGAGTTCTGTTGTGAGATGAGTACAATGACTTTGTGCATGGCCGCTTTTCAGACCTGCCAGTCTGAGATTTAGGTGGGTGGAGGTGGGACGGTAGGTGCAAAACTCGTATCTGTAATTTGACCATTGTTCTTACTTTGTTCTCATTTGATTCGTAATTCAGGAATATGACTTTGCATTTTAAAGCTACCAAATAATAATTTTGTCTGTTGCTTTCTGAAGTAATGGTAACAGCAAAGACATCTGTTCGGGAGAGAGAGCAGCACCTTGAAGTTTTTGTAAACTGTGTGGTTGACAACAATTTATTCCTTTCAAGGTAGTTCTTGGAACAGAAAAGTTTTGGAATGAATAAATGGCGACAGATTGGCAATTCAATCATTAGAGCTGCACTTGAGTCCTGTGACACACGGCCTTGTGCATTTCCAAAGTGAACTACACAAACCCTTTGTGGGCGGGGTGCTTGTGAATTTACTACACTATTTCATTAGTCTCATTCATTTTTCCCGTTTGCAGTAACTGTGGGGATTTAAGCAAAAAAGGAATTTCATGAAAGAGTACTGGGGGAGTTCTCAGTGTTGCTTTAAAGTCTGCCGAGACTTGACTGGACATGGGCCGGAGACAAGTCAGGATTGCACTGCAAAAGTAGTTGGGACTGGGGTCTGGGAGTATATCACTTCTGTCGCCTGATAATATTGGATTCTGCAGTATGCACCGTGAACACCATGGACACTGAACCCTGGTGCTGCTGCTGCTGCTGCTGTTCCTTGGGAATCTGGCTGTTGCTGGAGAGTTATTCTCCCAACCATTCTTCTTTGTGATACTAGCTTTTATTCAAAGTCCTCAGTGAGTGTCTTGGATTGGCTAAACTTAGGTCACTGCCTGCACCCTAGCTGCAAGGGAGGTTGAGAAGGTATTTAGCCTTTTTGGCTTTTAAGATAGAAGGCAGGGTCGCTCTACTTCCCACCGATAGTTATCCAGTGGGGAAATCAGCACACAGAAACATAGAAAAAGGGATATAAGTAAATGCCAAGCATCTAAACAAAACAAGCTAAACAGATTCTTCATAATGACTAACAAATACTTATTAGTATTTTACACAGACACAAAATATTTGCACTTATTTTGGATTGCCGGGACACACAGTTCACTTATGTAGTGGTAGTTAGTTGCTCTGTTTGAACACTCCCATTTTAGTGGTTATAGTGTTCCGAAGAGCCTGGCTGGGAATCACTACAACCTGAAAATAGTGTTAGAGAAATGTTGGTGCATTGTTTGATGTAGTTTTCTGCCACTGTTGAATGCCCGTTCTGTATTACTTATCATCCTGTAAGTAAAATTTGTTTCTCTTTATTCACTGTCCATTGTGAAGTCTTTGAGAATAGTGCATCTTTCAATTTGTGTAGCCCCAGTGTCTAACATAGTAAGCCCTGAGTTTTAGTATGAATGTGTGGCAGAATTTTCCTCCTAACTGTCCCTGTCCTTCTGCTGCCTTCCATCTGAATTAAGTATGGAATGAAAATGTTAGTTTGTAGCAATTAACAGTTACATGGGAAAGGAAAAATCAAAATAGAATTAAAAGGACAGATATTGATGATAACTATAGTCATGCACTGCATAATGACATTTTGGTTAACGAAAGACCACATATATGACAATGGCCCTGTATGATTATATCATTTTTTAACTGTACCTTTTCTGTGTTTAGATACTTTTAGATACACAAATACTTACCATTGTTTTACAGTTACCTACAGTATTCAGTACAGTAACATGCGGTGCAGGTTTATAGCCTCTGCACAGTAGGCAGTACAGACAATACCTGCTAGCCTAGGTGTGTAGCAGGCTGTACACTCTAGGTTTATGCCAGGATAGGCCATGTTGTTCCCACAACAATGAAATCACCTAATGATGTCCTTAAGGGATGTACAACTCTACTTCCTTAGGCTCCAGAAATAATGGTTACCAAGTTTTACATGAGTTCCTTTGGTCTAGAGCTGTTTTGATTAGTGGCTTTAGTTCTGTATACTTGTTTTTGTTAATGGAGAAAGGTGAACCTGCTTCAAGGCTTATCTTACCTTTTTCCTCTCATTAAGGAATGGCTTCTGGTTTTTCATGTTGTGCCTGGGAAAGAAAATGAAGTATGTAAGTTGTAGAAAGAGTAAATGGCAATGAAATTATAACCTGAAATCACTTTTTTTTGTTTTAAGATGGAGTTTTGCTCTTGTTGCCCAGACTGGAGTGCAGTGGTGCGATCTTGGCTCACCGCAACCTCCGCTTCCTGGGTTCAAGCAATTCTCCTGCCTCAGCCTCCTGAATAGCTGGGATTACAGGCATGTGTCACCACACCAGGCTAAGTTTTTGTATTTTTAGTAGAGATGGGGTTTTACTATGTTAGTCAGGCTGGTCTCAAATTCCCGACCTCAAGTGATCTACCCGCCTCAGCCTCCTAAAGTACTGGGATTACACGCATGAGCCACTGTCCCTGGCCTGAAATCACTTATATTGTCCTTCTGCCATTGCATGCATTTTTAATTTGACGGAGATAGAAGAGGTTGATTGACAATTGGGTATGGGTTATGTGTATTTCCTGTTTGCTTTTGTCAGTGTAGCACATAAATCCATTGTTATGGTTTTATTTGTAAACCTTCTCACTCCCTAGCTCTAAATCTAATCTTCTTTATATCCCCAGGGCCTAGCACATGGGCGATGTTAATCATTCAAGGGTTAATATTTTGGGGGAACTTTAAGTAGCTGTATGTTTGTTTTTGTTTTTCTCAAGTTCCAAGTTGCCTGCAGCTTCCATATCAAGAGTTACTTCTGGCAAACTCTAATGATAGTTTCTCCGGTAGTGTAAAGAGAATAGCTCATCCTGCATTAAGGCTGAGATGAGGTTTATAGTGCCTCCCAGGAGGAAGGAGGATGACTTGGAAGTAGACGTGTCATCCCTTTCAGTCCTGGTGGATTGTGGGAAGCGGGGGGACAGAGGTAGGGAAAACAGATTGTGAGAAATATGTGTTCTGATCTTTCTTGGCTGGCTAAAGTTCTAGGGTTAGGGTGGGGATGTTAAATGGGTTGAGGGGACAGTCAACAGTAGAAGGCCTTTTGCTCTGCTCCTTATGTGGAATCTTGAGATGAGATGTTATGCAGGTTAGTGATAGGCCGACACGGGCCTATAGCACAGCAGTGGTGGAAGGAAGTGGCTAGATAGTTGCGTTTGTGGTACCAGGGGATTCTGAAATGCTCTCATACCACTTTGAAGGAGGTGGAGGGGCTTGTTGGCCTGGTGGAACAGCTGGCATCATGACAACAGACTGTGTGACTGTAGAGTGGAGGTCAGGATCACAGACTCCAGGGATGAGAGCCAGCATGACATCCTAAAAGATGAGATGGGACCAGTTCAGCCATAGGACCTGATTACCTCCTTGCAGCAGAGACCAGTGAGGATCCTGAGAAACAACCCAGATCCAAGGTCTTCTTGCCACTGTTTCTTCTAGGATGTCCTATAAGACCCTGGAGGGAAACCTACCCAAAAGCAACCATTTAAACCAGCCCGGGTAAGGAGTTCAACACAGTCTGAGTATTAACTGGAAGAGATTGAGATACTGTTCGACAAGTTTGAAATTTCCTGGATATTTATTAGAGTAGATATTCATGAGTAATATTAGATTAATTACAGAAAAAATGGCACATGTTCAGGAGACAGATTAGATCAGTTATAGAAAATAAAGCAGGCTGGGCATGGTGGCTCATGCCTGTAGTCCCAGCACTTTGGGAGGTTGAGGCAGGTGGATCGCTTGAGCCCATAAGTTCAAGATGAGCCTTTGCAACAGGGCAAAACCCTGTCTCTACTAAAAATACAAATAATTACCCAGGTGCATGCCTGTAGTCCCAGCTACTGAGAAGGCTGAGGTGGGAGAATCAGTTGAGCCCAGGAGGTGGAGGTTGCAGTGAGTGGAGATCACACCACTGCATTCCAGCCTGGGTGACAGAGTGAGACCCTGTCTCAAAAAAGGAAAAAAAAAAAGGCAGCTGCATTTGAGTTGCAGTGTGAGTAAATGTGACCAGGCAATAAAGGGTAGTAACTCACTGCCTTTGGTGAGATGATGGAATCTCGGTTGGCCAAGGACTGAACCTGGGGTGGAGACGGGAGGGAACATCTTCATTTATGAGGGTAAGAAGAAGAGGTGCCAGAAAAGGCAACAGCATTGGTAATTGAAAAGTTTAAGGACAGCTAGGGAAGTGGTTGCTAAGTGACTCAGCCTTAGGAGAGATTGGAAATAGTCTTCTAGGAGAGAAGCATAAATTGCCTGGTGAAATGTAGGATTGTTGAAAAGTGCTGAGGGTCTACTTAAAACTTGTGTTCATTTATTTAAAGTGGGAACAGTTAGTTGGGTCATGTTTCCTTCCTCTCCCAATTGCCAGCTGCTTGGCTACGAGAACTGGATTGACCCAGGATTACTAGGTTAGTATGATGGACGGAGAGAAGGGACAGGAAGTTGAAGTTGTAGGCAAGGGAGGGTGTAATTGTGGATCATGGTTTCTCAGGGTCAAATGGGGTCGTAAGGAAGGTGATGGCCAGTGAAATGTGGCCTAATCAATGGATTAGAGGTCCTCATGTGGTCAGAGAAATGGTGAGTGATCAGATAATGGGTTGAGTTGATATGTCCATGCTTAGAAGTAGTGTGTGTCTTGATACAACAAGGTTTGGGGTGTGGCAGAATGTGGCCAAGGTAGGGAGTAAGAAAATATTTTTGGTCAGGAAACCCAAAGGCTGAGGTGTTAGTTGAATTATCTAAATACATGAAGTTACTAAGAATGTTAGACAATGGAATAAATAGTTTCAGCAAAGGCACAGTTCTCACATTGGCTACAATAACCCAAGGTTTAAGGGTCAGTAGAGTAGAAGAGGCTAGTGGAGACAGGGAAGCGCTTACCTCTGTGCAAATAATGTAAAAAGACATTACTGGGTTTACGGCTGATTTTGCGACATACGGTTAGCACCAGGCGTAAGTGAATTGCTGCAGTGTCACAGACTCTTCCTTGGAGGCCCTGAAGGTCACGCGACCAGCAAAATCATTTCAAACAGCAGAACCTTGAACGATGGCTTAAAGTAGGATTTGCAACTTCCTGGGCAGTGGCTAATGGGTCTAGGACTTGGAATAAAATAAGGTGGAAGAATTGATAATAATGTGGTTTGGGAAAGGACTTTATGGATGTGACTACGTTTTTCTTTTTAAGTGGGAGTCATAATTCCTGCTTCTTCTACGGCTTCCTTTTCTTCTGCAAGGAGGTTTGGGAAAGGGCTTTATGACTGAGCCCTGGTGAAAACATTTGGTCCATGTGAATGCCACAGCAGAGGGCGTTCTTAATCAGACAGGATGGCCTGCTTTGTGGATAGCAGTAAGTTGTTCTTCAGACAGCCTGGTGCTTGCTCAGAGGGCTCAGGAACAGAGCAGCCATGGGGACAGGGATAGAGGCTGGTGCCTGGAACTCAACAGTGCAGCCTTCCCCTCATGATAGCCATGTGGCTTCTGCTGGTACAGAGTGCCCAGTGTGCTGCCAGTACTAACTTGTCCTGATTCCCCAAACGGCAACACATCTTCAGGACCAGCCAGCCACCTTGTGTCCGGTTTTTATGGTAGAACTTTTTGTCATGTGGGGGTCAGTTGGAACATCAGTTTTTTTCCTGCACTTGGATTTGTCTTCCCAGCGTGTAATACCATCTCTGAGATCCACTGAGAATCTTCGATAGAGCTGTAATATTCCCCACAGGTTGCCTCTGACCTTCACAGAAAGAATTGGAGCAACGGGCTCTAATGCTTGTGGTTTTAACTGTTTATGTTTGCCGATTTCCTCATTGGATGACTAGTGGTGGGATGTAGAGCAAGTCTGCCTTCTATCAAAAAAGCCAAAAAGGCTAAATACCTTCTCAACCTCCCTT
>NW_012117377.1:8554508-8557669 GCF_000951035.1 Colobus angolensis palliatus | reverse complement strand
GTCTCTACTAAAAATACAAAAGTTAGCCAGATGTGGTCGTGCATGCCTGTAATCCAGCTACTTCAGAGGCTGAGGCAGAAGAATGGCTTGCATCTGGGAGGTAGAGGTTGCAGTGAGCCGAGATTGTGCCACTGTGCTGCAGCCTGGGCAACACAGTGAGACCCTGTCTCCAATAAAAACCCAACAACAACAACAACGACAAAATATACGTGTGTGTGTGTGTGTATACATTTGATTGTTTGATTCCTTGAAAAATTGTTACATATATGTAAATTTTTACATTGTAACAATTTTTAAAGAAATCAAACTATATTTTCTTTTATTGAGATAGAGTCTCGCTTTGTTGCCCAGGCTGGAGTGCAATGGTGCAATCTCAGCTCACTGCAACCTCTGCCTCCCGGGTTCAAGCGATTCTTCTGCCTCAGCCCCCTGAGTAACTGGGACTATAGGCCCGTGTGTATTTTTTAAAACAACGAAAATTTAATGAGGATTGCATTGCTTTGTGTTTTTTTCTTTTCTTTTTTTTTCTTTTTTTTTGAGACGGAGTCTTGCTCTATCGCCCAGGCTGGAGTGCAGTGGCCGGATCTCAGCTCACTGCAAGCTCCGCCTCCCGGATTCACGCCATACTCCTGCCTCAGCCTCCCGAGCAGCTGGGACCACAGGCGCCCGCCACCTCGCCCAGCTAGTTTTTTGTATTTTTTAGTAGAGACGGAGTTTCACCATGTTAGCCAGGATGGTCTCGATCTCCTGACCTCGTGATCCGCCCGTCTCGGCCCCCCAAAGTGCTGGGATTACAGGCTTGAGCCACTGCGCCCGGCCCTGCTTTGTGTTTTTTTCATGTCTCTCTAAAGTCTGGCTTAATCAAAGACCCTTAGGTCTGGGTGTGGTGGCTTACACCTGTAATCCCAGTGCTTTGTTAGTACAAGGTGGGAGGATCTTTTGAGGCCAGGAGGTCATGACCAGCTTGGGCAACACAGGGAAACTTCATCTTGTTAAAAAAAAACACACACAAAAATTATCTGGGTGGGATGGTGTGCACTCTTGTAATCACAGTTACTTAGGAGGCTGAGGAGGGAGGATCACTTGAGCCTAGGAGGTCAAGGCTGCAATAAGCCATGATCATGCCTCTGGACTCCAGCCTGGGGGGCATACGCATTCAGACCATAGCATCTGGTTCATCTTCTTTTTTTTTTCTTTTTAAGATAAGCAAGTATATATGTGTGTTCTTATTTTCTATTCTTATTTTTGCACTTGCTATTTTAACTTAGTGTCTATTGGAAATCCCTGTATTATCAGTTCATGGAGATCTTTCTTATTCTTTATAGCTCCATAATACTCCATTTTATGTAGCCACTTCTTTCTACTTTCCTGTGTGTGGATATTTAGGCAATTTCCAGTATTTTGCAGTTGTGCATATTGCTCTAATGAATAACCTTGCGTGTGTGTGTTTTTGTATTGTTGCTGGTGTATCCTCAGGGTACATTCCTCAAAGTGGGATTTCTGGGTGAAGGTGTAAAACCTGTGTGGGGCTGTACCATTTTGCATTCCCATTAATGATGTATGTGAGTTCTTGTTTCCCTTAGCTTTGCAGCCTGAGCTTTTGAAGTTTTGCTAAGCTGATGGGTGAGAAGTGGGATCTTAGTACAGTTTTAATTTGCATTTAAATTGCATTATGGATGAAGCTAAACATCTTTTCATGTGTTTAAAGGCCATATTTATATCTTTTGGGGATTTGTCTGTATTTATCTTTTGCTCATTTTTCTTGTTTTTTCCTTTTCCTTTTTTTTTTTTTCCTCTAGAGACTGGGGTCTCCCTGTGTTACCCAGGCTGTAATGCAGTGGTATGATCATAGCTCACTGCAGCCTCGAATTCCTGGGCTCAAGTGATCCTCCCTCCTCCACCTCCAGAATTTTCTGAGCAGCTGAGACCACAGGTGTGCAACATCATGTCGAGCTAATTAAAAAAAATTTTTTTTTTAGAGATGAGATCTCCCTAGGAGGCTGTCCTCCCACTTACTTTGAGTTTCTTTTGGGGATTGTGTGATTTGATTTTACATTTAACTCTGTATATGCTACCATCTGTAGCACCTTGTAGATCAAGTTCCAGATGGTTTTCCATTTCTATCTGGGAGTTCCCCATTATCTCTTAATCAGATGTGATGCTCCCTCTGGTGGACACTGGAGTAAAAAGCATACAAACATTTTTCAATAAGGCAACTTGTTTTTTAGCCACTAAAACACTATCTCTGAGTGGTCTCCTTCATGAACCCCCCTTCCAAACTGTTCTTAGTCTCTAATATTTGCCATTAACTCTGATTTCGAATTAGACCAAAAAAGGGCAAACAAGTTAAATTTTGTCATAAATATCTATATAAAACTCACTAATGAAATAGCACTGGTCAGATTTACATGGTGTAATGGCTTATTAATGATGACCATGTTTTTCACAATAAGAGTTGAAACCTGTGCTTGAAACTAGTAGTTTTACTTGGAGTTGGTATGATCTGGAGGGAAAATTGTGCTTGCTAATCTCCTTACAGTTTATTACTGCAAGAAGATTCTGTGTAAATAAGTTTTTCCCCTAGTTTTTGACATAGTAATTACTTGTTAGTAGAAAAAATAAAGGTCACTTATGGGATAACCTTGAGTTTTATATCTCATTCTACTATTTGAAAAGTGAAAATGGACAGAGCCATTACTAGTTGTTTAAATACAGTACAATCAAGAATGTTTCCTTTTTAAAGTTTACTTGTTGTCAGTTTACTGTTTTACACATGGCCTATTCATGTTTAGTTTTAAACATTTAAAAGCATTTATAACAGTAGGCTAATATGGATCTTTTTGTTTGTTTGAGACAGAGTCTCACTGTGTCACCCAGGCTGGAGTGCAGTGGTGTGATCCCGGCTCACTGCAGCCTCAACATCCTGGGCTGAAGTCATCCTCCTACCTCAGCCTTGAGTAGCTGGGACCACAGGCATGCACCACCATGCCTGGCTAATTTTTATATTTTTTGTAGAGATGGGGTTTCACCATGTTGCCCGGCCTGGTCTTGAACTCCTGGGCTCCAGCAATTCACCTGCATCGGCCTCCCAAAGTGCTGGGACTACAGGTGTGAGATACCCGCATCTGGCCAATATTGATTTTTTTTTTTTTTCTGAGACC
>NW_012117377.1:8528441-8548368 GCF_000951035.1 Colobus angolensis palliatus | reverse complement strand
AAAAAAAAAAAAATCTAAGCTCATTGTCATGTTGCAAAATAGAAGCTCCAGGTCTCATCTGGTTAAATACATGTGTAACGAGGGTGTCTGGGAATTTGAGGCCATTCCACATTATCTTCTATTAGCCATTCCAGAAGTTTCTTGAAGATAGCTTCTATTAGGATCCAGCATAGAACAATATTAGAAAAGCCAACCTGTTTCGTGTCTAGCATGGACATGTGTACCTGCTACTCTAAAATGTAGCTCTGAGAATCACTTTGAACAATGCAACTGTTGTTTAATCTATTGGTCTCATGACTCCCTTGGATAAGACACTGAGTTTGAAAAGCCTGGGAATCAGAAATTCCTGGGGCCAGTGTGACTCTGCCACTAAACGGAGGTCTCTCTTCTCTGGACCTTAATTTTCTCATCTGTAAATTAAGGAGGTTATGTGATATCTTCCCAAAGTTCCCTCATTCTCTAGCAAGTTACATATTGTTGCTCTCTGAAATTCAGTCTGTTATACGTTGGAAATTTTGAGGGTAAATGTTTAAGGAAACACTACATGGTAACAAAGAAAAACCCTGGACTCTGATGTCAGCCAGATGCAAGTGTGAATTCCTGTTCTACATTGTGACCCCAGTCAAATTATTCTCCCGCTCAGAGCTTCAGTTCTTTCATCTTCATGGGAGAAATAAGAATATCTACCTTGGCTGGGCACAGTGGCTCACGCCTGTAATCCCAACACTCTGGAAGGCTGAGGTGGGAGGATTGCTTGAGCCCAGGAGTTCAAGACCAGCTTGGGGAAAATGGTGAAACCTCATTTCTACAAAAAAATACAAAAATTATCTGGGCATGGTGGCACACACCTGTAGCCCCAGCTACTCAGGAGGCTAAGATGGGAGGATCACTTGAGTCCAGGAATTTGAGGCTGCAGTGAGCCTTGATGATGCTATTGAACTCCAGCTTGGGAGACAGAGCAAGACCCTGTCTCAAAACAAACAACAACAACAACAACAACAACAACAACAAAGAATATCTACCTTGCAGGTCATTCAAGAACAAAAATTGGGCAATGTAGGTAGACACCAGTGCCTGGCATTTAGTAAGCACTCAGGAAATCATACTTATTATTTTTGTTATTACTTTTCCTTGCTAAGATGTTCAGTGCTGCCTTTTGTCATAAGCAGTACAATTCTTGCCTCACATTCATGAGGCAGATGCTAGTTCACACCACCAGTTTTCTCTTCTACCTGGGTGAAGCTATCCTGCATCTCCTAGCATCCCCTGTGGTTCTGCATGCACACGTGACTACATTCCACCAATGGGCTGTGGATGGAAAACCTCCCACTTGTAACACTCTTTCCTTCTCTTCTAACTTAATCAGACAATGTTAGAAGCCACACGTAGCAGTTAGCAGAGCCAAAAGCTAGAAGGATCTTGGGTCCTACCTAGAATTATTGCTTGACAGAGAGATAACTGATAGTTAGAACACTCTTTTTAGACTTTGTGCTTGAGAGGGAAAAGACTGCTATGGCTTTGAGTTATTTTTACACCTCTTAATTTATTTATTTCAGCAGCATTTCAGCAGCTAGCTTTGTCTTTTTTTTTTTTTTTTTTTTTTGGTATTTTTGGTAGAGATGGGGTTTTGCCATGTACCCAGGCTGGTCTCGAACTCCTGAGCTCAAGTAATCTACCTGCCTCGGCCTCCCAAAGTGCTGGCATGGCCAAAAGGTGTATATTCATAATATATAAAAATTGTTCATAAATTGATATGAGAAAGCAGCTTACTTCTGAAGTGTACTAACTGATTCTTGGGACTTTTTCCCTCTTTGTGTCTGTCTTTGAATAGCTCTAATCTTCAGATTTCCTTTGAGAAATTCCCTTGTGACTCGTTGGTTCTCGACATTGGCTACACGTTGAAAGCACCCGGGGAGCTGTAAAAAATGCCGATGCATGGGTCCTGCCCTCAGAGATTCTCATGTAATTTGTCTAGAGTGTGGCTTGAGCATGGACATTTTTAATACTCCCCGGGTTACTGTGGAGCAGTCTGGGTTGACAGCTGCCATCTTTCTTTTTCATCCTCACTGACTCCCCGCTTCTCTGTGTCTTTATATTCGAGGGCTAAGGTGAAGTTGCCACAGCTGGGATTAGTCCAACTGCTTATAATATCTATAAATAATTCTGCATGTTCAATTTTAAACCGGACATTGACATTAGCATGTTCTGTTTCCACGTAAATAACTGTCATAGGTAGAACAAACAGGAATTCTGTTGAATTTTTAATCGGCATGGTTGTGGTTGATGTTTCTCACAAATGAATTTGAGTGTATAAAAATTTCATCCTTGTTAGCGTTTTCTAGCTGCTGTGTTTACCTCTTGTTAGACAGTAGAGTTAACTGGAAAGATTTATGTGGTACCAGTGATCTAGAAACCTTGGGTGTGAGGTAAGCGTTTCTCTGGGCAGTTTAATTTTCGAGTTTTTTAATATTGGATGCTCGGTTTTGGTGGTGAAAACTTAAGCATCTTACAAAAAGACTTACTTAAGATCTATGAATCATTGGTATTTTACAAATTTGCCTGGGGAATTTAAAAAATATCCAGATGTCTGAGCAACATCCTTAAGGATCCCGTAATTGTGTAAAGCTTCACAGGTAATGGTAATGCATAGCTGGAGGTGAGAAACTTTGGGAAAGAAAAAAAAAAAAGTCATGATACAGTCAAATAAGTGGTATAGATAACAACTCTGGAGGAATAACCACTTGGGAAATGCATAGACATTGTATAGCAGACCATTATGACTGCAGCGACGTGCCGTTTGTATAGATTATAGATTATAGGTTGGGATAGAGTCCGTAAGACAGAAGGCCTTGATGAGGCTAAAAGATTTTGAACTTTATTTTCTAGGTACAACTGTTGAGGAGCCCATAAAGATTTTTGGGCTGCGGTGTGAAGTGCACATGGAAGATTTGTGTGGGAATCTTGATTTGGGTGAATTGTGTGATGAGGGAGAGAAGTGGAAAGACTGGAGATGAGGATTCCAGTTAGGAGAAAATGTGCATTATTCTAGGTGGGAAGTGATGAGGGCCTGAGCTAGGGGAGTGGTAGAGGGCCTGGAACCAAACATGGTGAGGAGTTGACCCACTTTGTTGAGCGATTAAAGGGCAGGGAATAAGCGAAGGGCGAGTGCTGGGTTTTGAGCTAGAACTGTTGGAATAGTGGTGATACTACTGCTATGTGAAGTCATTGGTGTGAGGTTGATCTCCCGGTAATAAGTTAGGCAGCAAAAGATAGCATTGCTGAGGATCAAGCTTAAGAGAAAAGCTTCTCAGGATTGGGAGGTAGAAGATGTCCGCAAATGGGTTAGTAGTGCCCCTTTTTGGCCTAGTTTTTACTACCTGGGTAAGTAGGGTAAGCAATTTAATCTAGTCTCAGTTTTACCTTTTTGAAATGAAGGTATTGAGTGATTTCTGACATCCTTTTAAAGTTTTCTGCAGTTTTAGGAAACCATTTATGTGTTTGCTACAGCTGCCTCCTCCTACTCTTTGTTTTTTTCAAAGAGACAAGGTCTCACTATGTTGCCCAGGCTGGCCTCAAACTCCTGGCCTCAAGTGATCCTCCTACCTCAGCCCCCCTCTCCTCCCCGGCAGTAGCTGGGACTACAGGCCAACGTACCTGGCCACCTCCTCCTTTTTTTGTAACAGCTTTATTGAGATATAACTCATATGCCATACCATTCACCTATTTAAAGTGATATAAAGTAGCATTAACTTTACCCTTTTATTTATTTAAGTGTACCATTCAGTGGCATTAAGTACATACTAACATCACTATAATCGACTTTAGAAAATTCTTATCACCTACAAAAGAAACAACGTACCTTAAGGCTGTCTTCCACTGTAATTAAACAGAGGAAAACATTAGGATTAAACCCTTGAATTGAGGCTCTACTACGTACCTGCCTTGTGAATTTGCAGGGCCAGCTGGAACTCCCTTCCACTTCAAACCGGCTCCTTGCGATGCTGACCCACGAGGTGGCAGTGTGGGAACACTAGGAAGGAAAAGGGCTGGAGGAATCCCCCTGTATTTAGAAACAGGCTGTACAGTTACATCTGTTTGCAGTAGTATATGTAGTTGTTATCCAGGCATCCTCCGAGGATCATAGATTGAAAGTCTCCTAGCTGAAGATTTTGCTCATGCAGAGTATTGTCCTTACTTGTTGGTCATGTTTCCTAGTCATCTAAACCTACCTTAACCTTCTTGTCTGATTTCTATCTTTTGTTACATAGTGACTCTTTCATCATTTAAATGACTCTTGCTGTGTCTGGGAATCGTCTGTCTAGTCTTTCAGCCATTTTTTTTCTCATTTCACCTTTTTGCCCCGGTACTTTCTTGGGTCCCTTTCTACCCTATCCATTGTTTGTCCTTTTTCCTCCTAGTCAGGAGCCATGGGCGTTCTCCAAGATACTGGTTCTTATCTTTGGCTGCACACTGGAATCACCTGGGGAGCTGTGAAAAACCCTGATGCCTGGGCGACACTCAATACTCGTCCAATCAGAGCCTTTGGAGGTGGGACGCAGGCATCGTCATTATTATTATTATTTTATGAGACAGAGTCTCATTTTGTCGCCCAGGCTGGAGTGCAGTGGCGCGATCTCAGCTCACTTTGCAAGCTCCGCCTCCCAGGTTCACGCCATTCTCCTGCTGCTCAGCCTTCTGAGTAGCTGGGACTACAGGCGCCCACCACCATGCCCGGCTATTTTTTTTTTTTTCCGTATTTTCAGTAGAGACGGGATGTCACCAGGTTAGCCAGGATGGTCTCAATCTCCTGACCTTGTGATCCACCCACCTCAGCCTCCCAAAGTGCTGGGATTACAGGCGTGAGCCACCGCGCCCGGCCATTATTTTTTAATCTTTTAATTACCTACTAAATATTTTTCCGTCATCATCTTTTATCCAATCTGAAAAACATGGACTAATTTAACTAGATTAAATAAAAATATGGATTTTAAATATTATAGATAAAATTTAAATTTATAATATATCAGTTGAATGCTATCCACTCTCTCAAGTGATGTATGAATCTCAGCTTTTTCTCTTGAATTGCCTATTAACAGTTCTTTTTATTCTTACTTGGAAATGTCACTTATATTGCTTTCTTTCTTCTATTCCCACTGCCACCATCCTAGAATAGGCTGCAGTTTTGGTTCCTGCCTTTCAGCCAAGGAGCGCATCTGTAGTTGAACAGAGTTGCGTTCAGACACGATTACACAGTGGTCTTGTTTTTGTTTTGATCCATTACGGTCACAGCGTGGCCTTGTCTGAGGTCCATGTTCTGTGAAATTGTTTATGTTCAGCAGAAGGACACCACTGCCTCCCTGTGAGGGCCTGGCCAGCTTGGAGCCACACCTGCCCACCCCATAGTATCGGTTGGTTCCTACATGTCAGCGGCAGCTCCTCTCTAGAGCTGTGTCTTTCTTGATTATATCTGTTTACAGATCCTCCCTACTGCAATCTGTTCTGTGAAGTGTTGCCATATTAGTAGTCTTCCCTAAATGTGCCTTTAATGACTGATTCTTCTTTCTTTCTTTCTTTTTTTTTTTGAGACAAAGTTTCGCTCTTGTTGCCCAGGCTGGAGTGCAGTGATGCGATCTGGACTGACTGCAACCTCCACCTCCCGGGTTCAAGCAATTCTCCTGCCTCAGCCTCCCCGGTAGCTGGGATTACTGATGCCCGCCACCATGCCCTGCTAATTTTTTTTGTATTTTTAGTAGAGACGGAGTTTTGCCATGTTGGCCAGGCTGGTCTTGAACTCCTGACCTTAGGTAATATGCCCGCCTCGGCCTCCCAAAGTGCTGGGATTACAGGCATGAGCCACCATGCCCCGCTGACAGATCCTTATTTCATCAAGCATAACTAGTGGTCCTTTCTAATCTGACCCAACTCTGGCCATCTTTGTTTCCCAGTGTATCCTGTGTTTTAGTCTGACTGGTCTCAGTGCCTTGTGAACCAGTCATGCTTCCTCTCACTTTGGTGCTTTCCCTTGTCTTATCCTCTTGATGAGTTATGTGAGTTGGGGCAAACTACTTAACAGCTCTGAACTTTGTTTTCTTTTTTTCTTTTCTTTTTTTTTTTTTTTTTGAGACAGAGTCTCGCTGTGTCACCCAGGCTGGAGTGCAGTGGCCGGATCTCAGCTCACTGCAACCTCCGCCTCCCGGGTTCATGCCATTCTCCTGCCTCAGCCTCCTGAGTAGCTGGGACCACAGGCGCCCACCACCTCGCCTGGCTAATTTTTTGTATTTTTAGCAGAGACGGGGTTTCACCGTGTTAGCCAGGATGGTCTCGATCTCCTGACCTTGTGATCTGCCCGTCTCGGCCTCCCAAAGTGCTGGGATTACAGGCTTGAGCCACTGCGCCCGGCAAACTTTGTTTTCGTAATCTTGAACCCTGCCTCTTCAGATTGTTCTCAGAATTAAAAGAGATAAAACATGTGGAAGTATTTTGTGTATACTAGGTCCTCATACTGAATACGTGTTCTTTCCTTGCTCTACTTAGTTTTCATTGATTGATCTTTTTTAAAAACCATTTATTTATTTAATTTGAGACAGGGTCTCACTCTGTTGAGGCTGGGGTGCAGTGGCATGATCATGACTCACTGCAACCTTGACTTCCCAGACTCAAACAATCCTCCCACCTCAGCCTCCGGAATAGCTGGGACCACAGGTGCCTGCCACTATACCTGGCTAATTTTTAAATTATTTGTAGAAACAGAGTCTCACTGTGTTGCCCAGGCTGATCTCCTGGGCTCAAGCAGTCCTCTCCCCTTGGCCTCCCAAAGTGCTGGGATTATAGGTGTGAGCCATTGCCTCCAGTCCTCAGTGATTAATTGGTGGAATTTAGGTATTATTATAATTTAAGTCTTAATTTGATTATTATTAGGTTTTATTAGTTATTTGCCCTGTGGTCTTTGCCTTCTTGAGGACAGAGACCTTGTCTTATTTTTCTGTGTATCCAAAGACCCTAGTTCATTGCTAAGTACACAAGGATGTTCAATAAATGTCTCAATAACTGAAATTTGCAGGATTATCAGAGCACTCTGTCTGCAGATAACATCTGAGACATTTTTTGAATATTTTTTGAAACTGTCTCCTTCTTTTGATTATTGTTACCACTCTTAGTCAGTTGGTACTACTGATTAGGGAAGCTAGTAAGATTAGGGTCACCAGCTGAATTATTAGTATCAAATCTATAATTCTGTATAGTCATCCGAAATGGTATATCAAAGTGAATGTTTATAGGTGATTATTTAATTCACCTACAAAAATGAATTCAGTCAGACACAGTGGCTCGCGCCTTTCCTCCCAGCAGTTTGGGAGGCCAAGGTGAGAAGATCACTTGAGCCCAGAAGCTCCAGACCAGCTCAGGCAACACAGCAAGACCCTGTCCTGACAAAAACAAAAAAAACAACAACAAAAAAGGAAACAATTAGCAAGGTGCAGTGGTGAGTGCTTCTAGTCCCAGGTAGTTGGGAGGCTGAGGCAGGAGGATCACTTGAGCCTCGGGGGTTGAGGCTGCTATGAGCTGTGATTTTGTCACTCCAGTGGGTGACAGAGCGAGACTGTCTCAAAAAGAATAAAGACTTAAAGCTCAAATAATGCAAATTTTAAGCATAAATAACTTCATACGGTGTACTTTTAGCCTCTACCTTGGGTTATGAACAGCCTACTACAAACAGAGATGAGTTGCATTTTAAATATTTGAACAGTTATTTATAACTTTCAATATTGGCCTTCCACATCTCTCTGAATGACACAAGATATTGAAACTCTCTGATCTATTGATACTTTTGTTTTTAATGATTTTTTAGAATGTCAGCTTCTTTATTTAGAATACTTTGAAATCGCTGTCCAATAGAGCAAATTTCCTTTCTGTCCTTTTTCTTTCTCCTTAGTTGTTTAACCTTCTGCCTCTTAAACCCTGGGCTTCTGTTTTCTCATTCATAAAATAGGGAAGTATCTACCTCATGTGATCTTCTTGAGGAGTAAATGAGACCATCCACACAAGAGTACCAGGATAGTACCTGAAATATTGCATTGCTTCTTTTTCTTTTATTATTATTTTTTGAGACGGAGTCTTGCCTTGTCGCCCAGGCTGGAGTGCAGTGGTGCAATCTTGGCTCACGGCAACCTCCGCCTCTGCCTCCCAGGTTCTCACCATTCTCCTCAGGCTCCCCAGTAGCTGGGACTACAGGCGCCCGCCACCACACCTGGCTAATTTTTGTATTTTTAGTAGAGACGGGGTTTCACTGTGTTAGCCAGGATGGTGTCGATCTCCTGACCTCGTGATCCGCCTGCCTCGGCCTCCCAAAGTGCTGGGATGACAGGCGTGAGCCGCTGCGCCCGGCCAGCATTGCTTCTTAAAGTGTGATCTACCATTCACCTCCCTCAGAATTACTGGGAGTGGGAGGTGGAGAAGGAGAGAGGGGACTTATTAAAAATCTGGCTCCCAGTGCCTCTCCTGAGAATACCTAGTATTTTAAGGCACAGAATCTACATTCTTGCCAAGCTCCCTGGGTGATGCTGGTACTCATAAAATTTTGATACCTGTTTACCTACAGGACAGAAATGCATTCCTTTTGCAATCTGTCTTCTGTCTACTTTATTGGTCTTATTGGTACTAAAGTTTGAGAACACTAGGGCTAAATCAATAGTAGTTTCATATGAATATTTGCAGCAGTTGTAAGTAACAGCCTGCTTAAAATCTGTATTTTTTTTCTTTTTCTTTTGAGACGGAGTCTCACTGTGTCACCTAAGCTGGAGTGCAGTGGTGCGATCTCAGCACACTGTAACCTCTGCCTCCTGGGTTCAAGCGATTCTCCTGCCTCAGTCTCCCGAGTACCTGAGACTACAGGTGTGCGCCACCATGCCCGGCTAATTTTGTATTTTTAGTGGAGATGGGGTTTCACCAGGTTGTCCAGGCTGGTCTTGAACTCCTGACCTCAGGTGATCTGCCTGCCTCGGTCTCCCAAAGTGGGATTACAGGCATGAGCCACCATGCCCAGCCTAAATCTCTGTTATTTTTTTCTGTGCTTAGCTTGGACTTTTTCTGAGCACCCTTCACTTTCTTCTGTTTTTGCTTTTTAACTGAATTTCTTGAACTTGACCTTTCTATATCGGAGATCTATAGTAATGTCTTTCTTCTGTTAGTTTCAGTCAAGATGTACAAGTCAAGCTGGCAGATGATTCTAGAAGTCTATTTTAAAATGCCCAGACTTCTTTTAAATGAAATTACCTATGTAATAACTACCTTTAATATAATAATTTGTCGGTCACAGATCAAATACATGGATTTAATTGTAGTTTGGAGCCCAACTTGTAACGAGCAGATTTAATGAATGAGGCACCTGTGGAAGATCGATTTATTACGAGGTCAAATGATTCATGTGGCCGCTATGCATAGGAAATGCTGAAAGAGAGGGCTGGGCATGGTAGCTCACACCTGTAATCCCAGTACTTTGGGAGGCCAAGGCATGTGGATCACCTGAGGTCGAGAGTTCGAGACCAGCCTGACAAATGTGGAGAAACCCTGTCTCTACTAAAAATACAAAATTAGCCGGGTGTGGTGGTACATGTCTGTAATCCCAGCTATTCAGGAGACTGAGGCAGGAGAATCACTTGAACCCGGGAGGCAGAGGTTGTGGTGAGCCGAGATCACATCATTGTACTCCAGCCTGGGCAACAAGAGCGAAGCTCCATCTCAAAAAAAAAAAAAAAAAAAAAAAGAGGTAAGTGGAGCCTAAGTTAGACACTGGGCATGGTTTTCTGCAGTAGGGTGACGTCACTTGTAGCTATTTTTCTTGTATTTTGAGACCTGTTTTTTTCCATTTTCTTTCTATTGATGAACAGATTCTTTGATTATCTCCTGGTTGTTGAGGGTGGTGCTCACTCTTTCATGTATTCAGATCATTGTATCTATTATCACATTTACTACCTTGTATTTTAACTTTTTTTTTTTTTTTTCAGACAGAGTCTTGCTCTGTTACCGAGGCTGGAGTGCAGTGGTGCGATCTCGGCTCACTGCAACCTCTGCCTCCTGGGTTCAAGTGATTCTCATGGCTTAGCTTCCTGACTAGCTGGGACGAGTAGCTGGGATTACAGGTGTGCACCACCACGCCTGGCTAATTTTCATATTTTAAGTAGAGATGGGATTTTGCTGTATTGGCCAGGCTGGTTTCAAACTCCTGGCTTCAAGTGATCCACCCGCCTTGGCCTCCCAGCGTGCTGGGATTACAGGCATGAGCTACCGTGCCCAATCATATTTTAACTATTTGAACCAGTAATTATTAAATACTTTTTTTAACCTCCTCTGGAAGCTCTTGGATGCAGGTATTGTGTCTTGTACCATCAATATCTACCCAGTCTGACTGTTTTTATTTAAACAAAATTCTTCAGTATAGTTCTAGACTGTATTTTCTATTAGTATAGGTGGGTAATTTTATTTATTTTGTTGTCTTGGAGACCAGTGGATCTTTTGCTTTCCTTATATGTCCATGGGCCTACCTTTTTGAACAGTGTTATGCTCCTCTAAGTCTTATCTCCTTTCTTTTTTTTTTTTTTTTTTTTTGAGGCGGAGTCTTGCTCTGTCACCCAGGCTGTGCGGTGGCCGGATCTCAGCTCACTGCAAGCTCCGCCTCCCGGGTTTACGCCATTCTCCTGCCTCAGCCTCCCAAGTAGCTGGGACTACAGGCGCCCGCCACCTCGCCCGGCTAGTTTTTTTTTGTATTTTTAGTAGAGACAGGGTTTCACCGTGTTAGCCAGGATGGTCTCGATCTCCTGACCTCGTGATCCGCCCGTCTCGGCCTCCCAAAGTGCTGGGATTACAGGCTTGAGCCACCGCGCCCGGCCTATCTCCTTTCTTTAAATGTTGTATTTTAGAGAACTATACCATTGCTTTGATCATCAATGAGAATGAGTTAGATGAGTGAATTAGTTTTTTTGGGGGTGGTGAGATTACTTTTTTTGAAGATCACTTTTTAATTAGTATTATTCATCTGTTTGTCTACATGGTATACTGAAAAATAGGACTGTACTTGTAGAAGTAAGTCTTAGGTTTGAGCGCTGCTTCCATTTGCTAGATTTGTGACCTTGGGCAAATCACTTAATCTCTTTGATTTTCATTTTCTTCATCTACAAAATGAGCGTTATAATTCCTATCTGTCTCATAGGATTTTAGTGAAGAGCAAATGACTTAATCCAGAGCATTGTATAAATGTGAGGTATTATCATCTTCACACTTATCCCTGAAATAAAGATTTTAGAGATTAAAGATCACTTAATTAATTCAAGAGTTGGAGTGGCATTTTGACTTTTCTCTTTTGGCCTAAAAGGTCAGAAGTTCCTGTGGTTATTAGATGAGTATCACCTATAATTGGGTATGGAATCTTCTATTATTACCCATTCTAGGAGAATTTGAACCTGCTAACACTTATGTCATATCTGTTAGGGAGCTTTGTTGTCAGATAGATTCTGGTCCAGGTTCTGATTATGCCATTGACTAATTTCATGAACCTGCAAACTGACTAGCTGAACCTTAGTTTTCTCATTGGTAAAATGGGGTTAACAATAATCAAAACAACCGTATCAGATTAGTGAAAAGAACAAATGAGATAATCTGTGATAAAGTGTTCAGCGTCCAGCATAAAGCCTGGGATATTATATGTGATTGCTAAGTAAGCAGTAATGATACATTTTACTCAGTGTAGAGGATGATGATGGTCAACACTTAAGGAATACTTGCTTTGTGTCAGGAATTATTCCGTGGGCTTTAGTGGGCATTATCTCATTTAGTCTTGCAAAATCTTCTGAGGTCTCTCTATATATTATTCCTGTTTTATAGATAACAAAAGCAAAGTTCAGAGAAGTTGTAACTTGCTCAAATAATGTAGCTAATTCTGTCTAAACTCAGAGCCCATGATCTTTATTATTATTTTTATTATTATTTTGGGACAGAGTCTTGCTGTGTTGCCCAGGCTGGAGTGCAGTGGTGTGATCCTAGCTCACTCAGCCTTGGACTCCTGGGCTCAAGCAATCTTCCCACCTCAGCCCAAGTGGCTGGGACTGCAGGCACGAGCCACCACACCTAGCTATTTAAAAAAATTTTTTTGTAGAGATGGGGGTCTCACTGTATTGTCCAGGCTGGGCTTGAACACCTGGCCTCAAGTGATCCTCTTGCATCAGCCTCCCAAAATGTTGGTACTATAAGTGTGAGCCGCCGCGTCTGGCTAGATCTTTGTTATTAATTAAGCTTTTCATTCCTGTTGGAAACTTGTCAGATGTCAACAGTAATTATACATTCTGTGATGCTATACGTTCATAATAAAATCATATTTATCTTGGAAATTGGAAAAATGTACAGACAAGATTTTATCGATAAAACTCTCTGGTAATGGGTAAATAGTACAATAATTTAGATTTTTGGTTGAAGTTATGTGTTTTTATGTTTTCACATCTAAGGAGTTGTTGGGAGTGGCATCTGTTAAAACTGTGAAAAAGTCATGGTAGATTTATTAAAAGATGGAAAATTATTTGGAATTAACCACAAAATGACTTGGATTGTATTTAGATTTGCTTTCCTTTTATCGGAAAGGTCCCAAAAAGCAGAGAGGATGAGAGAGGAGAGGGAATGTGAATGTTCTTTGCTGGTCATTTTTTTTCCGTGCTGTGCCGTCTTAATTGTTCTTAGCTCTTGTAAGAAAGCTGATGTGAGAGCCACAGCTGTGTCAGAGAACATCAGTACACAATTACACAGCCTTCCCTTTCCCTGAAGTAGTTCTTTAAGCCTTTTCATCAGCAATAGAGATAGGTTAGTGGATGTTCTTCCAAGTAAGTTTTTTTTTTAGTTTCATTTTTAGAGAAGCCTTTTGTATTTGCATAAAACAGTGCTTTTGGTAAATGTTGTGTACTTAAGGGGAAGAACAGGATACTTCTGGGGGCTGAGGTAAATGTTTTGATGTTAGTCTCAAGACATGTTTTCATGCTATGAATGATAACTGGAGATAAACTGATACTCTGGGTGTCTTAATGGTTGTTCTTTTCATTGCCATTTTAGTATGACTCATTATGTCATGCTCTTTAATGTTTTGCTTGAATGGATGTGAATGTTTTACGAGAATGCCTGATTTCAAGGACTTATCAACAGCTTAACTCTTAGTTTAATGTTCAGGCACATCAATTGAAATATACATATCATCAAGGGGGAAATCATCCTTTGATTACCTTTAACTTGGTCACTTAAAAAGGAACATTTTTAGAGAAGATTGTCTGGGTGCAGTAGAAAATTAGTCTTGTTGTTGTGAACAGTAAATCCTTTCTAAGTCTGCAGCTGGGCTTTGTTTAGGTTCAAGAGAGGGGCAGTGAGCTCAACCTGGTGCTGTAAGGACATACGGTCTAAGTGAGAAGAAACCTGAAATTTGGGTTAACTAGTTTCATCCCCTTGAGAGATCTGCGTATAACTATAGACTCTGGGGAACCAGAGGCTCCTTGGTCTGCCCTTGTCTGTGGAGCACTGTTTCCCTTTCTGTCTCCGACTGCTGGTTTCCCAGGATCTTGCTGGATGTTCCCCCTACTGAGAAGTATATGGCCTTGATTTCCCTGTATCTGAAACTGGAGCATTTTGTGTTTTTCATTGTGTCTTATGTTTATAAAACTTATGGAACTTGTTACCTTAATTTTATTGGCCAAAATTATATGTCTGTTAGTTCAGGGGTGGCCCTTCTTTGGAAGAAAGAACTTTACTGAGATTGTATAGCTGTTTATCCCTCTGTATGTGCAGGGATGGGTACTGGCACCTCTGAATGAGAGCTGTCGAGAGCCCACCGTGACTTCTAATCTGCAGTTAGGGAGAGGGTTTGAACTTGGCCTTGACATAGGCCAGGAAAGGGGAGAGAGTGGCTTTTGTCAACCATTGTAACTGTGGAAAAAAGAAATCTGGGGTAATACCACTTTGTACCACATGATGCTTATGTAAGTGATAGATACAGACACATGATAAATCAATTTCTGTGGGGGGGGTGGTAAGAAGTACCCACCATCTGTAACATTGAGGATCCTATCACTAAGGAGCACCGCTGTGGCTTTCTGCATGTTGCTCTTAGGTGATAACCGTTAGTATGAAGATTATATGCCTTGGGCTGACCCACCATTTTACCTCTCATGGCAAACTGAGGATCACTTTGATGTTAGAAGTTACGGAATTTTTTTTCTCTTTTGAGACAGGGTCTTGCTCTGTCACCCAGGCTGGTGTACAGTGGCATGATCATGGCTCACTGCAGCCTCGACCTCCTGGGCTCAAATGATCCTCCTACCTTAACCTTCCAAGTAGCTGGGACTACAGATGTACAGCACCTTCCTGGCTACTTTTGTTTATTTTTAGTAGAGAAAGGGTCTCATTATGTTGCTCAGGCTGGTCTTGAACTCCTGGACTCAAGTGATCCTCCTGCCTCGGCCTCCCAAAGTGCTGGGATTACAAATGTGAGCCATTACACCCAGCCAGAAGTTATGGAATTTTTTTTGAACTTCTGTATTAAGGTTCTCCAGAGAAACCAGTAGAGTATTGATCGATTGATCGATCAATCTCTCTCTCTCTCTATATATATATCTTCTATGTAGATATATCAGATAGATACACATAATTGTATATGATCTCATATATACTCATATATATTAGTTTATGTATATAATTATATATATGATCATGTATGATTATGTGTATCTACATGGAGCCTGAGAAGCCCCGTGATCTGTTCTCTGCAAGTTAGAGACCCAGAACCAGGAGGATCGATGGTTTCAGTCTCAGTCCAAGAGCAAGAGAAGACCGATGTCTCAGCTCAGGTAATCAGAGAGAGAGAGAATTCACCCTTTCTCCATTCTTTTGTTCTAACTGGGCCCTCACAGGTTGGATGATATCTGCTAACATTTAAAAGGGCAATCTGCTTTCCTCAGTTCACCAATTCAAATGCTGTTTTTTTCCAGTAAAACCCTCATAGACACACCAAAAAATAATACTTAACTGCATATCTGGGCATCTTGTGGTCCAGTCATGCTTACATGTAAAATTAACCATTACAGATCTGCAGAAGGAAGATGGCATTTTGAAGGTATTTGGAACAGGTTAATTACATCTGTAATCTATGTGTATTGCTCTTTCTCTGTTAGTTATTTTAAAACTTGAGATCTAAAGTGATCTTTTGGCCGGGCACAGTGGCTGTAATTTCAGCATTTTGGGAGGCCAAGGTGGACGGATCACTTGAGGCCAGAAGTTTGAGATCAGCCTGGCCAATATTGTGGAACCCTGTCTCTACTAAACATACAAAAAATTAGCTGGGCAGGGTGACGTATGCCTGCAGTCCCTAGCTACTTGACAGGCTGAGGCAGGAGAATCACTTGAACTTGGGAGGCTGAGGTTGCAGTGAGCTGAGATTGCACCACTGTACTCCATTCAGCCTGAGCAACAGAGCAAGACTCTGTCTCAAAAAAAAAAAAAAAAAGATCTTTTGAAAAAAGGTAACTTGGATAATTGCATTGAGATTTACTTTCATTTTGTCAGAAGGACCCAAAATAGCACAGTGGAAGGGAATGGGGGATTGATGTTTTCTGTGGATACTCACTGCTGGTAAAAATTATTTTTGCTGTGCAGTGACATCTTGTAAAGGAGCGGATGTAGGAGCCACAGTTCTATCAGATAATGTAGTTTTATCTCTTCCCTTTCTCTTGGAATAGGAACTAGATGTGTCTGAACAGAGAGGTGTTTGTTAGTCTCACTTTCTAAGGTATTTGAAACATTTTAATATAGTAAAAAAAGTTTATAATTATGGAAATTGGTTGATGAGTACATGAGAGTGCATTATGCTTTACTTCCTTGTATGTTTCAGTGTTTTGTTATAGAAAATGTTCAATTAAAAGTACTTTAAATACGTGTGACAGAAACTCATGCATGGAGTCTCAGGAGCCCGACTTCTCTTTTTAAAATGAAAGAGCCTGGGCGTGATGGCTCACTCCTGTAATCCCAACACTTTGGGAGGCCAAGGCCAGCATGGTCAACATGGCAAGACCGTCTTTAAAAAAAAAGGCAGACACAACTCTGTGAATGTAAAATCGTTGCATTGTACACTTTAAGTGGGTTACTTTTATTGGTTGCGAATTATAGCTCTTTGAAACTGCTATAAAAACGAAAAGGAAATTAAAAAAAAGATCCTTGAACTTCTTTTTAGGTATACTTCTGTGTATACCTAAAAATACACAGGCTGAATCCAAACAAGGGTCAAGGGGAGTAGTTTCTGACCCACCTGATGCTAAACCGTTTTTAAAATATTTGTTGCAATATTTAATGTGAGACTTCACATGCCAGCCACTGTTGTTGGTACGGAAGATACAGCAGAGAACCAGAACAGACAAAAATCCCTGCTCTGGGCTGGATGCTATGACTCAAGCCTGTAATCCTAGCACTTTGGGAGGCTGAGGTGGGAGGATTGCTTGAGCCCACGAGTTCATGACCAGCCTGGGCAATACATTGAGACCTTGGCTCCACAAAAATTTTCAAAACTAGCTGAGTGTGGTGGCACACACCTGTAGTTCCAGCTACTCGGGAGGCTGAGGTGGGAGGATCACTTGAGTCTGGGAAGCAGAGGTTGCAATGAGCTGAGATTGCGCCACTGCACTCCAGCGTGGATGGCAGAGCGAGACCCTGTCTCAAAAAAAAAAAAAAAAAAAAAACCCTCCTTTTGACACATGCCAAGCACATCACGTGCATTTTAACACCTAATCCACGATGCCTAGCACGAGGCCAGTGGTAAGATGTAATCTCAACAAAAGTGTATTAAATGAACAACCTCGTAAATTAAGTGCTATTTTTATACTCATTTGACAATTAAGATGACTGAGGCTTAAAGAGGTTACTTGACCCAGGTCACACAACTGTGAGTGACAGAGCTGAATCTGGAACCAGGTCTTCCAGCCCTCATTCCTGGAGTATGAACCATCATCTTGTACTAGCTCCAGGACAGAGCACAGGTGTGCATATATGAGCACTTATGTATGCATAGACCAGTACTTTCTCACCTCCTGACTCTGTTACACAGAGTATCCTTAGTATTTACTTCTACTTTTAGGTGACTGTCCAAAGATGCAGTGAAATCTTCTATCATTTAAAGCATCAGTTGTAGAAACTCTTATTGTGGTTTAGGTTAGGTTAATTAAGTTTTTAAAATTGTTGTGGTCTTTAGTCTTGATCGTGTCATAATGTTTGGTAAAATATAACTGGGTACCTAGCCACATATGTTCTCAGTAGGTCTTCAACAGATGTTTGTTAGTATGAAAACTGGGAGGACCTTGGAAGCAAATTTTCTCAGTCATCTTTGTCCTTATCTACATGTGTATTAGTATTTCTTGGGTTAGCTGAGACTGACTTTTGTGTTTCCTTCCTAGCTGGTTGATATTTGATAGTTGGTTGTCTTAGTACCAGTAGTGTAGACGCAGGTGGATTTTGTGCTGCGGTGGAGTTACAGGCTTCTTTAAGTTACAGATTCATTCTGAGAGTGTGGGAAATACTTGTTACCTCAGTTAAGCCGTCAGTAACTCCACAGGCCGCATGTGGCTCCCAGGGAAGTCCTGGGCATTGGAGTCTGATAGGGCTGGACTCACATTCTGGTTTTTCCAGTTACTAGATGATCTTCAATAAGTTGTATAAATTCCATGAGCTTTAATTTTCCCCTTTATAAAAATGGTTCTATAATATCTATTGCTGTAACTATGTAATTGAGTTTACTACATGTGAAACAAAGGGCTATGACATAGTAGGTTTAGATAAATATCCCCATAGGTCACACAGGCACTAAAGGTGAATGTAAACCCAGGTCTGCCTAACTGCAAAGCCTGCGCCTACTTTCGGGTAGGTGTGCCATAAATGGTATTTCCCTTCTAAACTTGTCTTCGGGTAGTTTCTCCAGGTTTTCAAAAACAGCATTAGAATATAGTCGTGTTAAGAGATGATTTTAGTATGTATGTGTGTTTTTTTCTAACATCATGGTACCTGTTGGAGAAAGCTATTATAGTAATTAGGTATCAATAAGACTAAATGTCAATTTTAAAACCTAACCAATTCCTTGATTATATTCATCTAAGTATCATATAAGGTGGGAAAATAGGATGCATACCCAAAGAAAACTCTGAATAGTCCTTAAAAGGGAGTGTGCAAGAAAATTTTTAGAAATAGCTTGAATTTGAGAAAGAGAAATGAGGTTTAAGTTTAATAGGAATTAAAAATATTTTAATTTTGGTCTAGATTCAAAGAAGAAAATTGGTTTCAGTTCACATCAGAGATGTCTTTAAATGTAAGATCTGAATCATGTTGTTTTCAATAGAGAAGCATGACTAGTTGGAGCAATTTCTTTCTGTAATCCCTCCTGTAAAAAGTTGCTGAGCTAGTGTGTTCCAGAGACAAGCTTCTTTTACAGGTTTTTGTGGCATATTTGATAATTGAATAGTCAAGAGTTTTGTGTCTTACTTGATGTATTTGTTTTTACATGTAATTTTTAGTCAAATGCCAACTTGAAAAGCTTGTCTGCAAAAAAGAAAAAGTTGTTTTCTTCTGTGTATTTGTATGGGGACAGGAAGAAATAGGCTTTTGTCCTTAGACTGGAAAAATAAGGACATTGAACAAATCAAGTTCTTTTTAGGTGGGTCTTGAATTTTATTGTAAATTGAAAGTCTTCATGTGGGTTGAAAGCAGCCCCTTGGTTCAGTATTTGAATTGCAGATATAATTGCCTCTTTGCTTAGGTTGTTAGAATCTGAGTTAAATGTCACCCCTTTCTTGATGCTTAGTTGGGTAGCAGAACAGAGTGGTTTACAGTCTTGTTACTTAAAATACAGTCTGTGGACGAGCAGCATCAGTGTAACTAAATGATTTTGGAAATGTAAAATCTCAGGCCCAGTCTTAGACCAACTTAATCAGAATCTACATTTTAACAAGATCTCCAGGCGGTTTGCATGCGTATTAAAGTCCGAGAGGCATGGATTAGACATGGCCTGTGGAGCCAGTTTAAATCCTGAATCTGAGACTTACTAACTTTGTGACATAGGGCAAGTAATTTAACCTCCGCATCTCAGTTTCCTTAACTGTGAAACAGGGATGATGATGGTACATTTGCAATGTTCAGAGGAGTTCGTAGGAAGTACTCCATTAGAATTGCTGAGATATTTTTAAAATATAGGGTACACTGTATACTTTGACGTGTAATTATAGAATAAAATGTCCATATTCATTAGAATGAATATTACAATTTGTTGGTAAAATGAAAGAAAAATAGCTTTAGGATCATATACTGCTATTATCTTTCTGAACCGTATTTCTGTATTACCTGTCATAGAATAACAAAACCTAGATAGCTTATAACCTTTGTTTTGAGTGTGAATAAAATCTATTTTAGCTATTGCTTCAAAGTAAAAACTTGGCTGGGCGTGGTGGCTCACGCCTGTAATACCAGCACTTTTGGTGGCCAGGGTGGGCGAATTGCTTGAGCTCAGGAGTTTGAGATCAGCCTGAGCTAATGGTGAAACTCTGTCTCTACCAAAAATATGAAAAATTAGCCTGGCGTGCTGGTGCATGCCTGTAGTCTCAGCTGCTCGGGAGGCTGAGGCAGGAGGATTGCTTGAGCCTAGGAGGCGGAGGTTGCAATGAGCCGAGATCGTGCCACTGGTCTCCACTCTGGGCAGTACAATGCGAGAGTCTTGCTCTGTCACTCAGGCTGGAGTGCAGTGGTGTGATCTTGACTCAATGCAACCTCTGCCTTCCTGGTTCAAGCGGTCCTCCTGCCTCAGTTTCCTGAGTAGCTGGGACTACAGGCACCCGCCACCACGCCTGGCTAATTTTTTTGAATTTTTAGTAGAGGTGGT
>NW_012117377.1:8525850-8527266 GCF_000951035.1 Colobus angolensis palliatus | reverse complement strand
TCACTGTGTTAGCCAGGATGGTCTCCATCTCCTGACCTTGTGATCCACCCGCCTCAGCCTCCCAAAGTGCTGGCATTACAGGCGTGAGCCACCGTGCCTGGCCCATTTCTGAATTTCTGTAAGAACTGTTGAAAACTGAATGCATGTCTTATCTGTAAGGGATAGGACTACAGACTTTAACGTTTAGGTAAAAGCTGAAAACACTCTGATGTAGAATTAGAACATTTTGAATTCTGTTCCAATTAATTTATTTAGATGTTAACTATTAGTAAGCATGTTATAGGATTAAAAATAAGTTGTTAATAACTTTTGGTAGGTATTATGTATGGTGAATTTAAATGGCCCAGCAGGTTTTTCTATTATCTTTTGAAAATTACAATTTCAGCTTTATTAGTGATGGAGCATTTGAAAAGTGGCTTGGGTGTACGGCAACATTCGGCTACCGCAGAATTTGGCAACAAATACAAACCTCATTCAGTCTCACGGGAATGCTGGACAAGTACCCCTGCAGGCTTTCCCCTGAGGGGCAGAGTGAACCTCTTTAAAACTGAAGTCATGGAGGAGTTGTACCCCCTCCCCCTCAAAAAACTCTGAAGGGATTGAGGCATATGTGTTCCTCCTCTTCTCTTATACTCTAATAACAGTAAGTCATAATAATAACAATCTTTTAGGTCGCCAGTGCATAGTTGGGACAGCTGTCTGTCTGCTATGGTGGTGGGGGGCAATTTTAGCACATTAGAAAGTATTTTTGAAATCCAGCAAGGCCTATTAGAAAATCAGTAATATTCCTAGCTAGAAGCAACTGACCTTATAAAATAATGTTTTTAGAAAAATGGTTCTGAAACAAGCCTAGAGTGGTAATTTACAGAGCTAGTCCAAAAAGACTTTCTTCTCTGAGATGAGCAGAATACTTAGCAAAAGTAATAAGGAACCGAGGCATTTTTTTTGAATTTTAAAATATATAACATAAAATAAATAATAACATAATAAATCAGGTTTACTCTAAATATATTCTGGACTCAAACTGCTAAAGTACTGTTTATCTCCAAGATGTAGAACTAATTAACTTAGTTTAATAGTTTCTCGTATTGCCAGAACCTAAGCCATGTAAAAAGAGAAACTAAAACATTAAGATACCTACCAAATGAGGGAATGAAAAAGATTCATCAGGCTGGGCGCAGTGACTCACGCCTGTAATCCCAGCACTTTGGGAGACCGAGGCAGGTGGATCATGTGAGGTCGGGAGTTCAAGACTAGCCTGGCCAGCATGGTGAAACCCAGTCTCTACTAAAAATACAAAAATCAACTGGGTGTGGTGGCACGTGCCTGTAATCCCAGCTACTTAGGAGGCTGAGGCAGGAGAATCACTTGAACCCAGGAGGCAGAGGTTTCAGTGAGCCGAGATTGCCCCACTGC
>NW_012117377.1:8521378-8525430 GCF_000951035.1 Colobus angolensis palliatus | reverse complement strand
GCCGGGACTATAGTCATGAGCCACTATGCCCAGCCTATTTGACATTTTAACCATATGGTATATATTGCTTTTATTAAAAATTTAAAAACAAAATAAAATTCTAATCTAGCAGGTATAGTGAAAAACAATGACAACAAAAAACAACAACATAATAAAAGGTGCTTCCAGCTATTGTAGAGGTATATTCACTCATTAAATTGCAAAAAGGGCTGCCTGTTACTCTTCTGTTTTTTTTTTTTTTTTCTCTCACAAGATCAGAAGCCTCTGATTATCATAATTACATACGACACTTTCTGTATGGGGGCGAGATAGGTGGATCTGTACGAGTGTGGTGTGGGTGTTTTTCTGAGGCCCCTTGTGGCTGGTGCTCGAGTGTTGCCTATTTAACCTTTGGTTTTTATTCTTCCTTTTTTTTTTGTTTTTTTCAACTTAAAGAACATCTGGAATCACTGAAAAATTAAAATCAAATATTTTGGTTGAATGCTTACATGCTTTTAATAGACTTATTCAGAGCATAATACATCACAGGTAACACCTGCTTTAGGTTTTTGTTTCCCAAGATTGGACTGATTGTCCTTCACTTTCTATATTTGAGGTGTGCTTCCTGCTAATTAGCTTTTAAAAGCCACTGAGATTAGGAGCCAGATTTGGTACTTGCATAGTTTTTAGCCTAGTTAACTTAAGTAGTCTTTCTACATTTTTATAAAACTTCTTTCTATGCAAATGTAATGATCTATTTATAGATAAGATATAAAGTGTTTTAATCTTACTCAGGGGATCCCTGATAAGCCCAAAATGAAATCCAAGTGGAACAGTAAGCAGAGCACCAGTGCATAATTGCTACGCTAGTTGAAGTTTTAATCCTCTCATAAAATATTTATCTATGCTTTATATCACATTAATTTTTAGAGCTTCTTCATTGGAAAGTTTATTTTGTTACCTTGCTTACATGGTTGAAATTAAAGATGACAGGTACATGCAGTCTTATTTTAAAATATGGGGTCAGGCATGGTGGCTCACACCTGTAATCCCAGCACTTTGGGAGGCCAAGGATGGGGAATCAGTTGAGGCCAGGATTTTGAGACCAGGCTGGGCAACATGGCAAGACCCTGTCTCTACAAAAAAACAGAAATAGCTGGGAGTAGTGGCATGTGCCTGTAGTCCCAGCTACTTAGGAGGCTTAGGCAGGAGGATCACTTGAGCCCAGGAGTTTGAGGCTGCAGCGAACCATGATCACACAACTGCACTTCAGCCTGGGGGACAGCAAGACCCCATCTCTAAAAAGTAAATAAATAAAAATTAAAAAACTTAAAACATCTTTTAAAATTGGTCAAACTGCTTTTAAAAACTTTATTTTGGAATAATTTTAAAATTACAGAAAAGTTGGAAGAATAGTACAGAGAACTCTTACGTGCCTTTTATCTAAGTACAATGGATTTTAACATTTGCTCTATTGGCTTTATCACATTTATTTATTTCCTCTCTATACACACCACCCCCCCCGACACAGCACACATACATAAGTATTATTTATTTTTCTCAACTGTTTGAGAGTAGGCTGTATACCTAATGTCTCTTTACCATTTTAGCGTACATTTCCTAAGAACAAGGATATTTTCTTATATAACCATTCTACACTTAGTCAAATCCAAAATATTTAACATTCACACAATACTTTTGATCTCTAGTTCATTTTTTCCAGTTTTGTCGATGTTGCAATAATGTCCTTTGTTGCATTTTTTTACTTTAGCCTAAGATCCAGTGTAGGATATTGTGTGTGTGTGTATGTATATATATGCACATACATATGCACTATGTATATATACACATACATACGCACTGTATGTATACACATACATACACACTATATATATGTATATAAAATTTTTTTTTTTTTTGAGATAGATACTTGCTCTGTCTCCTAGGCTGGAATGCAGTGATGTGATCTTGGCTTACTGCAACCTCCACCTTCCATGTTCAAGCGATTCTTCTGTCTTGGTCTCCTGAGTAGCTGGGATTACACGTGTGTGCCACCATGCCTAGCTAATTATTTTTTGTATTTTTAGTAGAGACAGGGTTTTGCCATGTTGGCTCTGTCTCCTAGGCTGGAATGCAGTGATGTGATCTTGGCTTACTGCAACCTCCACCTTCCATGTTCAAGCGATTCTTCTGCCTTGGTCTCCTGAGCAGCTGGGATTACACGTGTGTGCCACCATGCCTAGCTAATTATTTTTTGTATTTTTAGTAGAGACAGGGTTTTGCCATGTTGGCCAGGCTAGTCTCGAACTCCTGACCTCAGGTGATCCTCACGCCTCGACCTCCCAAAGTGCTGGGATTACAGGTGTGAGCCACCGTGCCCGGCTGGATTATATATTGTTAATACATGTAGTTGTCATGTCTCTTTAGTCTCCATTAATCTGGAGTAGTCCCTCAGCCTTTTCTCATCTTTTATGATATTAATATTTTTGAAGAATGCAAGCCAGTTATTTTATAGAATAAAAAAACCAAAATTAGGTTTGTCTGATGTTTCCTCATGATTAGACTTGAATTTTTCAACCCCAGCAAGAGTATTACGTAAGACATTATTTATGTAGTGTGGGTGTGATATTGTGTGGTTCTCAGGATATCACACCAGGAGGCACACAATGTCCATCTGCTCCTGGTTGGTGAAGTTTTAATCACCTGGTTAAGATACAGCCTGGGGGGGGGGTAGTTACTATTTTTCCCCTTGTAACTAATGAGCCAGTCTGTGGGGAGGCACTTTGAGACCATGAAAATGTCTATTCCTCATCATTTTTTTTTCCTTCATAGAGTTAACATCTGTTCTTGATTGGTTCTCACCTGAATCATTATTTATGGTTCCTTCCACATTTATGTCTTTATTTTCTTCTAAGGAGGAGTCTTACCTTCTCCTCTATTTATTTAGGTATCTATTTATTGTTAGTATGGACTAATGGGTTCCTATTTGTTCCATTCGTTACAATTTATTATTGTTCTTGTTTATTTTGATGCTGAAATTGTCACTGCTTTGACTCACGGGAGCCCCTGTAAGCTGGCTCCTGTATTTGATCTACCTCTGTAATTTTTTGGAACACTTTCTTACTCTCTGGAATGACAAAATGTTCCAGTCTGACAAAAACGTTCCAGGCTTATGTTGCACTTTGCCTTCTCAGCCTGGTTTCAGCCATTTAAAAAATCCCTTTAGCTTCTGTTGACATATTAACACCCCATGCCTTACTACTAGGTAGTAAGGTTTATAATAATTTTGGGCCTTTTTCGGCCAAGGCAAATTGTGGAATGGAAGAAGACCTAGATTGAAGAAGTAGTTGGTGAGACCTCCCCTGTTTGGGAGGTGTGTTACATAGATGCGAGTGATCGTGGAAAGCAGGTTGCTAATAGCAGAGAGGCCTCTCCAGTGAGTGGCCAAGGAGATTGGCCAAATATGGCAACTCTTAGTTCTTTATGACATGTGCGTGTCATGCTGGGGATCCAGAAGTTCTCTTTTGCTCTGGTGATGGAATGTGGAGGTACTGAATGGGCCAGTGGATAGGCAGTAGCCTGGGGTTAGTGTGAAAATCCTACCACGTACAGAGGCTTAATGACTGAAGGGACAGCCTTGTTGGCCAGGCTGGAGTATAGTGGTATGATCATAGTTCACTGCAGCCTCCAACTCCTCCACTTAGGTGATCCTTCTGCCTTAGCCTCCCAAGTGGCTAAGACTCCCAGCATGTATCACCATGCCCGGCTAATTTTTAAAGTTTTTCCAGAGGTAATGTCTTGCTTTGTTGTCTAGTCTGGTCTCAAACTCCTGACCCCAAGCAACCCTTCCACCTCAGCCTCCCAAAATGTTGAATTACAGACATGGCCACCACACTCAGCCCTGTTAATTTTTAAAAATTATTATTATTGTTATTTATTTTTTTCCTTTTTTTGGAGACAGTCTTACTGTGTCACCCAGGCTGGAGTGTAGTGGTGTGATCTTGGCTCACTGCAACCTCTGTCTCCTGGGTTCAAGTGATTCTCCTGCCTCAGCCTCTCGAGTAGCTGGGATT
>NW_012117377.1:8519828-8521088 GCF_000951035.1 Colobus angolensis palliatus | reverse complement strand
TTTTTTTTTAGACAGAGTCTTGCTCTGTTGCCCAGGCTGGAGTGCAGTGGTGGAATCATGGCTCACTGCAACTTCCACCTCCTGGGCTGAAGTGATCCTCCCAACCCAGCCTGCTGAGTAGTTGGGACCACAGGCATGTGCCACAACACCTGTCTAATTTGTAATTTTAGTAGAGATGGGGTTTCACCATGTTGCCCAGGCTGGTCGTGAACTCAAGCGATCTGCCCACCTTAGCCTCTGCCAGTACTGGTGAATGATCTTTTGGATGCACTGTTAAATTTGGTTTACAAATATTCTGTCGAGGATTTTTGCCTCTATGTTATTCAGGGATATTGGTCTGTAATTTTCTTCTTTTGTTGTGTCTGTCTCGTTTTGCTATCAGAGTGATGCTGGCTTTGTTGAATGAGTTTGGAAGTATTCTTTCCTCTTCCATTTTTTGGAATAGTTCGACAAGAATTAGTACTAGTTCTTTAATTGTTTTTTAGAGTTCAGCAGTGAAGCTGTCAGGTCCTGGGCTTTGCTTTGAGGGGAGACTTTTATCTTGGATTGTATGTGCTAGGAATTTATCTCTTTTTTCTAGGTTATTGAGTTCGTTGACCTATAGTTGTTCATAATATTACGATTTGTATTTCCATTGTAATATCTCCTTTTTCATCTCTGATTTTATTTATTCGAGTCTTCCCTCTTTTTTTCTTAGTCTAGCTAAAGGTTTGTCAATTTTATGTTTTTTAAAAAAGCAGCTCTTTGTTTCATTGATCTTTTGTATTGTTTTTCTAGCCTCCATTTCATTTATTTCTGCTATTTTTATTATTTCCCTTATATTTATGTTGGGTAGTTCAAGCAAAACAGGTAGCATCCTAAAATCTGTGAAATCTAATTCTGTCAAATGATGTGTCTCTCCTGTCCTAAGTAACAGAGTGACAGCAACTTGCCATTGTTTTATTGATGTGTCTTTATTTTATTTTTAAATTTTATTTATTTATTTATTTTGAGATGGAGTCTCACTCTGTCGCCAAGGCTGGAGTGCAGTGATGTGATCTCAGCTCACTCCAACCTCTACCTCCTGGGTTCAAGTGATTCTCCTACCTCAGCTTCCTAAGTAGCTGGGATTACAGCCACATACCCCCATACCTGGCTAATTTTTTGTATTTTTGCTAGAGATGAGGTTTTGCCATGATGGTCAGACTGATCTCGAACTCCTGACCTCAAGTTCTGCCCACCTCGGGCTCCCAAAGTGCTGGGATTACAAATGTGAGCCAT
>NW_012117377.1:8516544-8519663 GCF_000951035.1 Colobus angolensis palliatus | reverse complement strand
CCCGTCTCGGCCTCCCAAAGTGCTGGGATTACAGGCTTGAGCCACCGCGCCCGGCCTTTTTTTTCATTTTTAAAAAATGATTATTATTTTTGAGACAGAGCCTCACTCTGTTGCCCAGGCTGGAGTGCAGTGGCATGATCATGGCTCATTGGAGCCTTGATTTCCCGGGCTCAAGTGATCCTCCCCCATCAGCCTCCTGAGTAGCTGGGGCTATAGGGATGTGCCAGCATGCCCAGCTAATTTTTATTTAAAAAATTTTTATTTTAGGTTCAGGGGTACGTGTGCAGGTTTTTTATATAGGTAAACTCATGTCATGTGGGTTTGTTGTATAGATTATTTTGTCACCCACATATTAAGTCTAGTATCCAATAGTTATTTTTTCTGATCCTCTCCCTCCTCCCAACTTCCACCCTCAAGGAGGCCCCAGGGTCTGTTGTTCCTCTTTATGTGTCCATGTACTCTCATCATTTTGTTCCCTTTTTAAGCAAGAACCTGCAGTGTTTGGTTTTCTGTTCCTGTGTTAGTTTGCTGAGGATGGCCTCCAGCTCCATCCATGTTCCCGCAGAGGATGTGATTTTGTTCTTTTTCTGTCTGCACAGTATTCCATGGTGTATGGCCCACATTTTCTTTATGCAGTCTACCATTGATGGGCATTTAGGTCTTTGCTATTGTGAATAGTGCTGCAGTGAACATACACGTGCATGTGTCTTTAGGTTACAATGATTTATATTCTCTTGGGCATATACCAAGTAATGGGATTGCTGGGTCGAATGGTAGTTATGTTTTTAGGTCTTTGAGGAATCACCACACTGTTTTCCACAATGGTTGAACTAGTTTACATTCCCACCAACAGCGTGTAAGTGGCTGGGAGCAGTGGCTCATGCCTCTAATCCCAGCACGTTGGGAGGCCAAGGCAGGTGGATCACATGAGGCCAGGAATTTGAGACCAACCTGGCTAATGTGACAAAACTCCATCTCTACTAAAAATACAAAAATTAGCTGGGTGTTGTGGTGCTCGCCTGTAATCCCAGCTACTCAGTAGGCAGAGGCATGAGAATTGCCTGAACCCAGGAGGCAAGGTTGCAGTGAGCTGAGATCGTGCCACTGCACTCCAGCTTGGGCAACAGAGTGAGACTCTGTCTCAAAAAAATGAAAAACAAAAAACAAGTGTTTCAGTCTTCTCTTTTCTCCACAACCTTGCCAGCATCTGTTTTTTATTTTTTATCTTTTTAATAATCCAGATGATTTTTAATTTTTTTGTAGACATACGGTCTCACTATGTTCCCCAGGCTGGTGCTGGTCTGGTATTCCTGGGCACAAGCAGTTCCTGTCTCAGCCTCCCAAAGCGTTGGGATTACAGGCATGAGCCATCGTGCCCGGCCCTGATAGGTGTTCTTTAATACTTCTTCTGAACTTTTGAACTTCCTTTATTAATTTATGTTAATTACCAGCATTGATTCCTGCATCATCGAGGAGTTATTAGTGGTGTATTTGGCACAGTTTTAGAAGTAGATGCTGCTATGTTTTGTTCGTTTACAGAGTGATGGTGGCTCATAGTTACTCCTACAAATGCATTATTACTGATTTGTGAATTAGTTTATTTTTCCTGAAACAATTCAAGTCTTTTGAAAATCCGAATTATTTTGTAGAATACTATCTCCTGCCATATCCATTGGGTCTGATGAAACAGATTTTGACAAAACATCATTTGGTGTTTAGGCATTTTTCTGTCTTTTCTTAATTACCATCTTGAAGGATAGTAGCATCTGGAAAACAAAAAAAGAGGTTTAGCTGAGATGCTTTTGTTTGATTTATATTTTATCCCCGCAGTTTGTATTCCTCATTTTCAAGGAATTTCTTTGTTTCTTTTTTTCTTGTCAAGTGAAGCAGTGGGAGTGGTGAAGAAACAAATAAATTCATAGCTGGTTGTGATCAATTAATTGTAAACACAAGGAATTTATTTCTTAAAGCAAGACGTTATATTAAATGACAATCTCAAGTTTCCCAAGTCAAGTTAAAATCATATTAATGACAAAACCCTCTTCTTTCTTTGCTTTAGCATAGAGAACAAAGGAAGATGCTAGTACTAATAAAAAAAATTAACAGATCCATGGGGGAAAAAAAAGACTACACAGGACCAGTTGTACTTTAGTGGCTAACAAGACTAATCTTAACACGGTGAGCCAGAAAACCGAGAATTTCGAGGATGCTGTGTGGCTCCAAGACTGCTTCCTCAACCACTGTCCTACAGACACACAAGTTTACGTAGACATCGTCTTGGAGAGGAGGGCTACACCCTTCACATGGGGCCTGCATCCTGTATATTTTGGCCTTCTTGGAAACTTAGGCTATTGGATATTTTCTCTCTTTCTTGTATACCTTTTTTTGGAGACAGGGTCTGTCTCTGTCACCCAGGCTGGAGTGCAGTGGAGCGGTCATGGCTCACTACAACCTCTGCCTCCTGGACTGAAGTGAGCCTCCCACCTCAGCCTCCTGAGTAGCTGGGATCACAGGCACATGCCACCACTCCTGGCTGATTTTTTAAGTTTTTAGTAGAGATGTGGTTTTGCCATGTTCCCTAGGTTGGTCTTGAACTCCTGAGCTCCAGTGATTTGCCCACCTTGGCCTCCCAAAGTGCTGGGTCTACAGGAGTGAGCCACTGCACCAGGCCTTTTCTTGTGTATCTTTAAACCTTTTTCTCCCTCTTTGGACACATTCCCATCAGCTCTTAAACATGCTATGTTGTCTTTCCTCAAAAAGAAAACAAAGAGCACCCTCTCTGTTTTCTTTACACTTCTTAAGGCTACTGTACCATCTCTTCTTCATAACCAACTTTCTCAAAAGCTTTGTTTATAATCAAAGACTCCAGCTTCCTTTGCAGGCTCATCCTGTCCTGGCATCTAAAGTTTAGATTTTAGGCCTGTTTCTGGGCCATCTTTTCGGTCCATATGCCTCCTCTGTTGTCATATAGAGTTCCAGTTACTTATATAATTGTTATTCTTGAAATTATATTTCAGTTTAAGGCCGGGCGCGGTGGCTCAAGCCTGTAATCCCAGCACTTTGGGAGGCCGAGACGGGCGGATCACGAGGTCAGGAGATCGAGACCATCCTGGCTAACA
>NW_012117377.1:8506884-8516364 GCF_000951035.1 Colobus angolensis palliatus | reverse complement strand
AAAAAAAAAAAAAAAAACAAAAAGAAATTATATTTCAGTTTAAACAGACCTTTAATTCTAAACTTTTTATTTTTATATTTTTTTCCTTTTTTTTGAGATGGGACTTGCTCTGTCTCCCAGGCTGGAGTGCAGTGGCCGCAATCTCGGCTCACTGCCAACTACACCTCCCGGGTTCACGCCATTCTCCTGCTTCAGCCTCCCAAGTAGCTGGGTCTACAGGCGCCTGCCACAACACCTGGCAAATTTTTATTTTTTTGTATTTTGTATTTTTAGTAGAGACGGGGTTTCACTGTGTTAGCCAGGATGATCTCAATTTCCTGACCTCGTGATCTGCCAGCCTTGGCCTCCCAAAGTACTGGGATTATAGGCGTAAGTCACCGCGCCCGGCCCCACACTCTTGTATTTAACTGTCTAGTTGATATTTCCATTTGGATATCTCAAAGGAGCTGGAAACTCAACACGTTTAAAACAGTATTCTCAATCTTCATTCTTAAATTTGCTTCTCTCCCACCTTCCTTATTTCAGTGATTGGTGCCACTGTTTTGTCCTTGTGACAGCCTCTCTCCCTCTCCCTGACCTGTTAGGGAGATCATTGCAATCCTGTTGATTTCAGCAGTAGAATGTTTCTCAAATATACGTATATCCCCGTATCTCTGCTGTCATCATCCTAGTTGAAACCATCATACCATAATCTCTTGCCTAAATTTCTATCTTAGTCTCCTGATTCATCATCACCTGGTATTCATTCTTGTTCCCCTCCTACCTTCCCAGCTACTGTTCTCGGTTCAGGGCTTCAGATTGTTACCATGCCTACGTGTCGCCTCCCTGCCTCATCTTGAACCACTCCTTGACTTTTTCCTTTTCTCAGCTCTCATCGCAGTCATTCAGCAAGTTAATTTCATTTTCCTTCCTATATTACCAAGTTTTTCTTGCATTCTCCTTTCCATGCCTACTACACAGTTCAGGCCCCCCGTTTCTCACTTGGATGTCATCCCTGCCACAGCCTCTTAAATGTGATTTTCCTATCCCCTACCGTTTTTTTCTTTCTTTTTTCTACTCAATTAAAATGTATTTTGTTGCTTTGTTTACCAGCAAATTGTATAGCATGTATCTCTTTTTGACCGAACATGCTTCTTAATGCTCGTTTCTTATTTACTAATCTGTTTTTTGTTAGCTCATAGAGTGAGCTACCAAAGATTTCTCTGAATCCGGATATCTTGCAACATAAAATCCAAAATCCTTAGTGTGTTTGTGTAGCTCTCCAGTTCTGACCCTTCTCTCAGCTCCAGGCTGAGTTTGTTTCAGCTATACCAGATGGCCTGAAGGTGATTCTCCTGCCCTCCAAGCCTCCGGGTCAAGGGACGCGCCCAAAGATGGGGTGGTCTGAGATGCAGTTTTGTGGGTGGTGGGGTCTGTGTACAATTCCCATTGCTTCCATTGCTCAGGTGTACAATTCCCAGTGGACACAGTAGCACAGACGGGTCCTATGACTTGAGGCCAGGCCCCCATGGGGTTGTGGGAGATGCAGGTCCAAGGATGGGGGTACCACTCATCACTGTGGAGCACAGTTCTCTAGGCCTGCAGCATCTGCGGGAGAATTCACTATACTCAGCAGGCTCCGCAGGAGGAGGCGCTGTACCCGGCAGGCTCCGCGGGAGGAGGCGCTGTACCTGGCAGGCTCCGTGGGAGAATTCACTATACCCGGCAGGCTCCGCGAGAGGAGGCGCTGTACCTGGCAGGTGAATTCTTCTTGCCATACCTGTACTCACAATGCTAGGCTTTCCACATCTCCACCCAGGTAAAGGTGTTCAGAAACCAAACCTTTACCTGGATGCCTCCTACCCTTTGTTTTAGATTTCACCTCTTTTGTAGCCTTCCTTGCCGTCCCTACCACACCAGACTGGATTAGGTACCCTACTCTGTGTTGCACTTTGAAAATTAAATTACATTTAGGTTTATATGTTTGTTTCTTTTCTAAACTGTGAGTGCCTTCATCTTTATGTCTCTAGAATTAGGCAGACAATCAATTAATTTAGAATAAATGAGAATGAATACGTGAACACAGGTATGCCAGAAGTGTGTGGCGCTGCGAAAACCAACTAATAGTGGTACTTTTCCTGTGTCTGAGAAAAAAAAGTTTGCGAATACATTTTCTCAATTTCAATTTTTGTTTTTTTTTAAGACGGAGTCTCATTTTGTTGCCCAGGCTGGAGTGCAGTGGCGCAATCTCAGCTCACTGCAAGCTCTGCCTCCCAGGTTCATGCCATTCTTCTGCATCAGCCTCCTCAATTTTAATTTTTTTTCGTATTTTTTCTTAGCCTTTAGTTACCTAATTCTCTCTAGCAGAACAAATAGATAAGTAGCAAGTATATGCTTTTGAAAACACATGGAAATAGATTGCTGTGCTTTATATGATTTCTTTTTTTCTGCAGAAACATGTTTATGATGTGATTATTTTTTGGCACTAAAATTGTTCTAAGTTTTTACTATGGATTTTAACATATTTAATATGTATATAATTTGGAAGTATTTTATGGCTTTCCATATTATATGTAGTGTTCTGCATAATACCTGGAGCTACATGTATTAGGTGTTTAGGAAATATTCTTGTTCACTAATTTCCACTTTTTTTCCCACTAATTTCCACTAATTTCAGATAATTTCCACTATCTGATAAAGATGGACAGCCTTTAAACTAGAAAATAAACATGCTTGAATTAATTTTCCTTGAAACAAAATCAGATTCTTAATACAAGAAACCCTAGAAGATGCCCAATGCTTATTTGATGTATTCCTACATTCTCTTTAACTTACCTTTTTCAGAAGTTACCTTAAACAATTTAGAGTCATTGTATGCCTTTAATAATATTTGAGCACAGCTGTCTTCTGCCTCATGGTCTTTTCTTCAGGCTAACTTGTCATGGCTTGTAGCTTTGTAGCTGATAGATACTCTTATGATGATTGGGGTTTATTTTAGCCCAGACAGCATTCATTGTAAGTGTGGTAGGAATGTAATAAATTTGTACTTAGCTAATTAGGAGTTTATAAGAATTCTGACATGCTGATTTGAAGTTTCTTTGTAATGTTCAAAGCAAAGAGAAAAGGATTTGTTTCGCTAATTAAAACTATAAACAAGATGGAATGTTTAATCTACTTGAGGCAAACCAACAACTGTTTTCAAGTACTTATAAAATCACCGTAAACTAGGAATACACCAATTGAAATTATTTTTTATTAAAGCACTAAAGGATTTTCTAAGGCACAGCTTTTGACTGATTTCTTCTTTGGCATTTGTTCACATTATTAGGAAATAGGGACCCATTGGTATTTTTCAAATTATTTCTTCATGACCCACAGTGAGATATACATACTCTATTGCTATTCAGTAAAAACACACATGTAACTGAAACAAAAGCTGTAGAAAATAATATTTAATTTCTTGTGATGCAGTATTTTAATTTTCTTATATTTCAAATATTAAAAAAGTTCCTCTCAGGACCACTAAATTGATTTTACTAATCGATCAAGATCCATAGTTTGAAAAAACTGCACTAGACTGTGCTTGAGTGCAGAGACCATGACATATTCATCTTTCTGTTATTAAGTGCTAGAGCAGGTGCTCAGTAGATATTAATTGAATAAATTGGTAATTAAGAAGAGGAGTAAGAAGTGAAATCAGAGTTGTAAAAGGAATAGATGTTTTTGACAATGAAGTTCTTGGATATAATAAAGGCAGTGGAGTAAAGCACTCTGGTACTTATGCTTGGTATGAAATTTTTTTGTTTGCAGGAAATAGAAACCAGTGTTAGCTGAAGCAAAGAAGAATATATTAAAAGGATTCAGGGTATCTCACAGAAATCAAGGATAGGGGTGTGTCTTCTGATTGGGGAAGGGAATGAAACTAGAAACTGGAACGCTTTCAGGAGCCTAAGCGTGTTATGTTATGTTTTTTCATCCCTGCTTCTCTCTTTGTGGCTTTTTTTTTTTTCGGCTGCAGAATGGTTTCCTCTGCAGCCAAATGACAGAAGAATGTTCAGTCCACGTGACGGTTTATTTCCAAAGCTCCTGATTGTTTTACATTTTGGTTCCAGGCTTTAATACTGTATGTGGGGTGCAGCACACCAACATGGCACAAGTATACATATGTAACAAACCTGCACGTTATGCACATGTACCCTAGAACTTAAAGTATAATAAAAAAGAAAAGAAAAAAATACTGTATGTCACTTATAGGTGGGAGAATAAATTAGTCTTTTGATATTTACTGTATGCCATGAGTTAATAGTTTCAAGTCACTGGTTTTAGATGAGATATCTGTTTTAGTCTGTTCTCATACTGCTGTAAAAAAACTACCCGAGACTGGGTAATTTATGAAGAAAAGAAATTTAACTGACTCACAGTTCCGCAGGCTGTACAGGAAGCATAGCTGGGAAGTCTCAGGAAACTGGAAGCGAAGGAGAAGGGAAAGTCTTAAAGGGGGAAGTGATCTCGCGAGAACGCTATCATGAGAACAGCAGAGCAGGAGAGAGTGATGGGGAACGTGCCAAACACTTTCAAATAGCAGGATCTCGCGAGAACTCATCCGGAGAGCAGCAGAGTAGGAGAGAGTGAAGGGGAACATGCTACACACTTTCAAATAACAAGATCTCGCGAGAGCTCTACAGGCCAACAGAGCAGGAGAGAGTGAAGGGCAACGTCCTACACAGTTCCAAATAACAAAATCTCGTGAGAACTCTTATCACGAGAACAGCAGAGTAGGAGAGAGTGAAGGGGAATGGCCTACACGCTTTCAAACAACAAGATCTTGCGAGCACTCTATCAGGAGAGCAGCAAGGGGGAAGTCTGCCCCCATGATTCAGTCGCCCCCATGATTTAGTCACCCCCAATCAGGCCCCTCTTTCAACACACAGGGATTACAATTGGATGTGAGATTTGGATGAACATCCTATTCAGTATTTCCAGTGGCTTTGTTTTGCCTACTGGGTCAGATGAACACACATAGAATGTAGGCATGTAGGCATGTATGTTATAATCATTACTTGCGAAAGTGTTAATTCAGCACACTTTAACAACACATGTTCCTGGCACTAGGTTAGCCTGCAGAATAGTTACAAAGATGGATATAATGCACTATATTTAGAATGACTTTTCTGACCGGGTGCGGTGGCTCATGCCTGTAATCCCTGCACTTTGGGAGGCCGAGGCGGGCAGATCACGAGGTCAGGAGATCAAGACCATCCTGGCTAACAGTGAAACCCCATCTCTACTAAAAATACAAAAAAAAAAATTAGGTGGGCGAGGTGGCGGGCGCCTGTAGTCCCAGCTACTTGGGAGGCTGAGGCAGGAGAATGGTGTGAACCCGGGAGGCGGAGGCGGAGCTTGCAGCGAGCCGAGATTGGGCCACTGCACTCCAGCCTGGATGACAGAGCTAGACTCCGTCTCCCAAAAAAAAAAAAAAAAAGTGACTTTTCAACTTGAAGGTTATGGCCCTGTTCCAGCAAAGTATGTCAAGTCATGTATGGATGAGCTATGTTGATTATATTAGTTCAATATTAATCTTCAGTTTTTCCAACTCTGCTTGTCTTGTTTCTCACTTTTACCTCTGTTTTTCTCATCTGAGACGGAAGACCTGAATACTTTCCGTTTTGACTTTTCTTCACTTTCTTGGCTCACTATTTATATTCTACATCTGGGCCCAGTCATTATTTTAATATCTGTCCTTGTAGCTTGACCCCGGGTGCCCACAGCTGTGACCTGCCATCAGGGAAGTCTTTATTAGGCATAACATGGAGTCCTGAGCCCTCTTGGACCCAAGTCAGAAAAACAGGAAAGCCAGACCAGAAAATAATGCTTGCTATCTTCAGGAAATGAACAGACAGATGCAGGTGATAAAATCACCTATGTTTTTAATATAACATTATAACTGTCATAACTCTAGTTTGAACAAAATACTATAGGAATGTTTATGCCAGTGACTGTCACATAGTAGGGCCTCCAGAAAAGTTTTGGGAAGAGTCAGTAGTGAATAGGGATGTCCATTTATTCTGGTGTAGTTACAAACAGCCTTACTAAAGAGGTAGCATTTGAGCTGATTTCTGCAGGATCTGTACATTTTGGATAGTAGGTAGGCAGTGGATTGGGTGCTTTTGCTGTACGCACAGCTTGTGTAAAAACACTAAGTTGTGAACAGATGGAGAACATTGATTATGAATGTAGTATTGATTATGTGGGAGAATGGTTGGAGGTATTGGTTACAGCCAAGTTGAGAAAGGCTGTATAGGCCATGCTAGAGAATTTGGACCTTCTTTTCTTTTTCTTTTTCTTTCTTTTCTTTTCTTTTTTTTTTTGAGGCAGAGTCTCGCTCTGTTGCCCAGGCTGGAGTGCAGTGGCATGATCTTGGCTCACTGCAACCTCCGCATCCCAGGTTCAAGCAATTCTCCTGCCTCAGCCTCCCAAGTAGCTGGGATTATAGGTGCCTGCAATCATGGCTGGCTAATTTTTTGTAGTTTTGGTAGAAATGGGGTTTCACTGTGTTGGCCAGGCTGGTCTCAAACTCATGACCTCATTGACTTTATTTTCTAAGAGTCATCTGAGAGTTTCCAATAGAGGAGTGATAGGGAGAAGATTTATTATTTTATTTTATGTTATTATTTTTTCTCTATTCTTGCCCTTGAACATTCACCTATCCAAAGTTTTATTCTTTTAAAAGATAACTCTGTGGTCAGTGTTAGCCTGAAGTGGCCAGAGATGATCAGTATGGAAATGAATTAAGATGCTGTTTTAAAAGTCTATGCTCTGATGATAGTTTGTATTTCTGTGGGATTGGTGGTGATATCCCCTTTATCATTTTTTATTGCATCTATTTGATTCTTCTCTCTTTTCTTCTTTATTAGTCTTGCTAGCAGTCTGTCAATTTTGTTGATCTTTTCAAAAAACCACCTCCTGGATTCACTGATTTTTTTGAAGGGTTTTTTGTGTCTCTATCTCCTTCAGTTCTGCTCTGATCTTAGTTATTTCTTGCCTTCTGCTAGCTTTTGAATGTGTTTGCTCTTGCTTCTCTAGTTCTTTTAATTGTGATGTTAGGGTGTCAATTTTAGATCTTTCCTGCTTTCTCTTGTGGGCATTTAGTGCTATACATTTCCCTCTACACACTGCTTTAAATGTGTCCCAGAGATTCTGGTATATTGTATCTTTGTTCTCATTGGTTTCAAAGAACATCTTTATTTCTGCCTTCATTTCATTATGTACCCAGTAGTCATTCAGGAGCAGGTTGTTCAGTTTCCATGTAGTTGAGCGGTTTTGAGTAAGTTTCTTAATCCTGAGTTCTAGTTTGATTGCACTGTGGTCTGAGAGACAGTTTGTTATAATTTCTGTTCTTTTACATTTGCTGAGGAGTGCTTGTTACTTCCAACTATGTGGTCGATTTTGGAATAAGTGTGATGTGGTGCTGAGAAGAATGCATATTATGTGGGTTTGGAGTGGAGATTTCTGTAGATGTCTATTAGGTTCGCTTGGTGCAGAGCTGAGTTCAATTCCTGGATATCCTTGTTAACTTTCTGTCTCGTTGATCTGTCTAATGTTGACAGTGGGGTGTCAAAGTCTCCCATTATTAACAGTGGGGTGTTAAAGTCTCCCATTATTATTGTGTGGGAGTCTAAATCTCTTTGTAGGTCTCTAAGGACTTACTTTATGAATCTGGGTGCTTCTGTGTTGGGTGCATATATATTTAGGATAGTTAGCTCTTCTTGTTGAATTGACCCCTTTACCATTACGTAATGGCCTTCTTTGTCTCTTTTCATCTTTGTTGGTTTAAAATCTGTTTTGTCAGAGACTAGGATTGCAACCCCTACTTTTTTTTTATGTTTTCCATTTGCTTGGTAGCTCTTCCTCCATCCCTTTATTTTGAGCCTATATGTGTCTCTGCATGTGAGATGGGTCTCCTGAATACAGCAGACTGATGGGTCTTGTCTCTTTATCCAATTTGCCAGTCTATGCCTTTTAATTGGAGCATTTAGTCCATTTACATTTAAGGTTAATATTGTTTTGTGTGAATTTGATCCTGTTATTATGTTGTTAGCTGGTTATTTTGCTCGTTAGTTGATGCAGTTTCTTGCTAGCATCGATGGTCTTTACAATTTGGCATGTTTTTGCAGTGGCTGGTAGCGGTTGTTCCTTTCCATGTTTAGTGTTTCCTTCAGGAGCTCTTGTAGGGCAGGCCTGGTGGTGACAAAATGTGTCAGCATTTGCTTGTCTGTAAAGGATTTTATTTCTCCTTCACTTATGAAACTTAGTTTGGCTGGATATGAAATTCTGCGTTGCAAATTCTTTTCTTTAAGAATGTTGAATATTGGCCCCCACTCTCTTCTGGCTTATAGAGTTTCTGCCGAGAGATCCGAACTACCATCAGAGAATACTGTAAACAAGTCCAGGACCAGATTCATAGCCGAATTCTACCATAGGTACGAGGAGGAGCTGGTACCATTCCTTCTGAAACTTTTCCAGTCAATAGAAAAAGAGGGAATCCTCCCTAACTCATTTTATGAGACCAGTATCATCTTGATACCAAAGCGTGGCAGAGACACAACAAAAAAACAGAATTTTAGATCCATATCCCTGATGAACATCGATGCAAAAATCCTCAATAAAATACTGGCAAACTGAATCCAGCAGCACATCAAAAAGCTTATCCCTCATAATCAAGTGGGCTTCATCCCTGGGATACAAGGCTGGTTCAACAAATGTAAATTAATAAATGTAATCCAGCATATAAACAGAACCAAAGACAAAAACCACATGATAATGTCAATAGATGCAGAAAAGGCCTTTGACAAAATTCAGCAGCCCTTCATGCTAAAACCTCTCAATAAATTAGGTATTGATGGGATGTATCTCAAAATAATAAGAGCTATTTATGACAAACCCACAGCCAGTATCATATGGAATGGGAAAAACTGGAAACATTCCCTTTGAAAACTGGCACAAGTCAGGGATGCCCTCTCTCACTACTCCTATTCAACATAGTGTTGGAAGTTCTGGCCAGGGCAATCAGGCAGGAGAAAGAAATAAAGGATATTCAGTTAGGAAAAGAGGAAGTCAAATTGTCCCTGTTTGTAGATGACATAATTGTATATTTAGAAAACCCCATCGTCTCAGCCGCAAATCTCCTTAAGCTGATAAGCAACTTCAGCAAAGTCTCAGGATACAAAATCAGTGTGCAAAAATCACACGCATTCTTATACACCAATAACAGACAAACAGAGAGCCAAATGATGAGTGAACTCTTATTCACAATTGCTTCAAAGAGAATAAAATACCTAGGAATCCAGCTTACAAGGGAAGTGAAGGACCTCTTCAAGGAGAACTACAAATCACTGCTCAATGAAATGAAAGAGGACACAAACAAATGGAGGAACATTCCATACTCATGGATAGGAAGAATCAATATCGTGAAAATGGCCATACTGCCCAAGGTAATTTATA
>NW_012117377.1:8495655-8505689 GCF_000951035.1 Colobus angolensis palliatus | reverse complement strand
CAACCCAAATGTCCATCAGTGATAGACTGGATAAAGAAAATGTGGCACGTATACACCATGGAATACTATGCAGCCATAAGAAAGGATGAGTCCCTGTCCTTTGTAGGGACATGGATGAAGCTGGAAACCATCATTCTCAGCAAACTATCCCAAGGACAAAAAAACCAAACACTGCATATTCTCACTCACAGGTGGGAATTGAACAATGAGAACACTTGGACACAGGGCGAGGAACATCCCACACCAGGGCCTGTCGTGGGGTGAGAGGAGTGGGGAGGGATAGCGTTAGGAGATATACCTAATGTAAATGACGAGTTAATGGGTGCAGCACACCAACATGGCACATGTATACATATGTAACAAAACTGCACGTTGTGCACATGTACCCTAGAACTTTAAGTATAATAAAAAAAAATGAAAAAAAATAAATGAAAGTCTGTGCAAGAAAAGGAAAAAAAAAAAGTCTACGCAAGAGATGGAAGGCTCCATATGAGGCTGTAGAAGTGAGAGCTCAAAGGAGAACTTAAATTTGATATTCTTTGGGGAAGTAGACTTCACAGGACCATTTGCTTTAACCTAGAGCCAGATTTGGATTAGTCTGGTCCATGCAGTGTACTAGCTGGAAGTTAATAAAGCTAAGCCCTGGGTACGCCATTCCCATCCCCTTCTGTCCTCCTTCATAACTCTGATCTTGTGTCTGCCTGCTTAATGATACTTTAGCCATGTCTGCAGTTTTCCAACCTTGCAGTGACTCCTTAGACCTGATTATAGATCTTTGATTTCTCTTTTTGAATTTTGGCTATCACTCACCTTCTGGTCCCACTCATTTGTGGTTTCTTTGCATACTCAAACAAAGCAGGACAAAGAAACAGTCGTATGAGGAAAATATAAGTTATAGTAAATGGTGCTAAATGTTTTAACAGAGACGTAGAATACTATGGAAGCTAGGTGGAACGACTGCCTCATGCTCCTGGGGTCAGTTAGGGCAGAGGAGAAAATGCTTTAGCCTGGTGTTGGTGGATGAGTAGGTTATGTTACATGGGAAATTTGAGGTGCCTGTGAGATACTCAGGTGGAGCTGACCAGACCAGGAGGTGGCCGGAGTGATGAACCCGAAAAGCAGTGGGGCTCGACCTTGTGTGCCTATTAGGGAAACTAAACAACAAATTCATGCCTTGGTCCTATTCATAGAGGTACTGATTTAATTTATGTGACACAAGAGACACAGTTTGGTATGTCTTAAAATCGACTGAGGTAATGCTAATGTGAAGCCAGGGTTGACAGTCGGTGTAACTCAAGAGAGAGAGATTCCTGGAGAAGGTAGAGATCGGTGATAGCTGAAGGCTTAGATATATATCAGCTTAGAAACAGGGAGAATGAGAAGAAAATTGGGCCAGAGACAAATTCCTTTGGGATTACCAACATTGTGGTAGGTACCAAGGAGGTGGCCAGCAAAGAACCTGCAAACATAATTCCTAACTCTTAATTGTACTGTTTTAGTATAGGTTATTGATGTATTTTTGCATAGTTTTTCCCTTCTGTGACTCAGAGTGGACATCAGCTATTGGGATAGACTTTAAGGGCCTGATTCACATACCTGTTGTTGATTGACAGACTGATGCAATGATAAGCATTAATCCTTTTATCATTGATGTAGAAAATCATGACCTTTAACTCGTATCAGCGGCAAATACCTATATCTGCCTCCAAATTTATTTAAAAGATGGCATGAAAGCAACAATTTCCAAGACTCCTTTTCAGAATTCAAAGTCACCTGTCATTTTTGCTATAAATTCTTTGAGGCATGAAATAGCCTGCCAGTTGTCTATTGCTCTCAAAGTTAATGAATGGTTATCAATTTATCATGGGTAATAACCTAGCTGCAAATTGTAAAGAAAGCATTCTATCACTTTCTAGGATTTTTGCCTCAAGGCAGTATCTGGGTTTTCTATGGTATCTGGCTTTTCTATAGCATTTGGAGGCTCAGTGTCCCTAAAGCTTTTAATATAACTCATTTCTTTCTAGGAAACCTCTTAACATTTGGTAATAGCTCAATGAAATATTAGCTGGTTATATCTTGCTTTGTGTAATAGATTTTGTGTAAATAAAATTTCTCAATGTAGGACTGGAAGTACAATTTCTTGATGTACCTTCAACCCAGTATAGCATGATAGTTTTAGAGATATTTAATTTTTATTTCCGATTCATATTTCATTCAGTTCTTACAAGCAAATGTGGTGGTTTTCCAGTTCTCTCTCCTCCTGGTTAGGTAGTTAATGATTGGAAAACAGGATTGTTTCAAGGAATCTTATTTTTAAAGGAATACTTTTTCTCTCCCTAAAAAGTGAGAAATTCTCTATAACATGAGCTCTTTGAGATCAGGGACTTGGACTTGACTGTGTATTTAAAAAACAAACAAAAAACGCTCTGGGTCTATGTTTTATTAAATTTAGCATTTCAGGCACAGAGCACAGTATCATAACTCAGTAAATACTTGTTGAATTAAGGTGAATTATCACCCCACATCTTCAGTTATAAATTTGTTGTATTGTAGAGTGGGTTATCTAAGGGATGGGAGGACACTGATTTAACCCAATATGTGGCTTTTATTACAGTACTCTAAATAGAGGTGACTACAGAGCTCAATGTGCCTATTTTCAGTCACAAACTTGATTTCAGTCCCAGTTCTTTCATTGTTAAAGAGCTGCCTTTAGAGCTTGCATCCAGTCCTGCTGCTTTATGTAAGAATTCTTTGAGTATTTTTATGTGTTTCCTTTTGACTCATTCAGTGAGAGCCTGGCACAGTGACTTCTTAAATTAACTATGGTTAATGAAATTAGTTAGTGAATATGTTTTAATGAAATAGGATGATACACATTGCTGAGATCTGAGGCTTTAGTGTGTTTTGAATAATCTCTGATCAGTTATTACCACTGCCGTGGATTATTTACCTGTGTACATTTTACAGGCCTCCAAACCTTTTCAGCTTCTAAAAGTCGAAAGAAATAAAATTCTATCCTGATTGATTGCTCCTTAGATTTTTATTCCTGTAATACAGGAACTCAGAGAGAAATTCTTCCCGTATTAGTTTGCCTTATGTATTTCTTTTCGTGTATTGCTTTGTATTCTCTTCATGTTTGTTTCTCCAAGCGTATAATAAATATTTCTCTTGATGGAATCATACGTTGCATTTTATTTTAGCTGCTGCAGAGTTGTGCCCATAGTAGCAACTCCATAAATAATGGTTGCCTGGTTGCTTGACTGACTGACTGATTATGGTGCTAATGGTGATGGTTAAAGCATTTTTCCCCCTCTCGATGCATAGCAGTTTCTTTATGGATGCACATCTATCCCGTAAAAGTATTTCCTACAGAGAATCTCGGTTTCCCATGTTAACTCATTTTATAGTTGAATGGTCCTTACTTTTTAGGGGAGCTTTCTCTGAATGTTTATTCAGGATTTCTCTTTTTTTGCATTGTGAACAATTTCTTCACGTGTTACCTAATCTGATTTAACTGGGCATTAACTGCTCAACCTTAGGCCTTAAAGTGGAATAGGAGCCCACTAGAAGATCCACTTGTTTCATCAGATCCTCACCCAACTTCAGTGGTTTATTAGTAGTTAAAATGTGGACTGTTGTAAGGTGTAGTAGAGATTTACTAAGAGTTTGCAGAAAAGTGATTCCGTATTATGACGGTGCTCTTGGGCTGGTAACACAAGGTATTAAATTGGTTAAGGGTTGGCCTAAAAGATTGGGCATAATTGGGTTAGCTGACAGAGCTCAAGTGTATAGCGTTCACCCGATCCAGATAGGTGGCGAAACGGTGGGCCTTTTTAAGGTTGGTTTGCTTTCAGCCCTGTGGCTTTTACTTAGGTGCCTGAGGAGTGTTTTAAGTCAGTTCATACCTTTTGAAGGCCTCGCTTTTGGTAAATTTGGAGTTTATGCTCACGGATAAACTAGCAGAGTTGTAATTTTTTATTCAAATAGGAAATATCTACTTATTTTTATTTCTAATTATTTTACCTTTTTTTGGTCAGTAGTGTAAATAGCATCTTTTTATAGTATATTTTCCAAGTTTTTATTGCTTACATATAGAAACACTGTAGTTTTACATGATTTTGTAATCCACCACTGTACTAAATTCTCACTTATAACAACGTTTCAACTTTTTTTTTCCTTGAGTTTTGCAAATGTAGTCATATCATCTGCATATGTGGATGCGTCTGCCTCCTTCAGTCCAATATCGTGTTTCGTGTAGCATAGTGGTGAGAGGCCTGGGCTCTGGAACTGTGACTGCTTGCGTGTTAACCCCGTTTTGACTAACTTGCTAGCTGTGTGACTCTGGGCAAGCGATTGATGTTCTCTGCGCCTCGCTCTCTCCCTCTGTAAAACGAGATAATAATAGTTATTGCCTTGTAGTGTTATTATGAGGATGATATGAATTAAATGATTTGGTATTTGTAAAGTGTTCCGGACAGTATCTGGTACACAGTGAGCACTGTAAAATGTGTGCTAAATACATAAACTCACATAAGACTTTTTCCCCTTGCATTGGCGAGTATGGTACTTCTAGATGAGTATTAATCTGGAACCCCATGGTGGGCTTTCTTTATCACTCCCAGACTTCAACAGAAGTGCTTCTTTGCGTCATTGTTTTAGTGTTTCAGTAATGTTTCCACTAAAACATTAGAAAGTTATAGACTGATATGAAATGTATTTTTCCATTGTGTTAAGGAAACAGTTGTCTATTGCTGTTTTGCTAAGCGTTAAAATCAGGAATGGCTTAAAAATTTCATCATGTCTATTTGGCATCTACTTAGATGGTCATATAACTTTTCTTTTTTGACCTATTTATCTGGTTGCTTGAATGAGTAGAGCTCCTAAGGTAGAACTATCCTGGAATCACTGAGTCAACAGTTGTGCCTGTAGCCTGTCCTTCATTTAGCGCATTTATGAGTTCTCATTGCTATTTTAAAGTTTTTGCACTAATATTTATAAATGAGTTTTTTTTTTTTTCCTTTTCTTTTTTGAAACAGAGTCTTGGTTTGTGTCCCAGGCTGGAGGTGCGATCTCTGTCCACTGCAACTTCCACCTCCCAAATGAGTTCCAACGATTCTCGTGCCTCAGCCTCCCTGGTAGCTGGAATTACAGGTGCACAACACCACCCATAATTTTTGTATTTCTAGTAGAGACAAGGTTCTGCCATGTTGGCCAAGCTGGTCTCGAACTCCTAGCCTCAGGTAATCCACCCACCTTGGCCTCCCAAAGTGCTGGGATTACAGGTGTGAGCCACTGCCCCTGGCCCGCAAGTGAGATTTGACAGTAATTTTTAATGTGTTTGTTGTCAGGTTTTGGTGTCACTATGATGCTGTAAATATTTGACAGTTTCTCTCCTTGTTCTATATTTTAGAAAAGTTTAGATTAAATTAGAAAAGGAAGAGAGATTTAGTCATGCTGTCTTAATTCACAGATGAAGAAACACTGGCTTCTTTACAGCCACTTCACGTCAGCTACTTAGGGGTAAGGAGTTGCGGTTGTGCTATGGAGGTGAGGAAATAACATTTGTTGAGCATTAATGTAGGCATTTAAAAAAATAGTATCATATTTTTGATGTACTTATTAGGTTTGGGTTTTACTTGTTTGATATCTAAAGTTAGAGTAAAACAGTTTTATTGACTTAAAAAAAACCCTACTTTTTAGAGTAGTTTTCACTACATAGCAAAATTGAGTGCAAAGTACAGAGTTTCCATTGACCCTCTTCCTCTACACATGCACAGCCTCCTCTGCAATGGACATCCCCCACCAGAGTGGCACATTTGTTGCAACTGATCAGCTTCCACTAACGTCATTATCACCCAAAGTGAATAGTTTACATTAGCGTTCACCCTTGGTGTTGTAAATCCGATGGGTTTGAACATATGTATAATGACATGGATCCACCGTCATTGTGTCATACAGAGTCATTTCCCTGCTCCCCGAATCCTCTGTGCCCCACATATTCATCCTTTCCCTCCCCGCTCCTGGTCCTCCCTGATCCTCTTACTGTCCCTATGGTTTTGCCTTTTCCTAAATGTCATGCGGTTGGAATCATACAGTGTGTGGAGCCTTTTCCCGTTGAATCCTTTCACTTAGTGATACTCACTTCAGTTTCCTCCATGTCTTTTCAGAGCTTGATAGCTCATTTATTTTTAGTGCAGAATAATATTTCATTGTCTATAAAATGCTGTTGGTTTTGAATGACTGAATGTCTTTCCTGAAGATAACTTAGTCACCTTTTAATCCCAGAATCTTGTCAGTCAGCTAGCAATATTTATTGCAGGCCAGCAGAGTGCTTTGCCACTCTCCTAAACCCTGAGGAGACAGCAGTGATCAACACAGACAAGAGCTATGTTTGTCCTTCTGGAGCCTGGCATAATTTCCAGGACCGGCAGGCACCTGCTGAATGTGGTTGAAGCATGTTAGCCTGTGACCCACCAACCCATTGGGAGATTCTTTGTCTTTGGGGACTTTCCAAATGTGGTAATATGCATTTAGTTACACTAGGTGGTGGTAGAGTCATGTACACTGAACAGTTGGCACCTTAATTGAGTCACTAATTGTTTGCTTATAAATATAGTTCACTTTATAATGATTAAAATTTAAATATGTTTATATTAATTCACTGGAATGTAATCATTAATTAAAATGTGAACTTTTAGTACATCTTCAGAATAAATCCCGATCAGTAGACTTTCTCAAATTCTTCAGTTTCCTTCCTTTGTTTAATAATCACACATTTACTGAGATTCAGCTACATGCTAGGCATTGTGCTAGTGTGGAGGGTTCAGTGTCAAATATGATTCCCTTTTTGTCCTTGAGATGTCACAGTTTAGTGAGGGAGATGGAAATGAGAATAGATCCATTAAGTGCAGTGGAATGCCTGTGTCTTAAGTGAACCATTCAATGAATTCCAACAAATGCATACACCTGTGTAACCCAAATCCTTATGAAGTTATAGATCACTACCATCTTGGGGTGGGCATTTTTAAGGGCCATGTGCAGGCTAAGTAAGCAAAAGAAGCAGGTTGAGAGAACGGAGGTAATCAAATCAAGCATTTTCTGAGAGAGCAGCCTGATTTATTGAGTTATTAGTTGAAAGTCAGCCTTTGGGAGTCTTAGTTGTCCTTTAGTTCTGTTGATGAGATTTTTTTTTTTTTTTTTTGAGATGGAGTTTCGCTCTTGGTGCCTAGGCTGGAGTGCAATGGTGCAGTCTTGGCTCACCGCAACCTCCGCCTCCCCGGTTCAAGCGATGCTCCTGCCTCAGCCTCCTAAGTAGCTGAGATTACAGGCATGCGCAACCACGCCTGGCCAATTTTGTATTTTTAGTAGAGACGGGATTTCTCCATGTTGGTTAGGCTGGTCTCGAACTCCCGACCTCAGGTGATCCACCTGCCTCGGCCTCCCGAAGTGCTGCAATAACAGGTGTGAGCCACCACGCCTGGCCTGTTGATGAGATTTTACATGAACTGATTTGGGTCATTTTCTGTCACAGTCGTCAAAACAGAATATGCCGAAGCTGCAGCACTCATCTCTCACTTTCCAAAGTGTGGAACTTGGCTCTGTACTCCCAATAACATTACTTACAAACAAACAAAACAAAACAAACCCTTCCAAACCTAACAGCAACAGGTTCCTATTCACAGGATTGAATGTTTCAGAGCGGAAAAACATAGCCCAGTCAGAGCACCTGACTGCACTGATGCTTGCTCTGTGTCAGGCACTGTGTCCCTTTGTGTTTATTTTCTCTTCTTAGGGCAGTCAGCAGTAGGTGCCTACTGTTCCCTTCATGGAGAACATCAATGAGGAAATGGACGTTCGAAGAGATTATAGAACTTGCATAATGTAATAGCTGGGGAGTCAGATTTTGAAACCCAGGTCTTTCTGGCTCCAAAGCAGGCCCCCCGGCCCCATACCATGCTGTCTCAGAAGAACGCATTCTACGTTAAAGAGCAAACACATCCCAAAAATAACTACTTGATTTTATTCTGGTTGTGGAAATAAATGAGTACAACCAATGGCTACTTCTTCAGAGCTTGCTTTATATAGTAAGGGAATCTGCCACCATCACTTGGATTTGGTGGAGATTCAAGGAAGACAGAGGAATGGGAACACTTTTTTTAATTTTATTTTTTTTCCTGGAGATAGGATCTTGCTCTGTGGCCCACGTGGAGTGCAGGGGCATGATCATGGCTCACTGCAGTCTCAACCTGCCAGGCTCAAGCGACTCTCCCATCTCAGTCCCCCTGAGTAGCTGGGACCACAGGCATGTGCTACCATGTCCAGCTAATTTAATTTCATTTTTTTTGGACACTGGGTCTCACTATGTTGCCCAGGCTCACCTTGCCTTGTAGCTACATGATCTACATGACTGCAATCTCTGCCTCAGTTATCACATGACTTTCTTTCTGTGTGACCTCTCCTCTTCTACAAAGATCATTAGTCATTGGATTTAGGGTCCACCTTCATCCAGTATGACCTTATCGTAACTAACTACATCTACAGGCACTCTCTGAAGAGTTACATTCTGAGGTTCCAGGTGGACATGAATTTTTAGGGACAGTATCAGTCCACTGCAGCACTTTTGTAGAAAATCAGTTGGCAATATGTAAGAGTCTTGTTTCTGGACACCCTATTCTGTACCATTAATCGACTATATATGTCTATCTTTATGTCATTATTACACTATCTTGATTGGATTTATAGCAAGTCTTGACATGAGGTAGTGTGAGTCCCTTAACTTGGAAAATTTGAGTATAGACGGCTTACTAGATAATATTATGTATTGTGATCATGTAAGAGATTATGTTGTTATTTTTTCTGAGACGGAGTCTCGCTCTGTTGCCCAGGCTGGAGTGCAGTGGTGCGATCTTGGCTCAGTGCCACCTCTGCCTTCCGGGTTCAAGCAATTCTCCTGCCTCAGCCTCCCGAGTAGTTGGCATGACAGGTGCGCGCCACCATGCCTGGCTAATTTGATTATGTTTTTCTTATTAGGAATCACATGCCAAAGTTCTTAGGGATGAGTTAAAATGTAGGCAACTTATTTTCAAATGGATGAGCAAAAGAACATACAGATATATGTATGTAGAGAGGCAGCAGACATGGAAGATTGTTAACAAATGTTGAATCTGGGGAAGGGTATATTAGTGCTTGTTGTATGTTTTTCTTCTCACCTCTTCTCTTCAAAAAAAGTGGGAAGAAAACAGTTCTCTTAAAAAGCTGGAAGTGAAACAGTAGAGCTCAGTAATCCAAGTGATGACTACGTGGCAATTAATTCCTCAGAGGAGATGGGAATGCTTCTAACTGGAAGAAGGTGTAGAATGAAGAAGTGACTAAGTGTGGAGCTGACCTGTCCACTGTGATTTATGGTGTGTGTGTCCTGCTAGCTCTCCTTATGTGAATACTTCTGTAGACTATAAGATTGAAAAAGAAATATTGGAAAGACAATCATTTCTTGTATTGAGATAATCATTTAAGACCTGGTGAGGCAACTTCAGGTGTGTGGCCTCTGAGTCAGTTTCTGTCTTGTGTATTTGTGAGAGAAACTTCTGGAAATTTTGTTTTCAAATATCAAATATATTTCAGTATTTTCATCTTGTCATAAGTTTGGAATTTTCCTCTGAATTTTATAGCCAAGAATTTTTCTGTCTTGAAGAAGTTGATTATTTGTATTACAGTAATAATTTTACAAGTATTCTTTCCTCATAGTGCATTTTGTTACTCAATGTTAAGAAAGTTAATGAGACCAGAAATGTAAAGTGACACACTCTACTTACTTAATTACCTCCCCAATTTCTCTGATAAAGGCAAGACATTATAGATGATCCTATAATTAAATCTGGTTTCCAAAGGAAATGTTATAATAATACATTTAACATTTTAGTACAGTCTTCATTTATAGGATTTGGGATTGCTACTTGAAAGCTATAGTTTAATATATAAAATATAAAACTTTCTCTAAGTTACGGTGTGATGAAATGAGATAGGATGCCATTCGT
>NW_012117377.1:8491746-8495605 GCF_000951035.1 Colobus angolensis palliatus | reverse complement strand
TTTTCTTTTGAGATGGAGACTTGCTCTGTCCCCCAGGCTGGAGTGCAGTGGCGTGATCTCAGCTCACTGCAAGCTCCGCCTCCCAGGTTCAAGCCATTCTCCTGCCTCAGCCTCCCGAGTAGCTGGGACTACAGGCATGTGCCAGCACGACCGGCTAATGTTTGTATCTTTAGTAGAGACGGGTTTTCACCGTGTTAGCCAGGATGGTCTCGATCTCCTGACCTTGCGATCTGCCCCCTTTGGCCTCCCAAAGTGCTGGGATTACAGACGTGAGCCACTGCACCAGGCCTGGGATGCCATTTCTAAATTACCATGTTCCTGTACTAACAGACAACTTCTTTTCACAGTGTCATCAGATGCCTCAAGTTACAGAGGTTCCTAAAGTTGATCCCCATATAGCACCTATCTAAATCGTAGCCAAGTTTTAATTGAATCTGAGAAATGAAGCCTCTCACGGAGATCCTGTTGCAAGCTCAATGAGCTCCATTACATGGGTTTAGAGCGACAGCACCTCTAATGTCTCTAATGCGGAGGTCCCATTTATTCGAGATTAGTGGGTTTTCTCTCCCAGGCCACAGAATTTATCGGATAACGAAGTGTTTTCATTTTTGACATTACTTGAAAGATTATGTTGTTTATATATAGTAAGTGGTCATGCCTTTTCTTCCTAGATAAATAGAATTACTTCTAGAGTTGTCTTGAGGACAAATATGGTAATACTTTTATATATATATCATTGTGATGTCTTTGATTATCTGCTTACTTGTTTGCTACATGTAGTGATATATTCTGCTTCTATATAATATAGATTCTATATGATATATTCTGCTTCATAGCTTGGCCAGTAGTAAAATGAGCCATGATTTTAGGCTCTGCTCCCTCAAAAGCACTAGGAGACAATGCAGTGTCCTCTTCACTATTTCAATGCTTGGTCTTTATTTTAGAGGCATTGATATGTTTACATCCAGGGTCTTCTGACTTACCTTAGTAGATGGGAAACTAAAGATTTAAAAAAGAACCATTTCTAGTGAAGTTTTAAAAGTATGAAATGGAATTAACTGTGCGATTTTGCATGAACTTGATGTGTGGGAAATTCATTAGTTATGCATTCATATGGTTTTCAGTCTTGTCAGATGTATAGTAATGCCTTGCTTTTTGTGAGTTTTTAAGTTAATTCTCTTATTCCCAGGTGGTTTTTTTTTTTTTTTTTGGATGTCCACTCAAAGGCAAAGCTCCGGGCCCATTTCAGAAGTGAGAGTGTTTGTAAGAATTAAGTCTAAGTCATTCAGGCACATTAATTTCTTATCTGTACTAAGCTCTCCCAGACAAGTGGCTGGAAGTCCCCTCCATACTTGCACAAATTAAATTCCTAATCTCTTGGTTTGCAAAAGACTATGTCTTAACAGCCGTAGGGGTGTTCTAACTCAGCCCTCAGAAGTTCGTTTTCTTGTTGGTAACTGTGTTTTATGTTTTTAGACTCTGGGCATCTTAAATGCATTTAGAAATTCAGATACAGATTTGAGAGTAGCTATAAAAAAGCAGGATTTTATTAGTGCTGTTTATCCCTTGGGTCAATAGTAAGAAGGACACATTCTTATGTTCTACCTTAAACTATACTCTGATTGGGGTTACATTCATGGAAGGCAATTTTAGGGACATAGGACAGGCCTGTAGTTGAAAATATGTCTCCATTTTGTCTGAGTTGGTTTGGTGTTCATAAAAACCTTCTTTTCACTCATAGTCTAAACTGCTGGCAAAAATGGGCAGTGATTTACCCTGAGGAGAGGGTTGTATTTGTTTTATTTGATTTATTAATTTGACAGTAAGGACAGGCTTAGCAATTAGTTTTGGTGGACATATTTCATTAAGTAAAAGAAACTCTCCCTCCTAATGTTGTGTTAGCATTTATTGAATATTGACTACATGCTACGTTTTGTGCTAGGTGCCTTGTGTTATTTCATCTAATCCTCACAACAATTCAGTGAAGTACAGATATACCTAAAACATTATCATGGCCATCATCAACATCAGTAGTGCTTGTGTCGTAAAGAGGAGGGAACTAAGCCCCAAGGAGATAAAGAAATGTATTTAAAGTCACACGGCTAGTACGTAGTAGAGCTGGAATCCAAACCCCCGACTTTCTGATTCCAGAATCCAAGCTCGGCACCCCTGTGTCGAATTTGCATATCCTAAAGCTTTTACCACATTGCCTTGTTATCTTTATTCTGCTTCTATTCTTAGAACAAAAGCTGCCTGACAGCTTTTGCGTTTTGTGTGCCTGGCTTTCAGTGTTGAGTTACGCACTCTGGAGTTGTTTCTTAGATTAGTTGTCTTTAAAGTGGGTGTGTGTATATATATATTTGGGGATTCATGGAGACTCTTCAGGAATTTTGCATGCAAAGGCAGTTTTCATGGTATTTAGATGCTCAATGTCTGCATTTGCTATTTCTAATGTGGTTGCCTGAGAGCACCTGTGGCACAGTGAATCTTCCTTCCTAGCTCTCCATTCACAAATTGCTTTTTTCCCGCTTGACAAAGGCCGTCACTCATGCTTCCGACCCAGCACGAGCCTTACAATATTTGATTGCTTCAGGGAGTATAAATCCTCTGGTTCACCCACTAAAGGGACCATTTAAGAATTCTTAGGTTCTGGGGCCGGGCACGGTGGCTCACGCCTGTAATCCCAGCACTTTGGGAGGCTGAGGCAGGTGGATCACGAGGTCAGGAGTTCGCCAGTCTGGCCAACATAGTGAAACCCTGTCTCTAATAAAAATACAAAAATTAGCCGGGCGTGGTGGCACACGCCTGTAATCCCAAATACTTGGGAGGCTGAGGCAGAACATTGCTTGAACCTAGGAGGCAGAGGTTTCAGTGAGCTGAGATCACGCCACTGCACTCTAGCCTGGGTGACAGAACGAGACTCTGTCTCAAAAAAAAAAAACAAATAAATGAAAAGAATTCTCAGGTTCCGGGTGTGAATTTGAAGATAGCAAAGTGATGACTGCTTTGGTCAAAATCATAGATGTTTCCTCCAGGTAACAAACCCATGGCAGGACTCCATACCTTATTTCTTTCTTTTAGAATCAAGTTGATTGTTGTCTGTCTGTGGTGGTGATGGGTGGTGAGGGAGGATTTATAGGGAAGGCAGATTAGCACTTTTATTTGAATTGAAATATGAATTTTTTGACAGAAAGTAAGTTTTATTTGATTTCTTGATTTGACAGTAAGAACAGGCTTAACAATTAGCTTGTTTGGTGGACATATTTCATTAAGTAAGAGAATGAAATCTACAGCTGCCAGGGTTGCAACAATAATGTTTAAGATTGTATATACATACTGGAAACTATAGCCATGCCATCATTAAATTAACATGTCAACTTAAAATGTCAGAAGAGTACAAGGTTTTTCAAAATTCTTTTAGGAAGTGTGCAAGTGAAAAAATTGGTGTTAGGTTTTGTGTCCATCTTTCCTGTCACCACACCAGCCCAACCCTCCCTTGTCCCAGACTGGCTAGCATCTCTGTTTGTATGGGAAAGGAGTTAGGACTTATTTCTTTCAAGTGTTTTAAAATTAGATTGTTATCTACCTGAATCACTGTAATTACATTAATCTCAATTGCTGAATAGCTTTTCTGAGAGGCTGCCTCTTAATGGTGTTACATGTGTACTGATTCCATAGGAGACTCTTGCCTTTTGAGGAGTTACATTGTAGAGCTTCCTAAATAAATTGAGATCCAGCTCATTTACGTTAATGTCCAACCATGTATCAAATTCCATTCGGTAAGTTGGTGAATGTAATGCTGTACTTGGAGATGGAGAAATGTACAGTTTGAGGATCAAACTGAAAGCTGTTAAAGAGG
>NW_012117377.1:8475024-8489541 GCF_000951035.1 Colobus angolensis palliatus | reverse complement strand
ACGCGTTTACTCCATAGGTAAAATGACTTTGAAACAAAGGTATTTTGGTACTTTAGTAAGGAAACTTACAGAAATGACGACCAAGAAAGAACTGGCTCAGCGTGAATTTTACCTGCCAGTATTACTCATTAGAGATCTTCCTGTAAACCTCCTAGTCGGTTCTTTCATAGTCTTGGATAAAAAGCTCCTCTTCATGTGTCTGGAATGTGTGTACTTACTAATGGCAGGGCAAGTGGAGAGGCACAAAACAGAGACTGAGGGTCACCTATAATTTACTTCTGCATAGTGTGGCCAGATTGGAGGACCATGTTCCTCCCCACTAACAGGTGTGTATGTAATTCCCTGTGGCCTTAAACCAAGCAGTAGGCAGAGTCTTATACACGGCACTGAGGTTATTGTTCCATTCACCAAGGGATTTCTTCCTCTTAGGAAAATACAAAAGACGGGGTACACCAGCACATTCAGAAAGATGATCACAGATGAGAAAGTCCCAGTCCTTGGCGCTTGGTCATTATGAAAGGGATTTTGTGAACTTTATCTTTCTGTGAAAGCTTACAGTGCTGCTGCTAGTGTTTTAATTACCCTTTTCTACTCCCATTTAATAGTCAAAAAAGAGGCTTTCCTTTTTAGTCACATCAAAGATCTTCAGCATGTTGCTACATTTATTTTAACTTAGTTTTTGTGTCCCCAAATATTTTTTTCATAGATATATACCTATAGATTTGGAGAGAGAGTTCCTGCATCACTAGTTTCTGCCTAAAAAGACTTCTGTAAATTTGACTTCATAATTTAAAGAATATATACTATCATGATTATTTAGTTTGTGATCCTAAATATCATGAGATATTGATATGTAGTCTGCTTATCAGTATAATGGACGTGATGGTATCTTCCTCACAGGCTTTTTGTGAGGATGAAGTAACTTCTGCAAAGGGCTGATGTAGTGCTTGGCAAATAATAAGTTCTCCATTTGTGGGAGGTATCTTTTGCTAATGTTAATTTTTTATGATATTCAGTGACATGGGGCAAATAATCACATTGGTAAAAATAGATTCCAAAATGGTGTCTGAGGTCTTGAAAAATAAAATTGCCTATATCTATATATTTTCTGTGTCTATTGGTTTAATAGTGGTTGTCTTTCTAGGTGATGGGATTATTTTCTTCTTATTTTTATTTCTCATGTAGAGTTAAGTCCTCACTTCCATCATCAATGATTGTTGAAGACTTCAACTGTAAGCAAAATGACTTCTAATGAAACCAATTTTACCGTATGCCAAGGGATATAAACAAGAGTTAAGTTCCTATGACATATTTTTGAGCACAGAAATATCAAACTTATAAAGAACTAAAACACTTTTTTTTTTTGAGACAAGGTCTCACTCTGTTACCCAGGCTGGAGTGCAGTGGTATGATCATGGCTCACTGCGGCCTTGACCTCCCAAGCCAAGTGATCCTCCCATCTCATCCTCCCTGGTAGCTGGGACTGTAGGGGCACACCACCACTCCCAGCTAAATTTTCTATTTTTAGTAGAGATGTGGTCTCGCTATGTTGCACAGGCTGGTCTTGAACTCCTGGGCTTAAGTGATCCGCCCACCTCCGCCTACCAAAGTACTTAGTACTTCTAGCACATTTGTTACGCTCTAGTGTGAGAATATACAACTATCTTTTTTTTCTTAAGAGTCAGTCTCACCCATTTTAAGTGTAGAATTCAGTGATTATGAGAGGAGAGAGAAGCTAAAGGCACACTAAGGAAAGAAACAGGCCCCATGCTCAAATACTTTGAGGGTTACCCAAAATGATAATTGTTGATGTGCCTGTGAGCATTTGTCTCAGGGGACAAAATATGCTGCTTCTGTTCTGAAAAATGGGGCATGTCATTTGCCTCCTGGGAAGCTTTTTTATTGTTTCCAAGGTGAAGATACATGAGAAGGCTTCTAGGCTTTTCCATAAAGTCCACGGAAACTTGAACTGTTGGACTCCACAGTCAGTCCTTTGAATCCGTGGTTTCACATCTGGATGCAGCCAGGCTTGGACTGACTGGGTATGGTGGTGTTTGCCTGTAGTCCCAGCTCCTAGGGAGGCTCAAATGGGAGGACTGCTTGAGCCCAGGAGTTTGGGGCTAGCCAGGGCAACATAGCAAGACCTTGTCTCTAAAAAAAAAATTATAATAAAAAATTTGGGGAAAAAAACCCCTGAAAATAACAATGTGGCAAGAAAAATAATACAAATAAAACCAATACATTATAACAACTATTTACATAGCATAGTCGGGGTCCCCAGTGCCCAAGCCGAGGACCAGTACCACTCAGTGGCCTGCTAGGAACCAGGCCGCACAGTGGGAAGTGAGTGGCGGGCGAACGAGCATTATTGCCTGAGCCCCCTCTCCTGTGAGATCAGTGGCGGCGTTCGATTCCACAGGAGCGTGAACCCTGTTGTGAACTGCGCCTGTGAGGGGTCTAGGTTGCACATTAGATCTCACAGTATGAGAATCAAAGTAGTGCCTGATGACCGGATGATCTGCTGGTTTCATCCCCAAACCATCCCCGCTCTGCCCCCGCCCCGGCATCTGTGGAAAAGTTGTCTTCTTCCACCAAACTGGTCCCTGGTGCTAAAAAGGTTGGGGACGGCTGTTACACGTATTCTAGGAATGATATAAAGTATATACCAGAGGATATTCATTGGTTATATGCAAATACTGTGCCATTTTATAAAAGGGACTTGAGCATCCATGGATTTTGGTATCCATGCTGGGGGCCAGGGAGGGGGTTGGTGTCCTGGAATCAGTCCCTTGAGGATACAAGGGAGGGATGAGTACCAGGAAAGTAGTTCCCGGGCCTGAGTTGACTTCATTTTTCAGTATCTTATTCCAGTTATCTCTTATCATTCACCCCTAAGCCTGTGCTTATAGAGTCCTCTTGATGATTGAAAATTTATTTTTCTATGTGTGTTTTATATTAGAAATCTGATCATATGATATATTTGCAGGAAGAAATATACAAATAAGAGACTACTGACTAGATTTTATTTTCCTATTGTTGACATCATTTATGTTTTGGCAAAAGAGAGTTGGATCTCGTATATAAAAATTCCCTTTGAATGTTTGCCAGAATCAGTATGCTGTCATTCCTAGTTAAAAAGATTTTCTTTTTTCAAACCTAACATACATCTCCTTTTTTGCATAGCGGATGGGAAAGATCAGTGACCTGCTGTAGAGCATTGCAGGGTTTTTTTCCCCTCTATTTGATCTTTGATCTTAAAACAGCTTTTAACCCTGTAGTAATCTCCCAAGAGATTTGAGAAAATATTTTGTAAAACAAAATTATGAGGACTGTGAATACATTATTGGTATTCTCCCAGCATTCTGACAAACTTGAAGCAAATGCTTTTAAGAAATCATTGTCAGCTGTTATGTGTTTTTTATTAGGTTGAATTCTCAGTATAATTTATGTCCACATGCATTATTGCATTTCAGTTTTGAATTTTATTGTTATGGAAATAATGAGAGTTTTGATGATATAACAACAGTTGGAAAACGTCACATTGATCACCAGTCAAAACTCTAATTAGGTTTTAAGATTAAAAATTGTATTAGAATATTTTAATTTGGAATTTGGACTGCTGCTTTTAAGTTGATTTTTCAATAAACTTTAAATTTGTTTCATAGTGTTATCTTTTAGCAAACAAATTCAGGCATTAATAAAAACAAAACTGTGTACAGAAAGCATGGCTTCTAATCTTAAAAGCAAGACTACACAGACAGAAACATCTGGACAACAGCAAGTTCACGACTTTTGTTTTTTAACCCATCAGATTGCTGAGGTTATATAGGGCAACCGGCTAGCTTGACGTCTAAGAAGAGACAGATGCAGGGAAAAGCATGAGCACTTGCTGACTTGGGGCACCCACAGCTGGACACTGGTAAGCCTTCAGCTAGAATCGTTAGCCGAATTGATGGATGCTGCGTGTGGGCTGGCAAGAAAGTGTGAAGACCCTGGGAACTGTGGATAAGGGGAGTTCATACCCACCTGCAGGCTTTTTCTCCAAAAACTCTGCCAGGTGCTCCCCAGAAAGACAGGTGAGATTCCTGAGAAAGCATTCTTTGTCTCTGGGAGAAGAGCTGCAGATACAGTAAGAAACTCTGTAATCCCAGTACTTTGGGAGGCTGAGGCGAGTGGATCACCTGAGGTCAGGGGTTCGAGACCAACCTGACCAACGTGGTGAAACCCTGTCTCTACTGAATACAAAAAATTAGCCGGGCGTGGTAGCAGGCGCCTGTACTCCCAGCTACTTGGGAAGCTGAGGCAGGAGAATCACTTGAACCCGGGAGGCGGAGGTTGCAGTGAGCCGAAATTGTGCCACTGTACTCCATTCTGGGTAACAACAGCAAAAACTCTGTCTCAAAAAAACAAAAACAAACAAAAAACACAAACACACACACACATACAAAAACAAGAAACTCTGGCAGGACCTTTCTTCCCTATCGTCCTTTTCCCTTCTACTGAATGAAAGCAGGGAAAGGACAAAACAAAGACCATTACCTTTAGGGCTCTGGTGAAGACCCTTTACACCCGGGGAAAGGGATAGACGTAAACTAGCCCTTGGGGGCGGGGGCATGTTGGGTCAGATTGGAGGAGACTAAGGAAGCAGTACATCTAAATACATTCTTTACCTTGTGGAACAGAAAAAGAACATTATTTAGGCAAGACACCTGCCTGAATAACTGCTCATTACTCTTCAAAAGTATCAAGTGTCAAAGACAAGGAAAGACTTAGGAATTATCACAGATCGGAGGAGACTAGGGAGGCAGGAACCTAGATGCTTTCTACGTATTACTGTGGTCATGTCATTATTAAGGGAAGCAGTGAAGGGTAGATGGGAATCCTCTATACTATTACTGCAACTTTTATGGAAGTGTAAAATTATTTTAAAATCAAAAGGTAAAAGGGAAGACATTGTAGTCCCGTCTTTTAAACCGCGGCCTGAGATAGTCTGTAGGAACCAAGTTCTTGCCTTCAATTATTGGAGATTGAAATGCGTAATGTTTAGTTCATTTTAGGAAATTTAGGTTCTTTTTTTGTTTTTAAGTCCATGTTTCCATGAAGGAAGATTCGGTTCTTTTTCAACTTTCTTCTATTGTTATATAGTTTTTGTTTTTTTTTTAAAATAAGGAAGAATCGTTCATAATCCTGAAACATTTCAGGGCCTTTATGTTTTCTGTCTCAAGTGGGTGAAGGAAATTTGAACATGTAACTACTACCCACTGAAAGTTTCTGGTTTAATAATTTAAAAAACCTTCTGCCACCTATTTCCAACCCATGTTTTCATTATTAACCCAGGAAATGTTGAGTAACAACTGTGTGACAAGTACTGTGCTAGAAGCTGTGATACAAAGACTGTTAAGGTCAGTGTCTGCCCTTGATAAACTTGCAGGGCAGTGTAGCAAAAACTGTAATAGAGGGAAGTTCAGTGTCATGTGGGACATTCTAATTAATGTAGCTTCATTTAGCATGTTTTGTCCAGTTTCCTTGTATCTTCTGCTTGGAATTCTTCTGTCATTTAGAACCTCAATGCAACTGCTCTTCCCTTGTTCCGCCTTCCTCATTCAAGCTGTTTTGGAATTCTCAGTAGTTCCTGATGTTTTCCTAACGTAGAGAAAAGCAGTGGCTTTGTCCTGACTGTTCCTTGTCTAGTAGTCCAGTTACTCAGAATACCTCTTAGCTCAACACACTACCCCTACCAAAGAAGCTTTGGAGTCTGAATATAAAGTTTTCACGTAAAATTTTGCTGCTTTGTTTTGTTTATGCCATGGTCTCTTCATAGAATAAAACCGTTAACTTATGAAATTCGTGAAACCTCTTTGAAAAAAATGTATATAGACACATTTTGCAATAATTTCAGGTAATCAGAAATACATTCTTTTTAAAAAAATTTCAACTTTTATTTTAGATTCAAGGAATACATGTGCAAGTTTGTGGTGTGGGTATATTGTGTAATGCTGACATTTCAGAGAGGGATGATCCTGTCACCCAGGCAGTGAGCATAGTACCCAATAATTTTTCAATCCTTGTCCCCTCCTGTCCTCTCCTCCTTTTATAGTCAGCAGTGTCTATTGTTGCCGTCTTGATGTCCAGGGGTACCCAGTGTTTAGCTGCCACTTATAAGTGTGAACTACATGTTATTTGATTTTATTTTTTTGCGTTAATTTGCTTAGGGGAATAGCCTCCAGATGTTTCTGTGTTGCCGCAAAGGACATGATTTTGTTCTTTTTTTATAGCTAACTATTCCACGGGGAGCAGAAAACTATTCCACACACATCCCGTGTTTTCTTTATCCAGTCTACCGTTGATGGACACGTAGGTTAGTTCCATGTTTTTTGCTATTGTGAATAGTGCTGCAACAAACATACAGGTGCATGCGTCTCTTTGGTAGAACAATGTCTTTTCTTTTGGATCTATACCTAATAATGGCATTGCTGGGTCAAATGGTAGCTCTGTTTCAAGTTCTTTGAGAAATCTCCAAACTGCTTTCCACAGTGGCCGAGCTAGGTTACATTCCCACTAACTGGATAAACGTTCCCTTTTCTCTGCAGCTGTGATGGCATCTGTTCTTTTTTGACTTTTTAATAAAAGCCTTTCTGACCGGTGTGAGATGGTATCTCATTGTGGTTTTGATTTGCATTTCTCTGATGATTAGTGACGTGGAACATTTTTTCATGTTTGTCTGCCGCTAGTGTGTCTTCGTTTGAGAAGTGTCTGGTTCATATATTTGCCCACTTTTTATTGGGGTCATTTGTTTTTTGCTTGTTGAATTAAGTTCATTATAGATTTTGGATATTAAACCTTTGTCAGATGACAAATAGACAAATTCACAATTTGTGAATATTTTCTCCCATTTTGTAGGTTGTCTGTTTACTCTGTTGATAGTTTCTTTTGCTGTGCAGATGCCCTTCAGTTTAATTAGGTCCCACTTGTCAATTTTTGTTTTTGTTGCAATGGCTTTTGAAGGCTTAGTCACGCTTTCTTTTCCAAAGCTGATGTCCAGCATGGTGTTTCCTAAACCAATCCTTTAGAAGAGTGGTTTTCTTCTAGGATTCTTACAGAATGTGGTCTTATATTTAAATCTTCCATCTTGACTTAATTTTTGTACCTGATGAAAGGTGGAGGCCCGGTTTTATTCTTCTGCATTATAGGTAGCCTATCCCCACACTGCTTATTGCGTAAAGGGGTCCTCTCCCCATTGCTTATTTTTGGTGACTTTGTTAAAGATCAGATGCCTGTAGGTGTGCAGCTTGATTTCCGGGTTCTCTGTACTCCACTGGTGTATGTGTTTGGTTTTGTACCAGTACTGTGCTGTTTTGGTTACTGTTTGGCCTGATAGTAACCTTTGAAGTTGGGCAGTGTGATGCCTCTGGCTTTGTTCCTTTTGCTTTGGCAATCCTTTGGGCTCTTTGGGGGTTCCATATTTTAGAACAGTTTTTTTCTAATTCTGTGAACAATGACATTGGTAGTTTGATAGGCATAGTGTTGAATCTAGATTGCTTTGGGCAGTATGGCTATTTATTTTATTTTATTTTTGAAACAGAGTCTGGCTGTGTCACCCAGGCTGGAGTGCAGTGGCACGATCTTGGCTCACTCCCATCTCTGCCTCCTGAATTCAAGCAATTCTCCCGCCTCCACCTCCTGAGTAGCTGGGATTACAGGCACGTGCCAGCATACCTGGCTACTTTTTGTATTTTTAGTAGAGATGTGGTTTTACCATGTTGGCCAGGCTGGTCTCAAACTCCTGACCTCAAGTGATCCGTCCACCTTGGCCTCCCAAAGTGCTGGGATTGCAGTTGTGAGCCACCACAAGTGTGGCCATTTTAGTGATATTGATTCTTCCAATTCATGAGCATGGAATGTTTTTCCACTTGTTTATGACGTCTCTGATTTCTTTCAGCAATGTTTGTAGTTTTCCTCGTAGAGATCTTTCACCTCTTTGATTAGATGTATTCCTAGATATTGGCATGTGTCTATTGTAAGTGAGATTGTGATCTTAATTTGACCCTCAGCTTGAACATTATAGGGGAATAGAAATGCTGCTGATTTTTAGATACTGATTTTGTATCCTGAAACTTTACTGAAGTCATTTATCAGTTCCAGGAGTCTTTTGGCAGAGTCTTTAGGGTTTTATAGATATAGAATCATATTGTCTGCAAAGAGAGAGAGTTTGACTTTTTTTCCTATTTGGATGCCTTTTATTTCTTCCTCTTGCCTGATTGCTCTTGCTAGGACTTCCAGAAATGCATTCTTAAGCTTATCTATTGATCTAGGATAGATCCATTGAATCTGTTTTGGCCAAAATTTAGGTATCAACTTAACCTTGCTTGCTTATTTCTTATCATATTAGTAATTAATTGGGGGGTGATCATGATCATTCAAACACTGAAAACTTAGAAGATTTCAGAATGTTTGGTAATGATGAGTGTGACTGTGAAGTATACAGCAAGCTCACTGTAAAATAGAAGGCTGCCTTTAGAGTAGGAATATGATTTAGATAATAGTCTGCCATCAGTTAGGCAGTCAGGACCAAGGGAGTGAGTGGAGTCTTACAGTCTGTTACACGGTGAAGTCTTACAGTATATTTGAAACTCAGCCTCAGGTAGTAAACTGAAATTTTCTTTTAAAGTGAACATGAGTAAACTCATTAAAGAGAATCTCCTGCTGTTTCTTGACACTGCGCAGATTACATATTTTGGATTTTTGATAAACTTATTTTCTGGATGATCTCTCTTTCTGGGTGCCCTCTAATTAACTTTTTATAAAGCACCAAACACCACCTCTCCACCTTTAAAATCTTTTTGTGAGAACAAGCAGAATGATTAACTTTCTCATTGATGTATGGTGGTATAGCTATCTAAGATACTTTCATTAAAGCAACTTAATGTTTTAGAGATAGCCAGGTTAAATACGTAACCACTCTCTAGAGTAATTAAAGTGAAAGAATGGAGATAATTAGAAATTGTGTCTGTCTTTTTATAGGATGTCACATAACTCATAGTTCTGCTGTTATGCAGTTGAAAATAAATGGTTCTGATAGTTTCCTTGGAGAAAGTGCTAGAGGAGGTAATACTTTCACACACATAGTCCAGTCTAAGCTTAGCATCATTGTTAGATTACTCTTGTTTGTCTTATCTACAATTATTCAGTGAGATTTTTAAAAAATGCATGTCTATTGAGCTGCCAGACTATATACTTTCTCCCAGAATATAGTTAGGGATGTGGGATTTTAGGAATGGAATGATTTTCCCAATTCCTAAAATAAATAAAATTTTGAGTTTTTTCATGGCTCTTTCTATTATAAAATATGGGATCCTTTTTAAGAAAAGAATTGAGTCAAAATGAAATTTGAGATTGAACTTGTTGCCTAGAGTTAGTCTAAACAGATAGTTGCAGAAATGGAGAGTAATGTATGTAACAGATATATGTAAACTTGCTCCTTTTATTTATTTATGTATTTTTTGAGATGGGATCTCACTCTGTTGCCCAGGCTGGAGTGCATTGTTGGCTTCTCGGCTCACTGCAACTTCTGCCTTCCCGGTTCAAGCGATTCTCCTGCCTCAGCCTCTCCCTATACCTGAGACTACAGGCACACACTACCATGCCTGGCTGATTTTTGTATTTTTAGTAGAGATAGGGTTTCGCCATGTTGGTCAGGCTGGTCTCGAACTTCTGGCTTCAAGCCATCCGCCCTCGGCCTCCCAAAGTGCTGGGACTACAGGTGTGAGCCACCGTGCCTGGGCTAATGTTGCTCCTTTTAGCAAGAGGTCACACAAAAGGTGTGACTTATTTGCCTTTTCATCAAATTTTGCTGAGCAGTGTATTTGCCAGATTTTTAACCAGGTTCTTTTTCTTAAAAAGTTAGTGTTGTAATCAAAGCAAAAGATCAATTTGTGTGAGGTAACAAATTAGTTATGCTTGTTGAATTTAAAAATCTTATGTGCGTGTTTATAGTTTTTTTGTTTGTTTGTTTAGGATACATATCTTTGTATTGGATCCGGCCTATTCTTTGTAGATACCATTTTTTTTTTCCTTACACTTGGTGATTTTTCCTGTTTATCTGGTTAACATCTTAGCTCAAAAGCAATCTTTTCTAAGCATCCTTTTCTGACCTCCCTGTGTGTACTGCCCCATCCTTGCTATTCCATGTGTACTGCTTTCAGCCAGCTCATCAATAATCTAAATCTCAGGGGTTATGTTTCAGTTCGTATTCTATCTTCCTGTGAAACTGGTCAGTATTAACTTCTCTCTTTTCTTACATACTCTTTTCCCACTTTCCTGGTTTTCCTTCCTCTTGTTGTATAGTTTCTGCTGCTTTTTCTTTCTTTGTAAGCTCCTCTTCTCCTCATTCCACTAATGTTGATGTTCCTCAGGTAATTTCTCTGGGCTCCTTTGTTTTTCTGGCACGTCAGATCCTCCCAGGAAAATCATTTATTTCATAACTTCAGTTATCATCTAATCTTGATGACCCCCAGATAAAAACTCTTAGCTTTGATCTTTCTGTGGATTCCATACTTATATCTGGGCGGCTTCTTGGCAGTTTCAGTGAAAACTCCCTAGATGTCCCACAGGCCCTATAAGCCCAGTGTCTGCAAACAACTCATTAGGGATTCTTCTCCAACCTCTCTGATAATGTCATTTCTCTGCTCAAGAAATGCTCCCTATTCTCTCACTTATTGTCTAGTCTTTGGGGACCACTCTTCTACTGGATTTCTTATAGTTCAGGCTATCTTTTTTTTTTTTGTTTTGAGATATTGCCCAGCTTAGTTTTAAACTCCTGGCCTCCAGCAATCCTCCTGCCTCAGGATCCTGGGTAGCTGGGGCTACAGGTGTGCGCCTCCACATCTGACTACTTTAAAACATTGTTTTAGAGGTAGGGTCTTGTTATGCTTCCCAGGCTTGTCTTGGACTCCTGGACTCAAGTGATCCCACCACCTCATCCCCTCTAGGAGGTGGGATTACAGGCACAAGCCACTGCTCCTGATTCATTGCAGACCATCTTATGAGAAAACATTCTGTGGCTACTCTCTGTGTACTTCTAACACCTTCTATTCTGCATTTGTTTTCATTTGGACTCTAGTTTTCTTTTCTTTTCTTTTCTTTTTTGAGTTGGAGTCTCACTCTATTGCCCAGGCTGGAGTGCAGTGGTATGATCTCGGCTCACTGCAACCTCTGCTTCCCAGGTTCAAGTGATTCTCCTGCCTCAGCCTCCTGAGTAGCTAGGATTATAGGCATGTGCCACCACGCCCAGCTAATTGTTTTGTATTTTTAGAAGAGACAGGGTTTGACCATGTTGGTCAGAGTGGTCTCGAGCTCCTGACCTCGTGATCTGCCTGCCTCGACCTCCCAAAGTGATTGGGATTACAGGCCTGAGCCACCACGCTGGGCCATCTGACTCTATTTTTCTTCCTAACACTTACCACTGTGTGATGTATGTGTTTATCTGTTTATTTATTTTTTTATTCTTTTGAATTTTAGATCCAACTAGAGAAGGAATTAATTTTGTTATTATCCTCTAGAACAGTGCCTGGCACATAGTAGGGGTTCAGTAAATATTTGTGACCAGAAAGAAAGAAAGAAAGACTTCAGTTCATTAAGGAGGTGGTTGTAGAAATTCTGGGAGATAGAAAGAGCTATCTTTTTAAAAAAATCATAATAAATATAAGAGTACTTATGAGTTCATTGAAAACATTGTAAACCAGATACAGTGGCTCACGCCTTTAATCCCAGCACTTTGGGAGGCTCAGGCGGGCGGATCACTTGAGGTCAGGAGTTCGAGACCAGCCTGGCTAATGTGGTGAAACCCCATCTCTACTAAAAATACAAAAATTAGCCAGGCGTGGTGGGTGCCGGTAGTCCCAGCTACTCAGGAGGCTGAGGCGGGAGAATCCCTTGAACCCGGGAGGCGGAAGTTGCAGTGAACTGAGATCGTGCCACCGCACTCCAGCCTGGGTGACAGAATAAGAGTCTGTCTCAAAAAAAAAAAATAGAAAAAAGAAAAAAAAAAGGCAAACATTGTAGCTTTTGTTACTAATTTTCCAGCTGACCATGAGGAGATTATACTTTCTGAGTCTGATAAATGAAGGAATGGGATCAGGCAATGTTTAAAGTCCTATCCAACTATAATACACATTTATCTATTTATTCTAAACAAGGTCCTAACAAGGCCTCTTCCTTAGTTGTCTGTGCAAAAGTCCATTTTAATCAGGTTAAATATGTAGTAGAGAGGTTACGTCATTTTCCTATGCTAAAATCTTTGCCCTGGTATTCTTTGATCTGTGGCTTATCGAAGGGCCTTCACAGTGTCATGCCATTCTGTCTCCGATATTCCATGTCACCATTCCTTACTTGTGGTGGTTAACTGGGCTAAGGGATGTCTAGATAGCTGGGAAAATATTACTTCTGGATGTATCTGTGAGAGTGGTCTGGGAAGAGATGAGCATTTGAATCTGCAAGCTGGTGAAGATCACCCTCATCAGTCTATTGAGGGTGCGAATAGACCAAAAAGGCAGAGGAAAGGTGAATTTGCTCTCTCCCTTTTGAGCTGGCACGTCCATCTTCTGCTCTTGGCGCTCGTGGTTCAGGGGCTTTCTGACTCAGGTTCAGTCTCCCAGCTTTCGGGTATGTTCTGTTCTTACACTGCCCTTGATGTTTGGGGCTTTGCACTCAGCTTCCCTCTCCCTGCATAGCAGCTCAGCTGTAGGCCTTTCTGAGCTCCTTTAAAATCTCAGACTTAAAAATCTCTTCTATTTTACTGTTTTTAATTGCCTTATATTATTTTCAAATACCTCTAAATTATTTTAGATGGTTTTTAGTCTTTTTTTTTTTTTTTTTTAGTATGTTAAATCTTATAATATTGCCTTTAATATCGACCCTGGGGCTCTCTGACTTACAATAAAATAATGAAATTACATTAGAACTTTCATTTTAAGGTCATCTTGTTTTTTCCCTTGTTTCTTTCATGGATTGGAAGGTCACCTCTTCTATTTTATTATTTTGTTGCATTTTACTGCCTTTAGTATTTTTAAAAATACAATGGGGGGTCTTGAGATCTTTCTATTAAAATTATTGTAGTAACTTTTACTGGTTTACAGAATTAGTAATGGCACTTTATTATTATTATTTTTTAAAGGAACTTGTCAAGCCATTTATTCTTTGTTGTAAGGTAAATAAAAATGGTACACCTGCTTTAGCCTTATTGGTAGTTTTGTGTAACACAGTGAAACATAATATAATATTAGTAGATATTAAAGAAGCTTCTTCCTTAAACATCTGTTGTTTCATAAATATGAGACATGCTAAATGTAATTAGTAATTTAGATTATTCCTTGCCAGTTAATGATGCAAACAGTGTTGACCCTTACCTATCAGATATAAATATGCAGTGTAAACATTGGAGAAGAATGGCTATTTGAGGAGTTTAGAGTTTATTTCTTTGTAGGATATTATACTTTTACAAGGCTATGTGTTGACATATAGTAACTGGACTGCCTAGAAAGATGTCTTATAAAAATAGTCATACTTCAGAACCCAGACAAAGAAAATGGTAAAGTTCATCAATTACTGCATTAATCCCTCCAAACAGGGTTGGTTATCTTCCCAGCTAATGATTTTTTGCCCTGCTCCAGGGCAATTTCTCTTCCCTAATCTATGCTGTAATTTTAGTGGGCACTACCTTTCCATTTTAACATTTCCATTTTAATACTTTTTTGAATATTTATCCTGAAAGCTTTTTGTTAGTGGGCATTTGCTATATTAGAAGAAGCCAAAGATCAGATATTTCTGGGCAGCCAAATCTTTCACCTGCATAGGAAATCATGGCAAGTATGAGACTATCTTCTCTGTCCATTCATAAAACTTTCTCTAGATAAGGTCAGGAATTCTTGGAAATAAAACTATTTTTCTTCACATATTCTCTCCAGCCTGTTAAATTATTTACACGTGAACCTTGGATGATGTTGATTTCAGGTTGACTGAATTCTCATTGACTGCAGTGGGCTTTAGGAAGTAGGTGCTTCATACATGTTTATTGCATGGCTGTGAAGTCACTATGCCTTTAATGATTTTATTTACTTCCAACCCCAAGCTGTAGGAGCAGTCTCTTGCATGATGGAGTCAGTTTCTTTTTGCTGTACTTTCAGTTCAACTTCATCTTCTGAACTTCTTATCAAGTTGTTTATGTATTAGCTTCTTATTGATGCTGTATCAAGTCATGACAGACTTTTTACTTTTTAATTTTAATTTTAATTTTTTTTGAGACAGAGTCTTGCTCTGTCACCCAGGCTGGGGTGAAGTGGCACCATCTCAGCTCACTGCAACCTCCACCTCCTGGGTTCAAATGATTCTCCTGCCTCACCCTCCCGAGTAGCTGGGATTACAGGCATGTGCGACCACACCCAGCTAATTTTTGTATTTTTAGTAGAGACGGGGTTTCACCATGTTAGCCAGGATGGAGAATTCTAATTTTAATATGGGTCT
>NW_012117377.1:8471648-8473998 GCF_000951035.1 Colobus angolensis palliatus | reverse complement strand
AGTTGCTTCAGGCCATCTGGATGTATATGTGCAGGTCACAGGGGATATGATGACTTAGCTTGGGCTCAGAGGCCTGACAGAGGGGAGCACACAGGCCAAAGAGCACACCAGCAGACACCAGCATGCTGGGAGGCCATCGACCAGCAGAATGATGCAGAGTTTGGCTGGGACGGTCAGAGGAGAGCCCGGGTCACTGAGTCCCCAACTCCAGGAGAAAACCCTCTCCTTTCTGGCTCCCCCATCTGCTGAGAGCTACTTTACTCAATAAAACCTTGCACTTATTCTCCAAGCCCACATGTGATCTGATTCTTCCAGTACACCAAGGCAAGAAACCCCAGGATACAGACATCCCTTGTCCTTTGATAAGGAAGGGGGTCTAATTGGGCTGACTAACACAAGCTGCCTACAGACTGCTAAATTAAAAGAGCACCCAGTAACACACACCCACTGGGGCTTCAGGAGCTGTAAACATTCACCTCTAGACACTGCCATGGGGTCCGAGCCCCACAACCTGCCCGTCTGTGTGCTCCCCCTGGAGGTTTGAGCAGCGGGGCACTGAAGCGAGCCACTCCCCCTGTTGCAGAGGGGACAAGGGAACCTTTACTTTCCTTTCTCTATATTTCATATCAGTGGAACCATGTAATATTTGTCGGTTTATCCCTCTTGTAGCATGTGGCAGACCGTCTGTTGGTTTTTGGTCTTGGAGAGTATAAGGGTGAAGATAATTTTTCCTCCCCCTCTGCCTCTAAAGATTTGAATGTGCTGAAATGACCCGACATTAGACTGATGAACAGGGGAAAAGGCATATAAATGTATTAATGTGCATAAGCACAGGAGCCGTACAATATGTGAGACTCAGAGAACTGAAGCCACCTTGCAAAGGTTATGACGGTGAGAGAAATCCAGCACAACTGACCTTATCTTTGTTCTGACCCCACAAGCTAACTGTCTGCTCATTCCTGGGTGTAGGTCAAGCTAACTAAAAAGGAGTTTAGTTCACAGTTTAAAGGAAGAATAATAGTCCCTTCCTGAAACTGGTCCCCTCCTTGCTTGGAAACTGAAACGGCCTTTGTAAAACTGATGAAAGGCAACAAGATTAGAATTATGATAAGGGTCTGAATTCTGCTAAGCTATAAGCACAGTGAAGAAGAGAGAACCAGCCGTTGTTCCCCAGCTTGGTGGCTGCTGGAGGTCACAAGAGTTGTAACTTCCCTAGTTGTTCCTATAGATAACATCACCATTGTAAACCCTAAGATTGGTTTTTGAGATATTTTTCAGACCTTTGTATTCTGGTTAAACTGATGCCATCTGGACCATGACTCATCCCAAGGAACTGACTCAACTCGTCCTGTGAACGCCACCTAGAAACTGACTCAGCACGTGAAGACAGTTCCAACATTCCAGTGATTTCATCTCCAACCAGTCAGTAGCATACATTCCCTAGCCCTCAGCTTGGCAAATTATCCTTAAAAACCCTGGCTCCAAGCTATCAAGGAGGTGGATTGGAGAGATACCTCCCCTCCTTCCGCTCAGCTGCCTTGCAGTAATTAAACTCCTTCTCTGCTGCAACACCTCTACTGTTCTCCATGTATTGGCTTTTCTGGGCAGCGGGTAAGAAGAACCTGTTAGGCTGTAACGGAAAGGACAGATAGCCACAACTTAAATGGCACCCTGTTTCTAGGGGACAAGGAGAGGGGGAATGTAGGCAATTTTGGGGGTAGTGACTTTTAGGGGAGTGTAATGGATCCAAGGAGCAGACAGTAGTTTGTAAATGGTTCTCTTTGGAAATTGAATAGGACCCACAAGTTATGGGAATTTGAGGGAGGAACTAACTGCAGGTGAACGGAGGTTCTATTATGCAGTTAAAGTCTCGCGGGTAATGTCTCAAAGCCACCCTCTGAAGAATAGATGAAAAGTCTGTCTGGTCCTGGCAATGACTTATTATAGTTTCTTCTCTTCTCAGGTTGATCTTTCCTGGTAATGTAATGAGATTTCTAGGGAGGAGGTTTAAGAGAATTGCATTTCTTAAGGAAAAAGTTTCCTTAGTCTGATAAGGAAATTCCAGAGAGAGCCCCTCTCTGGGCTTTGGGGTTGGGGAGAAACAAGAGAAGGTTACAGAGTCCTTGGTTCTGAGGCAGCTTCTAAGTTCTTCTGTTTTTTTAAAATTCAAAAGTGCCCAGCATATGAAAGCACCATACTTTGGGGTATCATTTTCTGAGCCCCAATAATAGTCATAGTAATTTTCTGCAGAAAACATTTGTATGATTTTCAATGCAAAAATGAGTTCTTCATCTTCATCTTTACTTTCGTTTTATATGACCTTAGTAAAAGGTTTTTTAAATTTATTATT
>NW_012117377.1:8468052-8470933 GCF_000951035.1 Colobus angolensis palliatus | reverse complement strand
TATAGACTAGTGGTGCCCAATGTTTTTATTTTAAAAGGTATAAAACCTTTTTTCTCTAAATGAAATCTTAAACCGAACCCAAAGTATGAAAAAATGGTGAAAGCCGGGCATGATGGTGTGTGCCTGTAGTCCTGGCTACTTGGGAGGCTGAGACAGGAGGATCACTTGAGCCCAATAGTTCGAGTCTAGCCTGGGCTGAACATAATGAGATTCCTATCTTTAAAAAAAGAAGTGAGCAAAGATTATTTATTTATTTATTTATTTATTTATTTAATTTTTAGTACTGGAGGCCAGGATTCTAGATCTAGTTCTATGAACTAGCTTTATGACCTGGGGCTATTTACCTCAACTCTGAGTCAATTTCCTTATTAGTACATGGACTAATAATGGGATTGTTGTGAGGATTAAAAATAATGGAGTAGTTAAAGCATTTAAAAACAGTCTGGGACATGGTAAGTACTGTATACATTGTATCTATTATTATTGCTTTTATATTAGAAGTGGGGGGTGAGCCCACAACACTTTCCTGTCCCTTTACATCTGCAAGTCCTAAGCCTAGAGAAGGTAAATGCTATCCCAGTTTAGGGAAGAAAAGATCACTCAAGCTGACACGACAGTTTTTGTAGAAAAAATGTTGACAGTGTATCTGTGTTAACAGTCCCAGGGGTTTGTTAGTTTTATTATCATTGTTTGGCTATTATCTTCATTACAGTCATATGAAACAGACCTAAGCTGAAATCGCTTTAAATTAAGGCAGCGTTTTGTGATGGGAGCTGTTCTGCTTACCAGGATTTACCCAATGTGGACGTCAAAAACCTGGCTCCAGCCAGGTGTGGTGGTTCACACCTGTAATCCCAGGACTTTGTGAGGCCGAGGCGGGTGGATCACCTGAGGTCAGGAATTCGAGACCCGCCTGGCCAACATGGTGAAACTTCATCTCTACTAAAAATGCAAAACTTAGCTGGGCCTGGTTGTGTGTGCCTGTAATTCTAGCTACTTAGAGGCTGAGGCAGGAGAATCACTTGAACCCAGGAGGCAGAGGTTGCTGTGAGCCAGTAGCACGCCACTGCACTCTAGTGTGGGTGACAGAGCAAGACTCCATCTCAAAAAATACAACCAACAGAAAAAAACAAAACTGGCTTCAGTTTCCTGGTATGATGTACCTGAATCAGTTGTACATTTATTTTTACATATATTTGTGTGTGTGTGCATGTTTATTTGTATATGAATATATATTTTACACATAGTATGCAGTTAAAATATATACATAAAAGCCTTAAAAATAATGACAGTGAGACCTATTTACATAACACCATGCATTCTAAATCTCTTGTTTCTTCCTCTAGGAAACTCAAACCTTAACCTTGTGGAGAAGAGAAAGGCTTTGGTTCTATGTGGACCTTCCTCTGTGTGCCACGTCGCTGATTTGGGATGTCTGATGCTGGCTTCAGGGCTTTGCTAACTTAGCCAGAAAATGTTCTTAGTTTTTCCTTTCATGTTTTCCAAGAAAAATCTTTAACATTTAAAAATTACTCTTTTGATTTCCTCTAATATGTCTGTCCCATTTCTCACTGCTGGCTTTATTTGTAAATAACAATGTACTGGTGGTCTCTCTAAAGACTGCATTCTGTTTTGCATTGGTAGCTGTTTCTCTGACTGCTCTAGGGGTAGGAGGAGCCTGGATTCCAAAGAGAAAATGAATTTTCAACCAGGCACATGTAGGGATACATTTCTGTGTTGTGCTGTTATATACCACCCCTCTTTCCACCCACAGACAGAAATTTTGGGGAATTACTTTCTAATCACTTCATGTTGAATATTACATTAGCACATCAAAAGAAGATATTTAATTTGTAAGGTTAATGGTTTTGCTTTTTAAGAGTTTTAATCACTTGTGGACTAAACAAAAATCCCACTTTGATTTGCTAGTGCATTGTATTAGGCTGTGGTTGTGTTGCTATAAAGAAGTACCTGAGGCTGGGTAATTTATACAGATAAGAGGTTTCCTTGGCTTACAGTTCTGCAGCCTGTATAAGAAGCATGCATGGCACCTGGCATCTGCATGGTTTCTGACGAGGCCTCAGGAAGCTTACAATCATGGTAGAAGGCAAAGCGGAGCTGGCATGTCACATGGAGGAAGCAGGAGCTAGTGTGTGTGGGTGGAGCATCACACACTTTGAAATGAGCATATCTTATCATGAGCACAGCACTGGGCCATGAGAGATCCTCCCCCACGACCCAGACACCTCCCTCCAGGCCCCACCTCCAACACTGGGGATTACAGTTCAACATGAGATTTGGTGGGAATGTATGTTCAAACTATATCGTGCATCCTCATGAAGGTAGCTGTTGTTAAATCATTCTATTGGCAATAGAGCTGTTGTAATTTCCTCAGTAATCTTTACAGATAAAAATTATCTATTTACCCATTTTTTGCCTAGTGAATTTTAATTATATCAGTGAGTGTAGCCTAATGATTAAAGGCATGGGTTCTGGAGTCAGGTACCTGGATTTGAATATAAGTTGGACTATTTACTATGTGACTTTGGGCAACCTAACTTTCTTTCCATGCCCAATTTTCTCATTTGTAACATGAAGCTAAATTTGGTACCTACATCATAGGGTTATTATAAAGACTAAATGAGATACTTAGCACAGTTCATGGTACGAAGTTAGCACTAATTATAATTACTGTAGAGTGGTAGCATGATGTCATAGAATTAGACAAACGTGGGTTGTAATCCTAGCACTGGTTGAGGGTGAGGGTGGAGGTGTCTGTACATGACCTCGAGCAAACTGTTTAACCTCTCTGCCTTGATTTCTTCAACCTATAAATTATGGGTAACCTTCCTTATCAGGTAATTAGGAAGATCTGGTACAT
>NW_012117377.1:8456920-8463964 GCF_000951035.1 Colobus angolensis palliatus | reverse complement strand
GGCGACAGAGCCAGACTCCGTCTCAAAAAAAAAAGAAAAAAGAAAATAAATAGGCACATTGAGTAACTATGTCGTAGGATTGTTGTGAGAATTTATTAAGCTGGTACACGTCATGTGCTTCCAATAGTGTCTGCCACGCAGCACTATGGACATGGTGCACTGGAGGGAGACTTACCAGACGAGCGAAGAGGCAAGGACAGGCTTTTTAAAGGCGAGAAAGGAAATTATTAAACTACAAGACTGAAGATGAAAAAGATCATGTGTGTTGATTTTCTCTCATAGTACATTGTTACCAGAGCCCCCAAATTTTTTAATGGGCAAAATTCAGAAATTCAGCCTCCTGCGTTCCTTCTCCTTCCTTTTGGCAAGGATAATAATAGTTAATAGCTAGCAGTTGTAGAGCTCTTACTCTGTGCCAAGCATGGTACTAATAGATTTACAAACATCGTATCATTTAACTTTTAAACAAATCTATGAGGTAGATACTATTAGTATCCCCATTTTGGTTGGGCACGGTGGCTCACACCTGTAGTCCTAGTGCTTTGGGAAGCTGAGGCAGGTAGATTGCTTGAGCCTGGGAGTTTGAGCTCCTGGGAAACATGGCAAAACCCTGTCTCTATTTAAAAAAAAAATCCCATTTTTAACATAAGAGAATGAGAGAGTTTGAGTAATTAACAGACTATTGCAGAGATTCGGGCTCAAACCGTCTAATTTCAGAGTCCATTCTTTTTTCTTTTCTTTTTTTGAGATGGAGTCTCGTTCTGTCGCCCAGGCTGGAGTTCAGTGGCGCGATCTTGGCTCCCTGCAAGCTCCACCTCCGGGGTTCACGCCATTCTCCTGCCTCAGCCTCCCGAGTAGCTGGGACTACAGGTGCCCGCCACCACGCCTGGTTGTATTTTTAGTAGAGATGGGATTTCATCGTATTAGCCAGGATTGTCTCGATCTCCTGACCTCGTGATCCGTCTGCCTCGGCCTCCCAAAGTGCTGGGATTACAGGCCTGAGCCACCGCGCCTGGCCTCAGAGTCCATTCTTTTAATCACTGTGCGACAGTAAGCAATGAAATAAAATAAAGACGAGAAGCCTCAACCATCCAAGCCTGTGAACCATCTCAGATTAATTGTGTTGGGTGACTAATCCATGACATTTTCTGGCTAACTCTGGGATTTTAATGTTCAGCATGCTGGTGGAGGTTTTGGTTTTGTTTTAAAAGTGGATTAGTGTCTATTAACCACAACTTATTGTATATTTTCCAGTAGCTAGAAAGGCAGATTTTGAGTGTTACAAACACAAATAAATGATAAATGTTTGAGGTGGTGGATATGCTAATTTACTCTGATTTGATCATTACACATTGTGTATGTGTATAAAAACATCATACTGTATGGCCAGGCATGGTGGCTCATGCCTGCAATCCCAGAACTTTGGGAGGCCGAAATGAGCAGATCACTTGAGTCCAGGAGTTCAAGACCAGCCTGGGCAACATGTTGAAACCCCATCTCTGCAAAAAATATAAAAATTAGCCAGGTGTGGTGGTGCAGCTACGTGGGAGGCTGTAGTCTCAGCTGCTTGGGAGGCGGAGGTGGGAGGATGACTTGAGTCTGGGAGGTTGAGGTTGTAGTGAGCCACAATTGCAGTATTGCACTTCAGCCTGAGTGACAGAGTAAGACCCTTTCTGGAAAAAAAAAGTCATGCTGTACTTCATAAATGTTTGCAATTATTATATGTCAATCAAAATAATAAAAGTAAAAAAGTGGATTAGTGTGTAAGTCAGGACTGCCCAAAGCACTTTCTCTAATGATAGAAAGGTTTTATACTTGCTGTGTCCGAAATGGTAATCGGCCAGTAGTCATATGTGGTTATCGATCACTTGAAATGTGGCTAGTGTGACCGAGGATGTTGGTTTTCAATTCTATTGAGTTTACATTAAATAGCCAAATGTGGCCAGTACTGGAGAGTCCAAGTCTACATCGAGTAAAGAGGACGCAGAGATCAGATGCTTGCGGGGGCTTTCTAAATGCTGCAGTTTTGTTGACTTAGTTCTGTCTCTTTAACTCGCAAACTCCTCACTCTACTTTTTGGCAGGAGCAAGAGTCTGCAAGCAGATATAGACGTAATACATGAAGAGGATGGGACTGACTTCTGTCTTTTTGGATACAGAGGCTTTGTGGCCATGTCTTCGTGTCTTTCTTTGTCTAGCAAGTGGGTGCCGTATGTGAAGTCTTCTGGTGTGCTCACAGCACAGTCTCACCGTCCTGGCTGCAGCTGAACTGACTCAAGGAACCTCTCATTATTGCAGCATACGTTTCAGTGTTCAGGCTGGAGGAAATGTATTCCCTTCAGTCTGAAGTCAGCCCCGATGGGATCCTGAGCCAAGGCCTCAACACACGAAAACGAAACTGCTAGCCTTTCACAGCTGCCGTGGTGCTGCTGGCCTTAGCAGCAGTGGCCACCAGGGTATAGGTAAAGCTTTTATAACAAAAAGCAAAAAATGTCCACTTACAGCTATCATCGTGATTCGAATTTCAGATAGGTAAATGAAGGGTGACACGTTGGCTGGCTGGCTTTATTTTAAAAGTTAACAGCGTGAGAGCGACACTAGGTTGCTTGTGCTGGATGTGTCCATGTGCAGAGCAGCATGCATTCCAAGTCAGGTGTGCATCCAAACCTGCATACTTTTCTGTGAGACCCTTGACTTCGATTCAGGGCATCTGAGATGTTTTATATGCTTTGTATGTGTTTTCTTTGCTTGTCACAAATGTATGTGTGCTTGAACACAGCTGCGTATGAGCCCTGTAAATGGTGTCATTGCCGAAGGTAGCCTTAGGAAATTTAAAAATCCTCAGCATTACATTTTCAGCTTGTATCTGTGTTATTGCACATAGCATTAGTTATTAATTTTCACCACTTTATGATATTCTATGGTATAGCATAGTTTTTCTGTCAGTGGACTTCTGGGTTATTTCCTAGTTAAATGTTCTTACCACTGATTATACCTTCTCTCGTATTACTGTTAGAAGGCAGCAAGGATAGGAAATAAATTATCCATATCTCATAGAAGGAGAGACCAGAGGAGATGAGCTAGGAAGACAGGATATATGTTTAAAAGAGGGAGTAAAGAAAGCAACTGGGATATATTTTCTTGGTGTGTGCAGTCATCACTAATGCCATCTCATTTAATTCCTGGGCTCAAGCAATCCTCCTGCCTCGGCTTCCCGAGTGCTTGGGGCTACAGGCATGTGCCATCATGCCTGGCTAATTAAATTTTTTTTTTTTTTTTAAAGACACAGGGCCTTGCTGTGTTGCCCAGGCTGGTCTCAAACTCCTGGCCTAAAGCAGTCCTCCTACCAAAGCCTCCCAAAGTGCTGGGATAACAGGCTGAGCTGCTGCACCTGGCCAACTGTAATTTATGCAACTAGCTCTGTGTAGTCCTTAGTCCTTACTCTTTTTTTTTTTTTGAGATGGAGTCTCGCTCTGTCGCCCAGGCTGGAGTGCAGTGAATGGATCTCAGCTCACTGCAAGCTCTGCCTCTCCGGTTTATGCCATTCTCCTGCCTCAGCCTCCTGAGTAGCTGGAACTACAGGCGCCTGCCACCTCGCCTGGCTAGTTTTTTCTATTTTTTAGTAGAGATGGGGTTTCACCGTGTTAGCCAGGATGGTTTCGATCTCCTGACCTCATGATCTGCCCGTCTCAGCCTCCCAAAGTGCTGGGATTACAGGCTTGAGCCACTGCGCCCGGCCAGTCCTTAATCTTCTAGTAATTTTCCATTAGTCAGGGAGGGACTAAAAAAGCCATGTAGTCCAGGATCACCCTTAATCAGCCACAAATAGAGTAAACTGGTTTATCAGCAGTTTGCCATATGAGTTTTGTTTGTTTTTAATGGTGAATCTTAATGGAGAATTACGGTAGAATGGGGCACCAGCCTAGCAAATGAGTGAGCTTCATTTTTATTCAGTCTGTGACATTTTTGACTGCCACCAGTGCATAATATAACAAGTATAGATTTAAAATGTATTTTCATGATTTTATATTTTTGACTGCTGTTGCTAGGCCAGAGCTCATATAGCCCAAGTGATTGTGCAGCTGAATAGAGAAAAATCTCTTTATCGTAAATGGAGGCTGGAAGTTGGCATTGCTCCTTGCAGGTGGCTGTTGTCCTTGCTCACGTTTTATTGAGGTGTTTAACAGTGCCATTTGAGCTTCTAATTCAAGTTGTGATTGCACTTCAGTTGTTTATGAAGCCTCACATAGACTTAATCATCAGATCAGCTTGATGAGGATTTGCAAAGGGAAGCTTTATTACTTCACACAGTGGCTTCTAGCCTCTCTCTTGACTGTGAAGGGAGCATTGATTCATAAGAACATAACAAATAGTTCAATGATGATTGGAGTATATTGAGTGGAGAATGAAATGCAGAAGTCTATAACAGACACTCTGTCTCTATTAACCTCTCTAACCCTTCTATTTAGTTTGACGGATAGAGGGATTTGTGCCCCGAAATCACAGAGGTATCACGTGCTCAGATACGGGATCATCTTTAAGATGGCGTTGTTAATCATTTTAGCCGATCGAGACTCATTTTAACTGGTTTCAGCAGTTTTGCCTCACATTTTATTATGGTTTTTTTATAAATTTGGAAACTAGTTGGCAAGTTTAGTAATGAATTTGTTCATCAGGATGAAGAAATATCTGTATTTTGATATTTGCTGAAATGTTTGATATGCTAATCCTATATATGTTGAATTGATGCTTCTATGATTACAGTAAAAATATCACAACTCTGTCTTTTGCCATTATATTGGAAAAAGAGGATGAAGGTCATATGGACTGTTTAGAGAGGTTATCCTTATTTCAGACTACAATGTATTATGAATGAATAATCTTAAAATAGTATTTGAGGCCAGGCACGGTGGCTCACGCCTGTAATCCCAGCACTTTGGAGGCTGGGACGGGCGGATCACCTGAGGTCAGGAGTTCGAGACCAGCCTGACCAACATGGAGAAACCCCGTGTCTACTAAAAATACAAAATTAGCCGGGCATAGTGGCACATGCCTGTAATCCCAGCTACTCGGGAGGCTGAGGCAGGAGAATCACTTTAACCCGGGAGGTGGAGGTTGTGGTGAGCCGAGATCGTGCTACTGCACTCCAGCCTGGGCGACAAGAGTGAAACTGTCTCCCCCCGCCAAAAAAAAAATACCTGAATTACTGGGATTTAAAAACATTGCTACTGGATGTTTTAGAACTTTATATGATTATTACATACCCTATTTTTTATTTTTAAAAATTTAAGGCTGAGTGCGGTGGCTCATGCCTGTAATCCTAGCACTTTGGGAGGCTGAGGTAGGCAGATCACATGAGGTCAGGAGTTCAACACTAGCCTTGCCAACATGGTGAAACCCCATCTCTACTAATAATACAAAAATGAGCCAGGCGTGGTGCAACATGCCTGTAATCCAGCTACTTGGGAGGCTGAGGCTGGAGAATATCTTAAATCTGGGAGGCGGAGGTTGCAGTGAGCCGAGATTGCACCACTGCACTCCAGCCTGGGCCACAGAGCAAGACTCTGTTTTTTTTTTTTTTTTTTTTTTAAAAAAAAAGGTTTAAATAGAGATGGGGGTCTTACTATGTTGCCGAGGCTGGTCTTGAACTTATGGGCTCAAGAGATACTCCTGCCTTGGCCTCCCAAAGTGCTGAGATTTATAGGTGTGAGCCACCATGCCTGCACCTACATACCTTATTTGTTAAGAGTTTAATATCATCAACTTTTTTCCATTTGAAAGACTCTCCTTGGTTACCTAGAAATTTTATTTTAGCTTTCATAAAAAGCTTTGCTTTGAAAATGATCATTGAATTAATCTAAGGAAATGAGCCTTCAGATACTGTGATGATGTTCAGCTGCCTCAAATACTTTTTAAAAAGTTAATATTGTGTTCATGATGATCACCAGTTTTTTTTGATTTATGAGCTTCAGATTTTGTGAATTTTATGAATTTTGAGTGTGCTGAAAGACAGTGGTAGGAATAAAGTAATTTCTTTCCACATGAATCTTTCTATTTTTCAGTGTTTTCCAAAGAAAACACATTTGTATACTGTATAATTCATAGTTTTTTTGTTTGTTTGTTTGCCTGGGACGATGGAATAAAGTTCATTGGGTCTTTTATTACATGACTGATACTGTTTCTCTTGGCTGCTTTATTTTGTTTTCTCTTAGAAAAATATCTCAAGTCTTGTATCTCAACTGCCGTAGCCTGAAAGGGGCAAGGATTTTTCTATTGGAAATGGCAAGGAAACCATACTGCATCAAAAGATTGAAGTCATAAAATAGCACAATTAATGACTGATACCAACCATGATATTGTTTCTTAAAGTTGTCTTAACACTGAAGTAATTTTAAAAAATGGTTTTGGAGCCAGACACAGTGGCATGTGCTGGTAATCACAGTTATGTGGGAGGCTGGGGCAGGAGGACTGCTTGAGCCCAGGAGTTTGAGACCAGCCTGGGCAACCTAACAAGATACCATATCAAAAAATAAACAAACAAATAAATAATGGCTTTGAAATAAAATGTTGAAATGCAAGTGGTAGCTGGTGTAGCTGCAAAGAATATTTGTAAAAGGCACTTAATATACTGTTTCAGTTTCTTAAATTACTATCCTGCTAGACTAAGCTTTGTGAAGGCAGGCACTGTTTCTGTTCTGTGCTTATTCCTCACTGCCTATCACAGTATGTGGGTAAATAAACGTTAGATGAATAAATAAATGAACGAGTGACCTCTTAAACTGATGACAGTGTCTTAAAATTAGTCACCTAGCAATGGAGCAGTTTTTAGGATTATATATCTGAAATATACAACTTTTAATCTTTAACTTTTTTTTCTTTTGGGAAAACAAGGAGAAAGATGAAACAGAGAAAGATGAAAAGTTTAGCACAAAACTTTAGTATAAGATTTTTTTTTTTTTTTTGGGGTGGAGTCTCACTCTGTTGCCCAGGCTGGAGTGCAGTGGCAGGATCTCAGCTCACTGCAAGCTCCGCCTCCCGGGTTTAC